>NW_005355708.1:3534769-3550953 GCF_000412655.1 Myotis brandtii | reverse complement strand
TGTGTCCCCCGCCCCCCCGCCCCTTCCCCCCTTGTACCGTGTGATGGTGACCGTGGCATCTGCTTTCCTCAGCCCTTTCACCGCAGCGAACACGTCCAGGTGCTCCCTCATTGTCAGGTTGGGCCACAGCCCCTTCTCCTGAGGACAGTACCCCAGGAACCCCAGAGGGTCCCCTTCGCTGCTGCCTTTTAGTAGCACCTGCAGAGAAAACTTCCCTCTCAGACCCTATGGCCTGCCTTGCTCCTCTGTGTTCCCATGACATCTTTCTCCTTACAAACCTAGAAAAACCAGAGAAATTCTCCGATCTCATTGACTTGAATCACCTGCAACCATTTTGTACTGGAAGAAGGTTGTCAGAGTGTAAATACCTGGCAACAAACAGATATTCTGGGCAAGTGACTTTAGGTAGGGCGATCCGAGAAAGCCTGCCTGCTGAGGGACCATTGCAGCAGGAGGGTGACAGGGCGCCTGCCCTGGAAAAGGCCAGGAGTTTGGGGTAGAGCAAAGCCCTGTGGAGGGATGGTGTTCAATGTGCTCTCAGACCCCAGGCTAAAGTAGGGGATCTGGAGCAGAGTGGTCCAGGGGAGAAGAGAGAGATGGGATAGGAGGGTCGTGGGAATCAGCAAGGAGAGGTTTCCTTCCAGCCACAGTGCAGTGAGAGGTCACTGAATGTATTTCAATGGTTTATTTCAGAGGTCACTGAATGTATTTCGGCAGGACAATGACCTTTTATAAAGATCTCACTGACTGATCTGATTCAAGCTGGTTTCATGACACCCAAATGGTTGTTGGGTTTATAATTCAGATCTCAGGTAACCTTTAGAAATATTTCATTCCAAGATCTCAATGAATGGTTACCTCTTTTTTTGCCCCCGCTTAAGGAGAAATAAAATATCGATTTTATGTCAAGGGAGTGCTCTCCACTGAACTAAGCACTCCCGATAGGCTCAACTGAGCCACCAACATCACTGAGAGGCACCCTTCACGAACACCTGCTCTCACCTCAGCTTCAGAGCGGCTGTGAATATGTTTCCTCCTTCCTCTTTCCTGGGACACCTGCCAATCACGTTCTTGGTGGTCTTCCCCTTGGTGGGTGTGACCACCAGACCCTTTCCCATGGTGGAGGTACACAGACCTCTGCCTTAGGACTCTGTTCTCCACTCCCCCCACCCCTGACATACTTTTCAAAGGAGCTCTTAAGGTTACCTATCTCCTGACATAGAATTTTAGTTTTCTCTGTAACTCATGTTGTTTCTTTGATAAATTCACCTCTTTTTCTGTTTGCCTGGCCTTCTATGCAGTTGAATTGGATGGATAATTCATTCCTTGAAATCACTCCCCCAATATAGTGTATTTCTACCAAAATATATGTTACAGTAACTAAGCACTTTTAAAGGACAATGTAAGCACTTGTAAAGAACAATGACCGCTAAATAAAGTTGTTATTTAAAAACACACACACACACATTTTAATTCATAATAGGACAGTGCTCATTGAAAGTGCAAATCAAAGTGTTTTATGGTAGTATAAATAGAATTTGTATAAATTCTGAGATTGGCCATTTCCACGAATTGCCTTTACAGGCATGAATAATTATTCCCTTTCAGTGATTAATTTTGTTGTGTGTTAATGTGATAATTTGTAATGGGTATTCAGCCACATTAATCACTTCATTCATCTAATGAATAAGTGAGATTTTGCTGGGTATAACATTTTGACATCTTATAAAATTTATCTTGAGCACCACTAGGTAATGTAGTTTCCACGTGATTCACCTACCTGTCCAGCAGTTAGTTTGGTGTCTCCAATTATCACTTTAATGGATGTACTTTTACCAGCTCCATTGTGTCCTAGTAATCCTAAAACCTCACCTGGAAAAAAAAAGGTCACATTTAATACAAATTGACTTTAATAATAAAAATAAAACATAGTCTGAAGTCTCACTGTGACAAGTGTTCTATGTGATTGGTAGGTAGTATCTCTTTTAATTGTCATACCCTCCCTCTGCCCCAGAGGTAATCATAACCCTTTCTTACATATTTTGGAACAAAAGCTCTTAGGGATGAGGTTAGTTGTCCAAAGTCACACTAATGGGAAGTGACAAAGTCACTCTTGGAAGCTAGGTGTATGAGACCACACATCTCCTGTGATCCTAAGAACTGTGCAATAATGTCACAAAATGAAGTCAAGTGCCATCTGCCGGTCAAGCCTTCAGAACATGCTGGCACATTCTTTTTGTTTTCTTGTGAAAAATAATGAACGTTAGGAAATTAATCGTGTTTATTACAGAGAAATGCACATTTTGGGGTTTCAATGGTTTATTTCAATAGAGTGCTTATGGTTTCCATGTCCATGTGACCAAGTCCTTATCCATGGGCATGACTTAGTTAATTTCTCTAGGAATGAGCCATGTAAAAGGAGCTGTCAAGGTCACCCCGCTGATGGGTCTGTGTGCAAACCAAGAGGTGGTCACAGAATGATTCTCATCAGGAACCACAAAGCGCGAAGGAGGGCTCCGAGCCAGCATTGGGAGAGCCTCCGTGTCCAACCTTTTCTGACGCAGAAAGAGACATTCCTTGTGGCGATTTTCTTCTTCTTCTTGGAAAAGCAGTGTTTCCTCTTCACTGTGTACTCCTTGCGTAGACAGCTGGCAATAATGGCTGGTTTCTGTAAATGACAAGTATATCAGGTCAGACCTTAAGAATCTCCATTGACCTTGAACAAGTTCTATCCCCCCAGGGGGCTGGCCCCTGATTGCACAAGCCATGCCTCCAAGAAGACTTCCTACTAGACGACAGGTTTATGGGCCATTCTCCTATCTTAGCACTTATGATTCCCTCTCCTACAAGGGCACTCACGCAGGCACACATTATTTTATGCAGCCAGCCCTTCTCTCAGAACAGAAGCAAAGAGACTTGGAGAAGCACCAAATCACCCTCCAAGGCCAAACAACACACTGTGGACTTGACTTTGCCCTGCATTTTGTAGAGTGTCCTTTCTCCAAGAAGCAGTGATTGGGGTCACTCTGCTCAGTTTCTAAAATTCACAAATTCTTTCTTGGCTTCAGAAATTTCAATTTCACTCCATTTTTAAAATTTATTTTCTATGAAAGACAAAGTGAGTTAAAATGACTTTTTAATCTGTGCTCATTTAGATGTAAAAATAATGACTACCTGCTAAAATAAAGTTATGATCCTCATTTGTATGAATTAAAGAAATGTAAAATCATTTGAGAATTAGATGCTTTCTGATTTTATTCATTTGTTTTAGTTGTTGAAATAACTACTTTGTGTGTTTTTACCTCATCAAAGTTTGTGGAATTCAAGGCATTTGCTGTTCTCACTCTTTCCATCTCAACATCTTCATCCTCCCTCTCGGGCTCCTCTGGATTTTGGTGTACATCACTGCTTCTTGGAGAAATTCTGCAAACCATCCATTAATAATTGATTTTGGTTTTTTATCCTCGTATCAAAAACACTGCATTCTTTAAATCTTATACTTGAGTAGACTGGGTGATTAATCTCTCTTCAATCCAGTGAAATCTCCACCTCACATCCAAATGCAAATAGCATGCTTGATCTCCTATTAAGGTTAGGCATTTCTTTGGAATATGTGTCAGATTCACTAATTTTCCTCCATTCTAACTCTGTCCCTCATACTCTCTGCCTTCTAGTCTCTCTTCCTTCAATCTAAATCTCCCATACTGATCTTAGAAGACTTCTTAAAAGTCTTCTTGTATCTTGGAAGTCTCCCATGCAACTATCTGTAAGAGTTATCAATGAAACTGATGGGGAATAAGATGCTTATGGTTCCATCATTGAATGATGGGAACAGTCTCAGCTTTGAAGTGCCATGAATAACTGAACCAGTCTATGGTCCACCAGTTGGACTTCTCACTACCACAGGAAAAGAGCAGTTATTGCTGTCTTTGACCTATTGATCATTCTATTCTTCCATTCTGGACCGACAGCATTCCGTCGTCACTGTCAATCTATTCACATTAAGTGCTATTTAAACTGAATGAGCCAGATAACTTTCCCTAGTGTTCCACTGCACAGTGTCAGACAGAGTCTTTAATATTCAATGTTTTAGGTCTGTTTGCTCCACTATTTATAATCTTTGATTTAGGTCCCTATATCTCTATTATTTATATTGACACACGGTTCCTACCCCAGCCCATTCTAGTTCTTAGCACTTCTTTGTTAATAAATTCATTTATGCATCAAATATTTTAAAACAGTGATCACTGAAATAAAAGAATCAAATTTCATTTCTCCAGACCGAAATAAAGGATCCTTTCTCATTGATATCTTTCCAAACTTCCATTCCAGACATCGAAGAATAAAAATCAAGACGATAAGTTGAAGGAAAGTCTAGGAATAAAGAGATGCATAACTAGAAACACTAAAAGAAAATCATTTCACATGAAAAGTGAGTTAGGAATAATTGGACTTCTATAAAGATGCATTTGGCAAAAACATTACCAATTTCCAATAATCTATTTGTCAAACTGTGAAACTAGTAAATTTACTCTTAATCTTTTTTACAGAAACATAGGTAACAAATATAATTGTGTGATACCATTACTTTAAATAATTTCCTCTAATAGTTATACAGTTTCCTTAAAAATTGGGAAGCATAGTATCTGGTTAGTTGATTTTTATAAAATATATTCTGTTTTTACAAATATTTTATCTCTATGGGCTACAAATACCTATATATCCACACTAATAAAAAGTTCTGCTATGTTTACAGGATTAAAATAGTTTAGTTAGTAAAATACATGATAAATTTTAAAGAAGAATGTGTTCTTACAATTAGGAATATCACAAGGGGCTCTTCATCATTTTCAGAAAACATGAAAAACTGCAAAAACAAAGACAATGGTTAAACATGAAAATTTTCGTTTCCTGAGTTTTTGCTATATAAAGTGAATTGGCCCATTTGAACAACCCTCCTGGCATACCCCCTGAAGAGTATTGGCTAAGGGTCCATTCCACAATGTGTAGTGAGGAGCTGTCTTCCTTCCTCCCAAGGTTTATGAGCCATTGTGCTTTTATTTGAAGCAATAGGATTTAGCAATTATTCATCACCTGGTGAGAGAATCTTGGGGTCTGTTGTGCTAGCCTCCCCAAACATTGAGAGAGAGGCAAGATTTAACCTTTATCACACAGTCCTTCACACACCCGCTGGTGCTCACTGCCCCTTTCATAAGTCTCCTTTCTTTCCTTTCTCTTCCCCATGGATATCTCTTAACTCACATACTGTACCTTCCTTCCATAGGTAGAAGTATAGGTATCAGTCAGCTAGAAAAAAAAGGATTGAGAGCTTCTCTAGAATCCTGAAATCCCTAAGATTAGAGACATTTCATTTGCCTCCTTCTAGAGCTGAGCATGCCCAAGAGTCTATAGAGCCCAGATTGAGTATAAAGGCTGCTTTATTTCTCCCCACCCATTATTCTTCCTCCCCACCCATCAACTAGGGTCAACTATTCTATTACAGTTCAGTTGGAGCATATTGTCCTATCTGGAGAGAGATTCAGCTGGAAGCATGAAGTAGAAATCTTCAAATGTCACACATACTGAACATGTTGCAGAGTCCCAGCCCTAAGCAAAGCTTTCACCATTGGTTGTGAGTTCCAGGACACTGGAGCAGATGGTGGCATTACTTACATAAAAAGATAAGAGCATACAGCCAACTATTGTGGTGTGTGGTACTAAAAAGTTGATGAAAAACAGTAAACTATATCCAGGGAATCCCACCATAATTATGGCCACACAGAAAAGGGTGATCTAAAAAGGAAAACAAAGCAATATTAACCACTCTGAACATCAATAGATGCTCCAAATTAAGATGCCTCATCTTGGAGATATTCCAAACTTCCACTCCAACCCCGAAAACCAAGCTGAAATCAGCAGATCTGCATTGATATTTTCTCTTGCTGACTTAGCTACATTCCTTCGCCCAGAGGATCATGAATGAGACCTTACTGGATAAATCTAGGATCTAATATGGAGAGCATTTTACATATAGAAAATGAAAAAAGGTATTGTATATTATTTTGGGAGATAAAATTCAGAATGATATATAAGCAATAATTATAGGTAAAAATTGAAATTGATATCTAATAGGAATCCCCAGCCAGTGTGGCTCAGTGATTGATCATCTGACCTATGAACCAGGAGGTCACGGTTCAATTCCCATTCTGGGCACATGTCTAGGTTGCTGGCATGATCCCCAGTATGGGGTGTGCAGGAGGCACTCTTGGGCACTCAATGGTTCTCTCTCATCATTGATGTTTCTATATCTCTCTCTCCTCTCCCTTCCTCTCTGAAATCAATAAAAATAAATATTTTTTAAAAAACAGCTAATTGGAATAAAGCAACAATGAAAGGAGACTTGTTAACTATACCAATGGATAAATATAAGCATTTAAAAACCTGGAGTGGCTTAGTACAAGTAGTAAAATACAACATTCAGGAGAAGAGAAAGTTATAAGTACATCTGACCCTCTCAGACTTTTTCTTCTAAACTACTGTAATGCCTTCCTAAAAGTTTCTGTACTTCTAATTTCTCTCTGTTACAAACCATCACTTCTATGGCTTCCAGAATATTCTTCCTAAAAGTGTGTCTGTGGTCATATTTCTTTTCTGAATTATTAGCTTCCATGAGAGTGAGTGAGAGAGGGAAACATCAATTTGTTGTTCCACCCATTCATTGGTTGATTTTTGTATGTGTCCTGACTGGGTATCAAACTCACAACCTGGGCATATTGGATGATGCTCTAACCAACAGAGCTACCTGGCTAGGGCTGTAGAATAAATTCTTGAGCCAATCATTTAAGGCCAGTCATGATTCCAACCATTATGTTCACCATGACTAGGACCATGCTCAGGCTGTAGCCAGTTTTCTACCCATATTCATGTCAGATTATTACCATTAGTTAGGACTTATTCTAGTCTGGACACTCTGCCCTTTGGGTTTCTGTTCCTCCACTCTTTTCGATTTGCATCATCATTCTTCTCCAAATGTTGAAATCTTACTCTTCCTCAGGTTTCACTTCCTGAAGGAAATCTCTGTTCTCATTTTTATGAATGACTGTCTCCCTTTTCTGGTTTTCATAGACCTTATTACTCAGCAGTTGTGTTAGATTATATATATATTGATTTCAGAGAGAAAGGGACAGGGAGAGAGAGAGAGAGAAACATCAACGATGAGAGAGAATCATTGATTGGCTGCTTCCTGCACACCCCCTACTGAGGATCAAGCCCATAACCTGGGCATGTGCCCTTGACCAGAATGGAACCCAGGACCCTTCAGTCTGCAGGCCGACGCTCTATTCACTGAGCCAAACCAGATAGGGCGGTTGTGTTAGACTTTTAAAGATGGATGGTATCTTGGTAACTTTACCTTATCACTGTTTTAGGAATTGGCTGTTTACTCATCTGTTTACCCTTTGAGCACTCTTTCAGTGTTAAAACTGTTGACGACAGGAAATTAGAATAGATGCTTACAGATTACATATATTTTCCTCCTAATTTAGATAAATTAAGTGTCACTTTATGGAATTAATTCTTAGTAGAGAGTTGGAGAAGTTGCTTCTAGTTTTAACTAAGCTGGTTACAGTATTTGCATAATGTCACGGAGATCTTTGGGGTTATTTCTTTTTCAGTAAAAAGAAAATACAGATGGTTTCCAGGTTTCCTTCTGTTAAATATTTTATGTTGAGAAAAAATGTAGCCACTTTTCAAGAAAGACCGGGTAGAAATAGGGAGGGGGAAAGAGGCAGATTTTGAAGAGGATCCATATCTAAGGCAGGGAAACTTTAAATATGTTAGACTCTCATCTTAATGTATTTTACCAAGGGCAAATTTAAACTACTGTCTCAGAATCGTACATTACATGTATAAAATACGTGTTCAAAAGAAACATACTTACAACAAAGTAGACCAAAGACCAAATGCCACTATTTTTTCTCCCCTTGCGAAAAATGAACGAAATTACATACGTAAAGAAAATAAGGGATGTGGCAGCACCAATAACACATGGGATCTGAAATAAACAGGATGTTACATTTTACTTAAAGACAAATGCAATCTCGGAAAACATTTAAGATTCAAAACATCAGCACAGCACCAGGTCTTATAGTTATTAATAACTTATGACCATGTGAATATCAATGAAAACAGTTTGCATCTTCAAAGTTTCTAACCATGTCATACAATGATATTTGTTCGATGAATGTTGTAACTTACATGCATAGCTGGATCTAAAAATGTAAATATAGAATATCTGGGGCTTAAAATGATATCCAGCAAATACATTAGAAGGAACATCAGCCAGTATAGTGGGACGTCCACCAACGCCTGCCCAAACCAGTAAGCGGAAGGGAAGAGCCCGGAGATCCGAAGCTGGGACCACACTTTGTTCTGAGCGGGAGACAGCAAAAATACAGATGCTATTTCAACTTGAGGTTTAAGAAAATGTGGATTATGCAAGAGAATCCCAGTTTCTCCACACCCTCACAAACTCTGTATTGTCAGTCATTTTAACATGTATTCATTTTATTTGGTGTGTAAAGAAATCTCATTGGGGTTATTTTCTGGGTTACACATGATATTACCCATCTTTTAATGGAAGCATTTTCCATCTACATATCTTCTTTGGTAAGGTATCTGTTTTAACATTGTGCCCATCTTTGAAATTAGGTTATCTTCTATTACTGGGGTGTAAGAACTCTTTATATTGCTGACACAAATCTTTTGTTATATATGTGCATTGTGAATATTTCTCTCCCAGCCCACAGCTTTTTATTTGCTTCTTGGTGATTTACAAAGAAGAAAAGGTTTGAACTTTGATGAAGGTCAAGATAACATTTTTTTTGTATGGTCTATGCTTCCTCTGTCCCAACTAAGAAATATTTGCCTACCAGAAGGTCTATGATTCATTTCAAAATAATTTTGTGTATGGTAAGAATTGAGTGTCGAGAACATGTTTTTTATAACAGTATCAAGTTCTTTCCATACAGTTTTCTGAAAAGACTAACCTTACCCCATTTGAATTCCCTGGCAGTTTTATTGAAAATCAATTGATGACATATGTGTGGGTTTATATCTGAAATGTCTATTCATGTCATATATTTATATGATTATCCTTACTTAATACAACAGATTTTTATTTACTATCACTGTAGTAAGCCTTGCAGTCAGAAGCATAAATCTTCCAATTTTGTTTTTCTTTTTCAAAGTTATTTTATTTTCAGTTATTTGCATACTCATATAAATTTTAGAATCATTCTGTAGACTCTATCTATACATTTATATTTCCACTTATAAAACTTCCTTTTATTGTTACAGCTTAGGATTTTTGTCTGAATTGGTGGCTCAAGTAAACGTGTATAAATCATGTGAAAAATCCTGTAATTATATTACCTTCAACAAGTAAGGAAAGTTTCAGTTACTCATTGTTACCTTATAATCATCGATGCTGCTCATGGCAATGTAAGGAGCACAACTGGATGACAAAAACAGGCAGAGCAAGGAAGGCATTATGAATCCAAATGGATTATCCAGTACCTTTTGAAAAGACAAAGAATATAATGAGTTGCATGAACAAATTTGAAAATCATTTAAAAAATATTAAACAGACTATGTATAACCCTGCCTTCCCTTTTGTTATCAAACTCTTGACTATATAATCCAGTTTTGAAGTTTGATTTTTGGCTTGAAACCCACATGTATGGATAAGGAAAGTGCTAGTCACAGGACTGCACGATTTCACTTTCATTTCTTCATGTTCTCTTTGAAAATATAGTTTGTTAGTTCTAAAAAAAGTCGAAGTTCTGAAAAATTACATTGATTTCCTGAAGCCACAGAACTTGCGTGAATCCAAACGCTAATTTGCCCTGCAGATGTTTACTCAATAAGAATAAAATCCCAGCCACCCAGGAGATGCCTGATGGAGGAGAGTCATAGAGTACATACTTACCTGCGAAGACGTACTTTTTCCAGTTTGGATACGTGCTGATGGTTTAACCATTCTAAGCAGCCCATTACTAACAATATCCATAAGAACTGGGAAGCAATTCAGTCTCTTGGTATTGCATGCTAATGAAAATGTGTAATTCTAAAATAAAAAACGCAAGGTTATAAATTCTCAGAGATCTTCATTTTTTCCCTAAAGAAATAAAAATTCAATACTTTAATTAAAAACCATGTTTTAAAAACAGTGTTAAATAATCTGAACAAAAACAAACATTGTGTTAAATAAGCCGAAACATGTATATAGGTGGTATCTGGCTTGCAGGACACCAGGTGTCTGGCTTACGGCTAGAATCAAATATTATTATTGTTTAAGAATAAAACAGAAGTTTCCTTGAGAGGAAATAGATATTTTTTGGACTTAAGTATGTTCTTGACAGTGGGTATTATGTAGTATTTATTTTGCTAATGCACACAGTCTGTGTTGGTAGACAATGATTGATATATGAATTATTTATCATACTAATGACTACAATTAACTAAGTAATGAAAGCAGTATTCCTGTATTTGTTTTTCATTCTGTTTCCTAAATTGAAGGCCAGAGTATATTGATAGTTTATTAGCTTTGCACACCTGTAGGATAATTTCTTAAATGGAGACCAGCATACCTTGTCGTGACCAGACACTATAATGGCTCCATTATAAGATGGATCGTCTATGCCATTTCTATTTCCAGATGCATCCACTTCCAAAGCTATGTTCTGAAGCTCCACGGAATGTATAAAGTCATCAATGCTTGCCCCTAAATTGTAGTTTAATGTATTAGGTATCTCAAAACTAAAAAAATCAATGTCCACTTGTGTAGTGAAATGAAAATTAATGATTTTATGTAATATTTACTGTAATATGGACTGTGAGGATATTTTCCCACATAATAACATGCCTGCTACTGTGAATTTAAAAATCTACTCACTTCTATGGATTTTACTTTATAATATATTTATTCACTATGATCACTGCTATATGGTGCATATGGAATTGATTTTTTTCCAAGAAGACTTCAATGAGTAGCTATACCAATATGGTTTTAATGACATAGGTAATCTCTACTAATTAATCACCAAATTGGCTAAGTCTCACTTCAATACCACTAGATTATTGATTTTCAAAATGTTTCTTGATAAAGGAAGACAACTTGTTGAATGGCTATATAAAGAGCTCCATAAACCTTCTCCCCAGAAAAACAACCATAACTTGTAAAAATTACTAAAAAACCCCAACAAGATGAAATTTTTTATTATCTTAAAGATATACAGAAAATGAAAAGAGAAATTTATTTAAGAAAAATCTACTAAATCTGTGTAAGAACACTAAGAAACTGTGACAAAGACCTATACCTTCACAACTCTTTCTTGATCAGCATAACAAAAGCTCCCCTCTGAATGGGTTAGAGAAGGGTTCAGGGGATTCTACCTCCTCAAACCCAGTCTATAGTGTCTTCCAGGGAGGAACTGTGATGAGGATGATTGAGAACCACTTGTCCGTAAATTAGAGCTTCTACCTTATGGGTAAGAAGAGAACTCAAGATCTCTCAGCCCCCCCATTTCTGGTGGTCTCAAGCTTCTGCAACATGAAGCTGAAGGGAATGGGAAAGTTTGGTGGCCTGACCCTCCCAGGAAGATAACTGGAAATCTATTGAAGTTGCATCCCTTCCTCACACCACACACAAAAATGAACTCAAAATGCATCACAGACCCAAATGTAAGAACTAAAAGTATAAAAGCCTTAGAAGAAAATACAGGAGTAAATGTTTATGATCTTGCATTAGGCAAAGCCTACTTAAATGTATCATCAAAGCACAGGCAAGGGAAAAAATAAGTTGAGCTTCATAAAAACTAAAACATTTTTGCCTCAAAGGATACCAATAACAAAGTGAAAAGATAATCTACAGGATGAAATAAGATATTTGCAAGACATTTACAGTTGATTCTTATTATTCACAGTAGTTATGTACTTACTTCTATAAAGTCACAAGAAAGTTATCCTACATACTGAATTAGTGAATACTGGATCAGTGCTTATAGGGGAAACGCAGGTTTTGGTCTCTGTAAGCCTCTGGTCATTAACCAATCAGTGCATTGTTTTATTTTATGTATGCTTCTGTATATTCATTGTTGATTCATTAACCTTGATCTCCCAGCCAACAGCACTATAATGCATGCCTGAACAAAGTTAATCTAACACAAACATTTTCTTTGTAAGGTACATCACAGCATTCTTTACTTAGGAACATTAGATAGCACTTCAGCTCTACAATTGGGAAGCATTTTATTTTATTTTTTAATAATTTGGGTTTTTTGTGTGTAGAAATTGGAATCCTCACAAAATGCTAGTGCAAATGTAAATTGATGCAGTCACTTTTAAAAATGGTTTGACAGTTCCTCAAAAGATTAAACATAGTCACTATATAACACAATTCTATTCCTAGGTTTATATCCCAAAGAAATGAATAAAACCACATTCACTTAAAAGCTAGTACTTGGATATTTATAACAGTATTACTCATAATTGCCAATTATTGAAAAAACAACCAAAATATCAGCCCTCTGATGAATAACAAAAATGTGGTCTATCCATTCAATAGAACATTATTCAACAATTTAAGAAATGAAATATTGACATAACATAGATGAACCTTGAAAACATCATGTTAAGTGAAAAAAGCCAGTCAAAAAAGATCATACATATAGTTTATGGACCTACTCCTATTAAATGTCTAGAGTAGCAAATCCATAGAAATAGAAAATAAATTTGTGATTGATCAGAGCTGGGGGCATAGTGAATGGAAATGATTACTAATGACATGAGATTTCTTTTTGAAATGACAATATTCTAAAAAGAATTGTACCAAAGATTATATGATTCTGTGAATACATTAACAAACATCAAACTGCACATTTTAAATGAATAAATATGGCATGTGAATTATGTCTCAAGTTATTAAAATGTATTTTTGGGTATAAACTTTTTTATTTTGCAAAATGTCATCGGATCATTTATTTTTCCTTTACAAATACTTTCTTAATTCCTGCTCTATTTTGGGCTTGTATATTCATCATCCCCAAGCCTCATAAATTGTTTTGAACACATGCTGAAGAAGTAAAAAGCTCATTTTTTTTCTCTCATGTTTATGTTGTCTATGTAATGCTCTTAGTGAATGCATTGGAGACGAAGCATTCACCACATTATTACCTGTATTATTGATGATTAATAATTGAGTGAGAGGATCATGTGGTGGTTGTCCAGGAGCAAGGAAGTATAAATGGGGAGAAAGTTCCCATGTGTAACTGCCAACATATATTTTCGAGATGATGTAGTCCAACAGATTAGGAATAAATCCAATTCCTAGAATCAATAGCCTACACAGAAGAAAATTGCCAGTGTGAATGCATCGTCATGTCCTAACCTTTTAAAATGATCTAGGCAGATTCTAATTGAATGAGATCAGTAAATTATGAAAACTAAACATATAGCCCTCTGACTCAGTTACTGAGGACCTCGTCTTTTCCCTATCTCTAAGTTAGAGATGATAAATTGTAGATTTATCCTCTTGTTCATTTCTCTCGTTCCTCTCTGGCCATGAGCTACCACGTACAATTTCATGGGACATGTGTCCTTTAACTCTGTGTCCAGATTCTGCCTCTTCCTGGAATTCCAGTGTGGTATTCATTCACCAACACTTTATACTCAATTTTCTTCATGGCCAATCCTCTTCACTTAGTCCTGTGATGATTGCATGGTTTCTTGAATCTCCAGGCTCAAATTTTCAATTATTTTTTACTCTTTATTTTCCTGTGCTCTCCATTTCCAATAAGTTGAAAAAATTTTTATTATATTTTCATGATATCTTATTTTGGAACCTTTCTCTATTCCTAATTTCTGATTTTATGATGCATCTTATTGCACTTCTTGCTAAAGGACTGGCATCTCTGGAGACACTGTTATGTGGTATTGCCAGTTTAAGCTTAAAGATTTTGTTAAATCATGCTCATCTCCTAGTCAAATATTCTCAATGAATTCTCATTACTTATTTATTTAGCAAGTACTTATTGAGATCCTATTTCTTTGATGCTTAATCCACGTATTCATAGACAAGGCACTGATTGATACCCTTGGACACCAGGGTGCTACTTAGAGGTGACATGATTCTTAGGAGCAGGGAAGGTGCACATTATGCACGCAGTATGTATGAAGAGTGAGCTACCATCACTTAAGAGGGCTGGAAGGAAGTTAGGCCATCTAGGTTAGAGCAAGTAGGACATAATGGGAGAGTCAGGACTGCTAGGGCTATGTCAGTAGCATGACTAGATAACAACTAAAATGAGACATTGGCATATGGACACTGGAAATAAGGTCTACATCCCAATGTTTCTGTCACCTGCCATAGAAAATCTAAAGGAGAGCAAATAGGCCTAGACGCTTTGACTCAGCTGAAAGAGCGTCAGCCTGCAGACTGAAGGGCTCAGGGTTCCATTCTGGCCAAGGGCATGCATGTACCTCGGTTGCAAGCTTGATCTCTGGTTGGGGTGAGTGCGAAGGCAACCAATTGATGTGTCTCTCTCACATTGATGTTTCTCCCCCTCTCTGTGTCTCTCCTCCTCCCTTCCACTCTCTCTAAAATCAATGGAAAGATATTCTTAGGGGAGGATGAACAAAAACACACACCAAAAAAAAAAAAAACCCAACCCAAAATAAATAAAGGAGAGCAAATATTACAGGAAAACTTACATTAATTGAACTTTTCCCCTACAATTGACTGTGAGACCTTATAAATTCCACTTGATAGTCTGCTAGTAGCTAAAAACAAGACCCTTGAACTAGATTGAGGATTATACTTTATCCAGTTTTGCAGATGCAGACATTTATTTTTATTTTTGTTTGTTTTTTCTTGTTTTTAGGCCTTAGTATTTTTTAATGCATCGACTGACCAAAAGCTTTGGCACTCTGATACTCACAGTGATAAAAGAGATTTTCTTTCATGCTTTAGCTTTAATAAGCGGACCCTTGCAATTGCACAGATTTGCTGTCTCCACAGAGCCATGCCACCTACTGTTTCTTTCATCTCACTAAGTGAAGAGAGAACTTGTTCCATCTCAACAAGTCTTTCTGTGTCTCCAGCTCCTTCTGCTTGTCCTTCCCCAGATGTGGCAATACCTGCCAAACACAAAATAAGCAATGCATAAGAAGCCCACTTCGGATGGACTTTATTGAGCTTACTATAGGCATTTGTTGTACGGAGGACATCACAGATAACATCCCCTCATACTGTAGGCACTTGAACAAAAGGACCAGAAAGAAAATCTTAGATGGACACAGACAATATATTAAAGAGGTTAAGATAAGTATGCAAGATCATCATAGTACCTAGGTGTGACTTGGAAACTTGGGAAAGGAAACAATTATCTTAGGTGCTCACCTAGAGAAACAAGTTACAAATTGACATGCTACAAACTAGGGGGTTAACTGTAAATTAAACCTAACTATAGCAACAACCACATTAAAAATAATGGACTAAACATGCCACTATAAGAAACGTTGTAAAATGTCTCAATAAGCAAAATTCAACTATATGCTGTTTATAAGAAATGCATTTTAAATGAAAAGCACAAACAGGTTGAAAAAAATTTTAAAGTCATAAATTACATTAAAATTAAAGCAATCTATAATAATAAAAGCATAATATGCAAATCAACCAAATGGCTGAACAGTGAAATGATCGTCCAGTCAACCTTCTGGATGACCTTCTGGACTAAGCCGGGGCTGTGAGGGCCAAGGCAGCCGGGGCTGTGAAGGCCTACTCTTGCACGAATTTTGTGCTTCGGGCCTCTAGTTGTATTAATATTAGACAAATTGGGCTTTAGTATATAGAGAAACGGACAGAAAGCATAGTTGAAGAAATAGTGGCTAAAATCTTCCCAATTGTGATGAAAAACTCTAATCTACAAGTATAGGAAGCTCAACAAATACCACATAGGATAGACCAGTGGTCGGCAAACTGAGGCTCAGCAAACCGCGGCTCGCCAGCCACATGCGGCTCTTTGGCCCCTTCAGTGTGGCTCTTCCACAAAATACTGGCTCTTCCACAAAATACCGACTTCTGCGCATGGGCCACGAAGTTTCAATCGCACTGTATGTGCGTGCCC
>NW_005355708.1:3523910-3534630 GCF_000412655.1 Myotis brandtii | reverse complement strand
ACAACTCATCATACAAAGAAATCCTGAATAAGATCTAGAGCTGACTTCTCATCAGAAACCATGGAGACCAACAGGCAGCGTGATGACACATTCAAAGTGCTTGGAGAGAGATTTAGAATAAGTGTTTCATCTGAAATTGCTCTTAGAAAATGGGATACAATGAGGGCTATGAGCCTTAGGTAGAAGAAAATGGGCTGTTTTTAATGTCAAGGCAAAATTGGCAATGGAGGTAACAAAAATGACAGGGATACACTTCACCTTAATATATTCTTGTCCAAGAATGGCCTTAATCATGAAACCCCACATGTTGTAATCATGTTACTGAATGATGTTCTTGGAATGGTGTCTTCTTTTTTTTTAGTTTTTTATTTATTGATTTTTAGAGAGAAGAGGAACGAGAGAGAGAGAGAGAGAGAGAGAGAGAGAGAGAGAGGGGTTGTTCCACTTATTTATGCATTCATTGGTTGATTTTTGTATGTGCCCTGACTAGGGATCCATCCTGCAATCTTGGTGTATTGAGATGATGATCTAAGCAACTGAGATACTCAGCCAGGGCCTGGAATGGTGTCTTCTTGAACAATATACTAAACCAGGTGTTATGAATACCCTTACATGATCATTTTCATGCATTTTATTTACCTGGTTCATCAATAGTTGCTTTTCCTTCTAGTTTCAGGAACACCTCATTCAAGGTTGTCATGGAAACACCATAATTCTCAATTCCCAGGTCAGGACAGAGATCAAGATTCTCATAAAGTTCTAAAAAACACATACACAATAGCAAATCAAAATAAGTATAGTGCATCAATTAGAATATAATATTTCCCACTGTAGATGAAAGTCTAGTTATTGTTACCTCATGTTTTAAATACCTGAACACATTGTATGCTCTTAATGTTAGTTACAGTAATGATCATTGATATTATTTTTATGAATAACACTTATGTATTTCATTTCTTGATATTCTTGTACATTACCTGGAAATTTATTTGTTCTTTCCAAGGGCAATGTATAGACAAGTTTTCCTTCACTTTTTGCTGATAATTTGGCATCAGGGATGTGCTTTGTAACAATGGATGTTATTTTTTCTTGAACACACATTTCATTCAACTGCAAACTGGTGATAAAAAAATAGATCTGTGTTATCTAACATTGTCTCCAATTGCATGAAGAAAATTACTTGTCTCTAGGAGACAAAGAAAAATCAAATAAAATCTAATGCAAGAAATAGGTCATCCAAACATGAAATAAGAGGTAAAAAAAAATCAGATTATATATAGTGCCGACCTCTTAAAGTAAAAGATTGAACTACAATAATGTTAAGCATCTTATCTTTGAATCAATCAATAAATAACAGAATATGTTACTATCTAAAAATAGTAATAAAAATAAAATGAAGAGGATGGACAGGAGAGAAAGAACAAGAGGGAAGAGGAGGAGCCAGGGTAAAGAGAAGAAACAAGGAGTCTGCTTAAGAGACTGTTAAAACCCTGGGTGAGAGATGATGAGGTTGTGAAATACAATGTCAGTTGAGAAAGTTCCCTTAATACATACCTTTCTTACCAAATAATGTGTTGTGGATATATTTTCTATCACATATATCTAAACTTTTTTGTTGTCTTATATTCATATTCTTTTTTTAAAATTTTTTTATTGATTAAGTTATTACATGTGTCCTTATACCCACATTATCTCCCATTTATCTTATATTCTCAATCTCTAAAATCCTGCCAATCAATAACTCATATACTCATACTATATACTCCATATATCCGTATCTGTATATCTCTATCTTTAATCTCTCTATAATTTTGCCTTAACATCTCCTTATTTTTATTTGTGTATATGTGTATACATCAACATCTGTATATAATAATCAAAAGTTTCCTTCTGTGCTGTGATGCGTTGCTCTGAGCATCATGTCTTGCTTTAGCCCATTTCTCATTCTCCAGCCTCCTCAAGTGGCCATACCTTAAGTGATACCCAATCCCCCATTTCTTCTTTAGAAACAGACTTGAGCCTGCACACTTCAGCTTCCCTTTGGAGAGAAACACTTTCCTGTCTGAAAGCAAAGAAGAAAGTTTGTTAGGAAGTTGACTCTGTTCTTTCCCCCCAAAAGATAGGTCATTGTCTGCGTGATCCAACTCTAATTCAGGAGCTTCTGTATTTTCACATACAGCACTTCATAAAAACTCATTGAAATAGACACATTTTAATCTTATTTATATACTTTAGACTGTTGTTTTCCCTTCCAGCCAGTCAGAGAGGTTATGCAGATAAATCTTTGAATATAGAGAATCATCACATTATACATTTTAATGGACCAAACATCAAAATTGTTTGAATATTTTAAGTTGATTTCCTTCAATTTTGAGTAAAAGGACCGATGCCTTTGAATATAGACTCTTCCTTCAAAATAAGTGAGTTTCCTGGCAGATTGTACCTCCATGTAATCAAAGGATACAAAATCCTAGGACATACATAGAAGTGGTTGGGAGTAAGACTCTTGGGCCAGTTCATATCATTACCAGCTGTTCCAATGGCTGGATAGAGCTGGGTGACCAGGTTACACAATACAGCTGCTGAGCATATAATCCATATTTCTCAAATCTCATGAAGTTTTCATCATGATACTTAAAGGAAACCAGTATCCAGTACTTACCAGCCAGGATATCAGCCTCATCCATGAACTGGGTACTGAACACGATCACACGGTCCATTTTCCGCTCCTTCAGCAAGTTCCACACTTGATGCCTTGAAAAGGGATCCAACCCAGCAGTTGGTTCATCCAATAGGAAAATCTACAGTGGAGGGGTGTATATAAAAGGATCTTTCCAATAAAGTATATAGTTCTCCCAGAAAACACGTTGAAACCATGTCATTTATATTTCAAAGATCATTGTGGTTAGGACTTTGTTCTTATATATGTCCCATCATAAATATTTTATCACAGGTGTCCTTTGCAAATAAAAGGTAGGAACTACTATGGAAAGTTTTAATTTAAAAAATTTAATCCATCTCTAAATTTCATCTTATTTACCTGAGGATCTCCTAAAATGGCAATCCCAAAAGTGAGTTTTCTTTTCTGTCCACCACTTAAGTTTTGAGCAAGGACGTCTTCAATACTGTCCATTTGCAACTCCAGCACAACTCTTTGTATCTAACCAAATGACAACATTTGTGTCACGTACAAGATTCCTTTCTGTTTTTATTTTTACATTGATAAATACAAGGCAGGAAAGCATGCATTCTGAGACAGATTGACTAGATTTGAATACCACTCCACATTAACTAGCTATGCCTTTGAATATAGACTCTTCCTTCAAAATAAGTGAGTTTCCTGGCAGATTGTACCTCCATGTAATCAAAGGATACAAAATCCTAGGACATACATAGAAGTGGTTGGGAGTAAGATTCTTGGGCCAGTTCATATCATTGCCAGCTGTTCCAATGGCTGGTTACAGCTGGGAGACCAGGTTACACAATACAGCTGCTGAGCATATAATCCATATTTCTCAAATCTCATGAAGTTTTCATCATGATACTTAAAGGAAACCAGTATCCAGTACTTACCAGCCAGGATATCAGCCTCATCCATGAACTGGGTACTGAACACGATCACACGGTCCATTTTCCGCTCCTTCAGCAAGTTCCACACTTGATGCCTTGAAAAGGGATCCAACCCAGCAGTTGGTTCATCCAATAGGAAAATCTACAGTGGAGGGGTGTATATAAAAGGATCTTTCCAATAAAGTATATAGTTCTCCCAGAAAACACGTTGAAACCATGTCATTTATATTTCAAAGATCATTGTGGTTAGGACTTTGTTCTTATATATGTCCCATCATAAATATTTTATCACAGGTGTCCTTTGCAAATAAAAGGTAGGAACTACTATGGAAAGTTTTAATTTAAAAAATTTAATCCATCTCTAAATTTCATCTTATTTACCTGAGGATCTCCTAAAATGGCAATCCCAAAAGTGAGTTTTCTTTTCTGTCCACCACTTAAGTTTTGAGCAAGGACGTCTTCAATACTGTCCATTTGCAACTCCAGCACAACTCTTTGTATCTAACCAAATGACAACATTTGTGTCACGTACAAGATTCCTTTCTGTTTTTATTTTTACATTGATAAATACAAGGCAGGAAAGCATGCATTCTGAGACAGATTGACTAGATTTGAATACCACTCCACATTAACTAGCTACATAGTCATGGTCAAGTTACTTGCTCTCTTAAACCTCAGTTTCCACATATGTAAAATGGGAGTAATAATAGCACCTATCTTATAGAGTTGTTATGGGAAATAAATGAATTAATATATTTAAAGTTAAGGATAATGGTTGGCATATAAATTATACATAAATGTTAGATAACCATTTAACTCAGATAAATACCTAAATTAGATTTTTTTGTTTAACTTTCATATGACTTTGCACTGAAAGCATAAGAACTCAGTGCAAATAGACTTAACCCTCTCATTTTGACCAATACATTAGTTCTGATATATTTATGTACCTCTTGTTCCACTTCCTGTGGTGGAATCCCTTTTATTTTAGCAAAGAGTCTGAGATTTTCTCTTACAGTGAGGTAGTCAAATTGCACATTGTACTGTGGGCAAACTCCAGTGAGCTTGCTGATATTTTCTAGGTCAGCCATTTCTGAAAGTTTATTACTATACACGGTGACAGAACCTATAACAAAGATTAAAAGTTAACATCAGATTATACTTAAGATATTTTTCTAAATGAAAAGCCACTATAGAGTTATTTATTGCATTCTAGATAATATGGTTTTATCTTCAAGGTTTATACAACTCAGGCATTATGAACTTCCATTTTAGTTGTGTGGTGTATGGGGTGGGAGAAAGGTCCTTTCTGCAGTTTTTCCATTAAGATGTAGTCTACTTATTCTCCCCTCATAGTTAGGTGTGGTTCTATGATAAATGGAGTTTTAGCAGATGTGATATAAGCAGGGATTGCGAAGTGCCCCCACCCTGGGGTTGCCCCCTCTTTGCTTCTGGAGTCATGGGCATCACTGGATGAAGAATCCCTAACTAGATTCCTGGGAGATGTAGAAAGAGAGGTGCTGTGGTCTTAACTAGAGCCCCACATGTGTAAGTAAGGCTATGCTAAAGTGTTCAGCCCCACTTATTTTAATCCAGACAGAAAAACCACCAGCCAACCCACAGAGTAATGAGAAATAAGCAAACATTTTTATTTTAAGCTATTGGCTTTGGGAATGCTTGTTGCGCAGCAAAAGCTAACAGATACAAGTTGGAATGCCAAAGGACCAGAAAATAAATCATGAAATAATCAAATTCCATTAAATATTGCATACCTCTATAGAATACTATAAATTAACTTCCGTTTATTTCTGGTAATCTGTGTTTGTGATTAATGATCACAAGAACTTTTTATTAACAGCTGATTTATTTGTCAGCCTGACTTTGGGGGAGAAGAACCCTCTTACCTTTGGTGGGAACAGATAACCCACTAAGAATGTTCAATAGTGTTGATTTTCCAGCTCCACTGTGACCAAGTATTGCAGTGATTTGGCCTTCATATATGTCAAATGCCAGATCTAGGAAGAAAAAAGAAAAGGAAAGAAGGCTGGGAGAAAGGAAGGAAGGAAAACAGGTAGGGAGGTAGGAAAAAAACTACAAATTTATTGTGGAGCTAAAATTTGTCTTTTTATTTCCTTGAATGGCCATGTTTTCTATATATGAATATATTAGGTTGTTAAACTCAAAGTAAAAAAAAATATGCTTTTATAAATTTATATGTGCATTCTGTTTTGAAAATTTGAAATTATTTGTTTTAAAACCAAGAAACATCTTATATGCTTAAGTTCATTGATATTGCCTGCTATATGGCAGGTGAATGTTAATATTTATAGACTAAATGTTAATTTAGGCAATAAATGATAGATTAATAGTTCAGTAAATTGTTATATGGATAAAAATCCTTTCATGTATATGACATTTTTGCACATAAAAATAGCAATATCTACAATAGCTTTAGAATTACCGAAGAAAAATTTGAGTTTGTAGAAAACAACCCAGAATAGCTTTAGGCTACCTCAGTATGAGACTATATATCTCTCAAAGACATATATAATTTGAAAACACAATCAATTTTTTCTTTTACATAGTAGAAATAATTGTTAGAAAGGAAATTTTATCATATGACTAAATAACTAATTTCAAATCTGAAATACCACCAGTAATTGTTCACCAAGAGCAAAAACAAGAGTGAAAATCAGAAAATTATTCCTATATAATAAAAGGCTAATATGCAAATAGACTGAATGGCAGAACAACTGTTTGCATTGACGCACACTGACCACCAGGGGGTAGACTCTCAATGCAGGAGCTGCCCCTGGTGATCAATGCACTCCCACAGGGGGAGCACTGCTCAGCCACAAGCCAGGCTCAAGGCTGGCAAGCTCAGGGCGGTGGTGGGAGCCTCTTCAGCGTCCGCAGCAGCGCTAAGGATGTCCGACTGAGGGTGCAGGATGGGCTGAGGGACCCCCGAGTGCACAAATTTTGTGCACCGGGCCTCTAGTATCAATATAATAACTAAATGGTACCTTTCAAAGCTTCTATTTTATCAGGCTTTCCTTTATATTCTTTTGTAACATTTCTGATTCTAAAAACAAAAAAAGAAAAAGAGGTTTCAAGTTATGACAATTTTCTTCAGTTGGTAATCCTAGGTTTGGTTGATATGATTTCTGAATCTGCCCCCTTCAGTACATAGAAAAGCTGGGAATTTACTCTCTGGCAATCATGCTTGTGAGAATCAACAAAGGTATTTCCCCCCAGCCTTGGCTGCGCACTAGCTTCACCTGCAAAGTTTTTTAAAAATATATTTTATTGATTTCAGAGAAGAAGGGAGAGGGAGTGAAAGATAGAAACATCAATGATGAGAGAGAATCATTGATTATCTGCCTCTTGTACCCCCCACACTGGAGACTGAGGCCACAACTCGGGCATGTACCCTGACTGGGAATAGAGCCATGACCTTCTGGTTCATAGATCAGCATTCAACCACAGAGCCACACCGGCTGGGACACCTGCCAAGTTTTAAAATTTCCCTATGCTTGGAACACATCACCAGATAATATTATTCCAACGACTGAGGTGGAACCTTACATTACTATTGAAAACCAGGATCATTTCTAAACTGCAAAGCCAAAGAAGCTAGACCAAGAGGTAACACAGGCATCCATTCCTGAAGGGCTCATTGTGAACTACTGACTCAGGCTGGAGATACCTTTGGTTAATTTGAGTCAAGGTCAGGGTGGAGTAAGGGAGAGAGGCAAAGATCATAACAGTGAGAGCAGTGGGTTTTACAGTCCTACCCACCTGAGCTCACCCCAGCTAGAACATTTAGTAGCTCTGTTACCTTAGCCAATGTACATATTCTGGGTAAATTTTGGCTTTTATAACCTAATAATTTGGAGTGCTTTAGGGCTGTGTGGAAGGATGAGTAAAGTATTTCATCTTGCGTGCATAGTGCTTGGTTCTTGATAAGTATTCAGTAAACATCAGATGATATTGGTTTATGATGATGATTATGGTAATAGAAAGGAATGGAATTAGCATGCTGGGTGCTATAATAGATCTGAAATCCTAGGCATTTTAACTATTTTATTTTATCAGGTACATATCCATAAACTGAATCAAATTTACATTTCTTATTTTGTCATCTATTCATCAAACAATCCAGGTTCCATTCATATTGAACTGTTTAGATTTTCTCATTTCTGTTTTAATCCCATTTTACCATCATTCTACATAGTTCTTATAGTTGAGTGAGCTGCTAAAGAGATAGAA
This sequence comes from Myotis brandtii, assembly GCF_000412655.1. Lineage (NCBI taxonomy): Eukaryota > Metazoa > Chordata > Mammalia > Chiroptera > Vespertilionidae > Myotis > Myotis brandtii. The sequence continues at coordinate 3,526,791 of NW_005355708.1, read as the reverse complement.
AAATTAAAATAAACATATAAACACATCAACTAAAGTCATTGTTTTGCTCCCAGTTGATCTGCTGGAGGTTAAACCTAGTTTGGGTCACATGAAAAATATAGTATGGAAGATAAATATGGGACAGATTAAAATAAAAAATTAAATGGTTCTAGAAGCTCAGTAGTCTGGAATAATATGAGACAGGTCATAGAAGACTGACATATATGCTGGACACAGATAGATGAATAAAATTTGAATAGTCAGGGATGTTGAGAAATTTCTTCCTAAGTTTTTATTTGAAAATAAAAGTTCCTAGCACGGAACAAAGCACATTCTAAAAGGCACTTCTCCCTCAATTCCCTTTGTGACTATCTCTAGGTCTTCTCTTCCTTCCTCTTCCCTACTCTTTCATCTTCTTTGAAAGGGCAATACATAGAAAAGAGAAGTTTAAAAAATTGTGAGAGAAAAATAGGGAATATAATAAACAAGATGGGAGCCATGTGTGAATAAATGAGTCCAGGCAAAGAAAAGAGTGAGGTTGAGGCTCAGGTCGGAGAAGACAACAGATAGAAGATTAAGAATCCAGATGAGTGTTTTGTCAAATTATCTTTGTGGGTGAAATCTCAGTTTGTATTTAATGTAAATGTCAATAATATAAGACAAAAAAAGGTAAAGGAATTTTTTTTCAGCTTGAAGTGGGAAGTGATGAATGTAGCATGGAGGAGGTTCGATGGGAGCCACCGATAGGGCACTAGAGAGAACTTGGCTTCTTTCAGGTGTGAACTACTAGCTCCTCATTCTTTGGCCTGTTCTCCATCTGCATCCTTGTTACCTGATGGCTTCTTTCCCATGGAATTCTGGAGACACTGGTTCAAAAGAGTCATTAGATGAAGGATCAGAATATATTTCATCTTCAAGGGCCACATGATCAGCATTACGTTGTCGTGACCAAAATGAGGACTTCAGGAAAAACAAGGGTGAGTATTGGTGTTCATATTCATCTATATGGCCAGGAGACAAATTCTGGGTCAATCACCACGTTAAGGGAGAGAGTCACCCCAATGCAGCATAGCAATGCAACCTTTCTGCCAATAAACTTGAAACATGGTCAACACAAAAAAATACATGTTTGGATATATGTAGCTTCTTAAGGAGAAAAAAGATCACTAAGATATCTCTCTATTATAATTATTGTTCCTCTGGGAAGAACTGAAGCTGTGACTTTAAAAAATTCTGGAGGAACTTAAATAAATGTTAAGACTCTTCTTAACCTCAAGAACATCAGATATTGCAAGACAAATGCAAGATAGGTCGGGCATGCTGAACTCTATCAACACTGGCAAAGGAGGAAGACTTGAGGACTAACTATTGCATATAAATCAACAATTATTGGAAGAGAAGTTTGATTAGGATTTAAGAAAAATAAGTGACAGAATTGGGGAGACTGTGGCAAAAGGACTTATAGCAAATGAACACAGAGTGGAATTTCAAAAGCTAATTTGAATTCATGCCTTATCTCAACTCCAAATCTAACATTCCTCTGAAGCAAATTTATGATCTGCATTAAGAATGCATTATCCATGAACCTCTTTCTGGAAATGAATCCACAGTGTATTTGCATTTAATTATCTCTTCTGTTTTCCGATATGTTAATGGACATTATGAAATGAAAGAATTATTTTTCTCTAATATTCTGCAACTGGCTTCCACTGTAAGATTGATGGGTTTTCAAACTTCTGTGTACTTTTCACATGTTCAGGCATTCATCCACGCAATAAATATATACCGACCACTCCCTACATACCTGTCGTAGGTATATTATTAGTTAGTACCCATCTTTCCCCTGGATTAGGAAGCCTAGCAAATAAAACCATGTAGCTTAATTGAATACATTCTGCCACGAGATTTATTAATACATGATTCTATCATTTTATCTAGTTAATTTTCCTTTCTCACATTGATACTTCTTATCTTTAAAAGAATTTCTAACACAGTAAACTTGGTTAAATTCAGGCTTAAGCCCAGCCTTTTTTTTTTTTTTTGAGAGATATAAAGAGTGGGCTGGGGGGCAGGGAGGGAGAGAGAAACATGGATGGGAGAGAAACATCCATCAGTTGCCTCCTACAAGCCCGCTACTGGAGATAGAACCCATCACCCAGCCAAAAAATGCCCTGACAGGGAATCAAACCAGTGACCTCTTGGTTCATGGGTTGACATTCAACCACTGAGCCACACCAGGCTAAATTCAGTCTTAATGAATGGAAGGTACAACTAATTCCAACTCTATAATAAATGTATGAGCCAAAAGTGTAGATCCTGACATCTATTTTTCTGGGCTCTTCTAGAAGGCAGAGGTAGTTATTGTTCTTGAGGCATTACCTAAAACAGCACGATCAAGTCACTGCTTTAAGACCTCGCTATGCATCTTCAGTCTCACTCCCTTCCCTTCTTCCCTTCCTACCTGTGTTTACTCACTGGTGACATTTTTACGCATTCTGTGTGTTTATGCCATTAGTGACTTTCATAATTTTTCCAGCCTTACTGAAGTACAATCAACAAATAAAAATTATATATATATTTAAGGTGTTCAATGTGATGTTTTGAGAAATAATGAACTTGGGGGTGGAAAGAGAATGGGGGTGAGATAAAGAATGGGGAGATTAAAAGGGGGTAAAAGGGAGCTATTTGTAATACTTTAAACAATAAAAACTATATTAAAAATAAATAAAGCAGAGAAACCTGAAAAAAATTACCATCATCAAGCTAATTAACATATCCATCACTTAACATGGTTTCTATGAGACCAGTGCTCTAACCCCTGAGCTATGAAGCCTCGGCTAACATGGTTTCTATTTCTCTGAGTGTGTGTGTGTGTGTGTGTGTATGTGTGTATGTGTGTGTG
>NW_005355708.1:3521874-3523633 GCF_000412655.1 Myotis brandtii | reverse complement strand
ACTGTCCAATCCTTGTGTTCCTGTGCGAATTGGAGACGTTTTATCTTGGTAACTGCAGACAGCAAAGGTGTTCGAACAGGCCTTCGGCTTCCATATCCCATAGGATGCAGTGTACGGCTAATTTGCCTACAAATGTCAGGTGGTCATAATAATCTGGCCACTCACTGTATATATTTAAGGTGTTCAATGTGATGTTCTGTGAAATAATGACTGAGGGTGGGTGGGTAGAGACTGGGGGGGATAAAAAGTGGGGGGATCAAAAGGGGGTGAAATGGGAGCTATCTATAATACTATCAACAATAAAAACTATATTAAAAATAAAGTGGAAAAACCTGAAAAAAATTATCATCATCAAGCTAATTAACATATCCATCACTTCACAGCATTTCTATTTCTCTCTCTCTCTCTCTGTGTGTGTGTGTGTGTGTGTGTGTGTGTGTGTGTATTGAAAGAACACTTGAGATCTATCTTAGCAAATGTCAAGCATAAAATACATTATTACTAACTATAGTTACCATGATGTAAATTAGATCTCCAGAACTTCATCTTATAAATAAACACATGTACCCCGTAACCAACATCTCTCCTTTCTCCACTCACCCCTGTCCCCAAACCCTGGTAACCAGCATTTGACTCTCTGTTACTATTAGTTTAACATTTTTTAGATTCCATGTATAAGTGAGATGCAGTATTTGTCTTTCTGTGTCTGGCTTATTTCACTTAGCATAATGTCCTCCACGCTCATTCACCCATGTTGTTGTAAATGGCAACATTTCTTTCTTTCTTTTTTTAAAGGCTGGATAATATTGCATGGTAGATAGATAGATAGATAGATAGATAGATAGATAGATAGATAGACATACAGACAGCACATTTTCTTTATCTATTCACCCACTGATGAACACTTAGGTTGTTTCCATATCCATATCTTGGCTACTCTGAATAATGTTTCAATGACCATGGGAGTACAGATATCTCTTTGAGATAGTGATTTTATTTCCTTTGGATATATACTCAAATCTATAAATGGATTAAATGTATAATGAAGGCCCTTGGTGTTCTGTTTTGAATGGGAAATGCAGAGGTGACACAGCCCCTGCCTTTCATTATAAAAGGAGGAAGGAAAAATGCAGCAGTATTTCAGCTGCAAGTACTTACTAAGTCCCTGGCATGCACCAGGCACTGAGGTGGGTGCTTGGGGTTTATCTGGGAACAAAACAGAGCCCTGCTTTTGTGGCACTCATATCCTTTTGTGTTGCAGGTTGATAAAAATGAGGATTGATCACCTATTGACTTTCCTATTGTGAAAATATGCAGAGATCTTTTTGAAATAGTGGTGCCCTGGTCCCACCACTGATAAAATGAATTATAATCTCTGGGAGTTGAGCTGGGCTTAGAAGGTTTTTCAAGTTCCCCAGGTGATTCTGATGTACAGCCAGGGCTCAGAACCACTGAGCTAAATAGTTAGACAAAGTAGCTATAAATTTCCATGACTAAGTACCTAGCCAGACCCACTTAGGAACTAGCTTCCTAAGCATCTCTTAAAAAAGAAACAAGCCACACACAGAGCAGAGTGAAGTTCAGACAAAGGCTCATCATTCTATAAGCAAAATTAGGCTTTAGTTCTGACCAGTCAAAACAGCCAGAGAGAAATAAAGAACTGATTTGGTCACTGGCAATAACCTTGTTGACTTCAATGACCTTGATGTACAAGATAGTTCTTTAAATAAAAACAACACGTGTTAGGAGATTCATTTTA
>NW_005355708.1:3517200-3521395 GCF_000412655.1 Myotis brandtii | reverse complement strand
ACTCTTTGCCCCATACCGGGAATACAAGTTGAATAAAACTGACTACTCTCAAATCTATTGGAAAGCATGTGCACGGGAACAACTATAATGCAAGTTTTAAAATATGTTCCCAATGAAATGGGAGTGTTAGGAGGAGGTAGAGGAGTATGGGAAAAGATGACATTTGAGATCTGCCTTCAATAAATCTTTTCCAAATAGAACATGGAAGGAAGGTGTGGTGTTCTTTGAAAATGTCTCCTGAGAGAGAATTCATACTCTTGGAAAGATCGCTGTTGTGTTGAAGAAGAATGAGTGGGCTGGTCTATATGTTCAAGCTAATGAGTGCTTTATAACAAACAGTCCTTGTGTTCAGCACTAAATAACGGACCTGTAATGAGTGACATGACCATTAATTGGAAGAATGGCAAAGTAAGTTCAATGAGAGAATCAGATCAAGAGAACTGACATTTTATGAACAGAAATGTAATTTACTAAATGCATTTTTAAGGTGTTTTTAACTTTGACTTTTCTTTTCTTGAATGGTTTCTACAATCATGCGTGCTGTTCAATTACTAAGTCAAAATATGAACTGGAAGATTTATTTAGTATTAGATTTGTGACATCTTGTCCATATTTAATTAGCTGCCAAAAATAACACTCCAAGAATTATATATTGGCCTTCCATTTTTTCACTCACCTATGGTTTATTTTACTGGGCTAAGTGCTGTGAAAGCTTTTAAAACCTCACAAATAGTCTTTATTAGGATTTTATACCTTACAATACTGAGCATAGAAATGACTATAGACAGTTAAATTCCAGAGAGGAGACAAACATAGGGTTCATACACAGCAAAATAATAGTTTATTTTTATTGAAATATAATTTATTTTATTTTATAGTCTCGTGTTCTGAGATTTGAGTTGCTCCTATAACTCAGTGCATAGAGCATTCTAATTGTTGTGTTTAAGGTAATTATTATGCCTAATCTCACCAGGATGCAGTGTGTACACACTTATCTATGTTTGCATAGCAAATGTAACAAAAATTTCAGATGTCGGTGTTTGATTTTTAATAAAGTAAATAATGTGATACCAAAAACAAAATCCCAGAGAAGAAAGACGGTTCAGAAATGCCATTAATAAGTAATTAGATGGCTTCTCACCTGGGTCATTCCAAGCATGAAGGCAAAGGGGCTGAGAAAACCCAATATCCACTCCAAGGATGCAGGAAGATGCCTGTACAAGACCGTGAATCCTAGACTCCCCCAAAAGACAGTGAGAAGGGACACGACCAGGCCAGTGAGGAATCGTTTCTTTATCAAGACGCTCATTAGAAAAGCCAAAGCTATCTACAGGGAGAGAAGACTAGGTTGGTTTATGTTTCTCTATAAATTATTCCTAACAGAATAACATAAGAAATTGAATATATAAAACTAGCATTATATTAATAATATATGTATAAAATATAAAAAGGTGATCTGAAATTTGCACAAACTGGCATTACAGGTCAAATACCAGTCTACAGACTTTCCTATGCAAACAGAGCAGGCAGGGAAGAAAAGGGTTAGGTAGAACAACAACCTATTTGAAAACCAACACTTAATCTTGTCAGATGGGAAAAAGTGTAATTCACCAACTCACCAAAGACAATCCATAGAGGAAAAAGAGAGTGAAGACCACCATGAAGCCAGTCCAAATGACAAATTTGATAGATTTTATAATAAGCACCAATAAAAGGGAAGCGATGAAGATGAAACCAGCATAGAGCAAACCCCAGGAGAGCCTAATGTGGAAACAAAATGTTATTTTAGTATTTCATGTTACATTGGAAAGGATCTACGGTGGATTCAAACATACCTGGAAGAGCTCAACTTGTGACATTTTAAATTCCAATTACCCAGCCCCTATATACCATCCTGTTCTGCCAGTTTGCTCCCTCAAGTATATCCATCATACCTGATCTCCAAAAGGGCTTCTGATCCCTGACCTCTTTTTTTCCCCTTTCAGCCTCACCCTGGCTTGCGTTCCCCTTCTGGCCTAGGCATTGTCGTTTATCACTTCTACCACACTCTTTCCTGTAGACTCAGTGGCCATCCCCCAGGACCCCTGCTTTGCAATCTCCCCAAAAACCCAAACCTGATATTCTCTCTTCTAGATGCATAGTAACCCCTAGCCTCAACCTCACAAGCATTCCACTAAGGACAATGTATCCCATTCATAGGAAAAAAGGTAGAAAGTCATTACATTTGCATAATGAAGTCCACTTTCCCTAAACTCCTACCTTTATTTATTGGTACACTTGACTCACCAGAATGCTGAATGTCGAAGACCCATCATTGTCATCAAACCCTTCATCCTTTTCCTCTCTCTTGTAACATTAACAGAGACATAATAAATGAATGGGGAAAAGGAAATAAGGAAGAAGAAAAGGTAGATATCCATGAATATCCCTTTTTGACTCACGAAGGGATGAATCTTCATATTTTTTCCAGTAACTGACATCAATTCCTCCATCACCGAGTGATTTGTTGTGATCTGAAGAAAGACAGTGACTTGTATATTCATGGATGACAGGCTCCGTTTTCTTTCAATCATCTCTTTTACTATGAACACGTAATGGGTCTGTGTGGAGCTGATGCTAGCCCAACTTTTCACTTCCCTGTTCTGCCACTGGCCTGCTTGGAGCCTCCACTCTAGGCATCCCGAGCTGCACACAGTTCCCCAAATTTGATATGTGCTTTATCGCCTCCCTGCCTAACCTTGCCTGATGTTTTGCTTGCAATGTCTTTATGACATTATCTATTCAGCAAACCTCTTCCCTCAAGCTTCAGGGTGAAATGTCCTGTCAATGAGGCATTCTGCCATGGCGTCCTAGGCCCAGAAGCTTGTGCTCATTCACCTGGAAGGACTTTATGAACACCTCCATGACAGCCTACTTCTCCTCTTCCAAGAATTTAATTCTAGGCCTGGCTTCCTGAGAAGGTGTCTTTTCTGCGGAGAAAATTTCTCTTCTATTTATATATATCTTCTGTGGCACGTGGCAACTTAAGTAAACTTTGTTGTAAGGAAACCAGTGAGTAAATGAAAGAACAAGGCTATTGATTTATATTTTCTTTGATGAAACTTTAAAAAAACTTGATTTGAGAGAGAGGAAGGCAGAAGGAGAGAGAGAGAGAAACATCGATTGGTTGCCTCCTGTACATTCCAACCAGGCATGGAACCTGCAACCTAGGTATGTGCCCCAACCAGAATTGATCCTGTGACCTTTTTGGTGCACAGGATGACACTCCAACCGACTGAGCCACATGGACCAGAGCTGATGAAACTTTTGATGCTTCTAATACCACTAATCTGCATTGAACACTAGTTTGCATTGGACATTTTTGTACTCACTTCTATAATAGCAGCATTAATGGCAGCTTGAAGAGCCACAAAGCCTTTCTTCCAGGATGTTGTAACTCCACAGTCAATATCTTCCCAATATATTTTATAACAATGAGCTTTAAGGGAAAAATGTATAACTGTTTTAAGAAATTATTTTCTATCCCACAGTTATAAAGACATTGCCCAATACTGACTTCTGAAAAGTTTAGAGGCATATTTTTTTCTCATTTAATTTTTCATCAGGAATTGTCATTTCACAAGAAATAATTTCATTTTGTTTTTTATGGAAAGACAATTTTCCTGACTGACCCGCAATGTCTTCCATGGCTCTCTCTTCTGCTTCACTGATCTATCTGTCTATTACTATGGTAGCAGCACAGTCTTAATTACTTGTAACTTCATTCTTTTCTAAAGAGCATCTTGGCTATTCTGTGCCCCTTTTAGAGGTATATTTTAGAATAAATATATCAATTTATATTTAAACATCTGTTATGATTTTGTTGAAATACAATAGGTTCCTGAAGAAATCTGGGCAGAATTCATATCTGCAATAAATAAATTATAAACATGTAATATATGTATACACGCATATATATCTAGACACGAAATTCGTGCACGGGGGAGGGTGTGTTCCTCAGCCTGGTCTGCACCCTCTCCAATTTGGGACCCCTCGAAGGATGTCCTACTGCCAGTTTACAGGGATCGGGCCTAAACCAGCAGTCGGACAGCCCTCTCGCAATCCGGGACTCCTGGCTCCTAACCGCTCACCTGCCTGCCTGCCTGCCTGATTGCCTCTAACCACTCTGCCTGCCGGCCTGCTCGCCCCCCAACTG
>NW_005355708.1:3513045-3514338 GCF_000412655.1 Myotis brandtii | reverse complement strand
GGCAGAGGCGGCTGGCAGGGCTGCCTTTGCCCGCCCCTCACCTCTTGCCTGCCGCCTGGGTTTCCGATCCCTTTCGCCTCCCATGATTGCGCCTATGTATGCAAATTAACCGCCATCTTGGTTGGCAGTTAACCGCCATCTTGGTTGGCAGTTAATTTGCATATCGCCCTGATTAGCCAATGGGAAGCGTATCGGAGGTACGGTTAATTACCCTATTTGTCTTTTATTAGATGAGATATATAAAAAACTACAACATAATACAGTATGTTAATGTACCTCAAAATCACTGTACATTTTTGAAATGTGTTCATTGGCCTGTTGACATCACCATCGCAGATAAAGATATTAAAATTCACCTCACTAACATCTATTCCCACATATGCCTTATGACATAAATTAAATAGAAAGTAGTGGAATTGTATAACTAGAAAGTTACCTGTATGGTCTCTGTGTTCTTTCCTTTTTGAAATTGATTCTTCCTTCGAGAATTTCAAATTATATGAGAATGTATTAGTAAAGATGACTCCTACTGCTCCCATAGGAAATTTTGCCATTACTTCTTCAATACTTTCTCCATCAGACAGTCCCAAGATGTCTGTCTCTGCCATTATAAGAAAGGAATATTATAATTAACTGGAGGCCTGATGAATGAAATTCATGCAAGAGTAGGCCTTCCTTCCCCCAGCTGCCAGCACGGGCTGCCCTCTGGCACCAGAGACCTGGGCTTCCCTTGCAGCCCTGGCTTCCTCCAGAAGGTCGTCTGGAAGGATGTCTGGTCTAATTAGCATATTATGCTTTTATTATTATAGATAATTTCTTAGGAGACTAACATCAGGTTTCACATTCAATTGCTTTTATTAAAGTTCTTTATGGAAATAAAATTAAATCAAATATCGATTTGGAGTAAGTCAGGCACAAAGTTGGGTACAGGCATTTCTACTTAAAAATATTTTTTTATTGATTTCAGAGAGGAAGGAAGAGAGAGAGAGGATAGAAGCATCAACGATGAGAGAGAATCATTGATTGGCTGTTCCTTCACACCTCGCACTGGGGATCAAACCACAACCCTGTCATGTGCCCTGACTGGGAAGTGAACTGTGACCTCCTGCTTCATAGGTTGATGCTTAACCACTGAGCCATGCTAGCTGGTGGGACAGACATTTCTATAATTTTATCCAGAGAGTGCATAATCAGAAAAATCAGAAAACATATATAAAAATTATTTTCATATGTTGGAATTATTGAACCAATTTTAATTACATATAATATATCATATAATGAAACTACTCACAG
>NW_005355708.1:3512202-3512707 GCF_000412655.1 Myotis brandtii | reverse complement strand
AGGTACAGTTTTATATCAGGTAGAAATAACTATGTAACTTCATTTCTCTTTAACAAACCTTACAGTATAGTCAATATGCTGGAAAAAAAGAGTGAAAACTTAAAAAATATGTGAGTGCTTATGTTGATATCACTAAAATAATCCCTAGTTTTTGCTAATATTGTGTTAAATGCCATATAGGTGCTTCAGTAAGACTGAAAATAAATGAGAAGAAATGGAATAAAAGTTCAGAATTGGGGTGGGTATGTCAAAGATCAAAGTGGAGGGAGCAGGCAGCATGTATTTTGATAGAATTAACATTTTCCCCCTGGGATAATATTTTTCTTTTCTTTTCTTTTTTTTAAATAGAATTTTTATTTTATTATATATTTGATTTTTTTACAGAGAGGAAGGGAGAGGGATAGAGAGTTAGAAACATCGATGAGAGAGAAACATCGATCAGCTGCCTCCTGCACAACCCCTACTGGGGATGTGCCCGCAACCAAGGTACATGCCCTTGACCAGA
>NW_005355708.1:3494326-3511891 GCF_000412655.1 Myotis brandtii | reverse complement strand
ATTCAGATTCAAGTGGAACTAATGGTGTGATGTTCCATGCGGTACCATGGGAAAGCTAGGGAGGTCTACACACACCCTCCTGGCCTGTCTGCAGGGAAGCAAGGACAGGAAAGAAAAGTCTACATAATCTGGGATGTGCAGTCATGAATACAGACTGCAGAGCAGGTGGACTTCTGGATACCGAGTTCAGATACGGAGTCAGAATCCAAACACAAAATGCATGGTTACTGGGGCCAGAGTGGAATTATGCACAGAGGTTGACAAAAAGAAGAGACATTAATTCTATAACTCCCAGTGACTGGGTGGAGCAAGAGTCACAGGTTGCCTTGATAGTAATACCGCTCTTGGTAGGGGAATTATGGTGCCTAAATTAATACTGAGTACCTCCCAAGTCATGTTTTTCTGTTCTTTAAAAAAATTCGAGATTTAGTTCCATAAAAGTCATCCTTTTAAACTGTGCAATTTCATGATTTTCAGAATAGTCACAAAGTTGTGCAAGCAGAAAGCCACTGTCAAATTATAACTCAATTCACATTTATGGGGCAATCACCATAGACTCCCCTTTGAAGTGTGCGTTTCTATTTGTAAAAAAAATCAAAAACTGCTGATTTTAATAGACTGACATCCAGTCTGCCTTCTAGTAAACACCCTAACATTTATCTACGATACTGGTCCTCTTCCATTCACACATCCTGTGGTTTGGATGTGGTTTACAAGGGGACCTGGAAACCCAACCAATGGACAATGACAATACTTTTATCTCCCTATCCAATGAGATTAGTTCCTGACGGACCAAGATCCAGACTTATCTAAAGAAGACCATTTGTTTCATGGGTATATTTTCCAAAATTATTTTGAAATGTTGGGAAAGATCTGTTTATGTGGTAGGGCTAACACGGGAGATTCTGAAGACTAACTCTGCATCTTTTGGGGGGAGCCTACCTGTGAATGAAGGCAGCACACATTGCTATAGACCCGAGAAGTAGACACATATTTCTCCCTCTGCTGTTGACACTCACTTATCCAGCTGTGCTTTGATACTCTTTTTCCTTAAGCTGCACAAAAGATGCCCCTTTTCCTTACCACAAGATGAATTGGAAGTCCCTCATTCTCAACTGGAATATTCATGAAAAATATAATACTGTTAACTCTATTTTAAATATGGTGGTGAGACTCAGAGAAGTTGATGACTTGTAAAACGTTCTATAGACATAACACAGAACTACTTTCGTCAAATGCTCTCTGACTCTATGTCCAGTTATCTTGCCTCTGCTCTAGGCTGCTTCTCCTCAAATTTCAGGAAATTGTTGCAGACACGATCTTGACAGTAAGAATGCTCATCTTATTTTTCATTGATAAGTACCTCACCACTAAAGGGTGAACAACTAAAACTCAGAATACTCTTCAACAGAATCTTCAAACATAGTTAGGTAATCCTTTTGGTAATGAAAGGTGAGAATAAAATTCCTATAATCAAATTTAAGAGGAGAAAAGATTGGTTGTTTTTTGGATATAATAATAAGCAAATGCTAGCAGCCGTGGACAAACTACGGCCCGCGGGCCATCCGGCCTGGTTGGAATGAATAAAACTAAAAAAAAAAAAAAACGAACCCTTTTATGTAATGATGTTTACTTTGAATTTATATTAGTTCACACAAACACTCCATCCATGCTTTTGTTCCGGCCCTCCGGTCCAGTTTAAGAACCCATTGTGGCCCTCGAGTCAAAAAGTTTGCCCACCCCTGTTAGAGCAATAGTCTCATTTCAGTAACAAAGCTTCCACAGCTATATCCATGCTTTTGTTCCAGCCCTCCGGTCCAGTTTAAGAACCCATTGTGGCCCTCGAGTCAAAAAGTTTGCCCACCCCTGTTAGAGCAATAGTCTCATTTCAGTAACAAAGCTTCCACAGCTATAAGTCAACAAATCGCTAAACACTCCTCCATTTCAACATCTACCCATTTGTGTATCCCATGCTTCCCCAAACCCTACACAACATCAGCCGATTTCTTTGTTTAAAGACTGCACACTGCAAGTGGTAATCCCTTGCTTGGCAAGAAATACATTCATAGTTTTGACTTAGATATGGACTCTTATGCTCTGGAAAGGGAAAATACATTCACATCTCTCATTACCTAGAAATGGTGACAACTGATATGGTTATGAACAAAAATACAAATTAAATGCACACACCTGCAGTCAAATGAACCAACTATTGACATTAGAAATTCCTCTTAGATTACTAGAAAACTCACCATTTATCAAGGAGGCCAAGGCAACTTTTTTCATTATCTGTTGGGTTATATTGGTGAGAGGTGTGTATACAATCATAAGTGTAGTAGATAGTTTAAATGAATCTACCCGTCCCAGGTCCATGGTAGGCAGTGAAGAGAAATCAGTGACTTCATGAGTAGTAGGATATAGGTACAAAGAAAGCAGTAGGAGCAATGAGCTCAACCATTCCTACATAATGCAAGAGAAAAAAAAATAAAGAAAATGATGATTTCAAATAAGTCACCCACAATCATTTGGTCATACAGTTTGTCTCGTTCACTTTTCTCATTTCAATATAGCCCACATTCTGAACCACTTACAATAGGGACAGTACAAATTTCAGCAGTCTGGGTAATATCAATTAACTATTACTAGGAGTTTATTTATTTTGTTTATTTGTTTTTTGTTAATCCTCACCCAAGGACATTTTTCCATTGATTTTTAGGGAGAGTGGAAGAGAGAGGGAAAGACAGAGAGAAACATCCATGTGAGAGAAACACATCAATTGGTTGTCTCCTAACCAGGGCCCAGGCTTGGGAGGAGCCTGTAACCAAGGACTGTGCCTTTGACCAGAATCAAACCCAGAACCCTTTTGTCTGCAGGCGAGCACTCTACCCACTGAGCCAAACCAGCTAGAGCAGCGGTTCTCAACCTGTGGGTCGCGACCCCTTTGGGGGTTGAACGACCCTTTCACAGGGGTCGCCTAAGACCATCGGAAAACACATATATAATTACATATTGTTTTTGTGATTCATCACTATGCTTTAATTATGTTCAATTTGTAACAATGAAAATACATCCTGCATATCAGATATTTACATGACGATTCATAACAGTAGCAAAATTATAGTTATGAAGTAGCAACGAAAATAATTTTATGGTTGGGGGTCACCACAACATGAGGAACTGTATTAAAGGGTTGCAGCATTAGGAAGGTTGAGAACCACTGAGCTAGAGCTGACTAGGAGTTTAAGTGTTTTGATCCACAGCGCCAGTGGAAAGCATGCACTGATCATGAAAATATGAGAGGCAAAAGTGGCAAGCTATTATAAATTATCAGCCGATAGTACTGTGGTGACCTACGCATGCTGTGCAGGCAGATCTCGTTTTATTGCGCTCTGCTTTACTGCACTTCACAGATGGTGCATTTTTACAAGTTGAAAGCAAGACTCTCCACCAGCAGAAAGATTACCAAGAGCTTGATTGCGTTCCTCACTTTATTACGGAGGCCTGCAACTGAACCCGCATACCTCCCAAGTATGCCTGTATTTGATTCTGCTGAAAGCGCATGTTGTAAGAGACAGTTTCAAGGCATTGCACAAGTAATGGTAATGTATTGGTTACATGCCAAGATTCTAGCATTGGAAACTCAACAGTATGTTGGTGACCTGAGAAACACTATCTTGTTAGTTATCAATACTAGTCACTTAAACACTACCAATAAGAAATCACTCTATTCCCTAAATGCATGATTGTAGAAAAAATTTCACAATAGATATACAGTAAAATCCCTCCTTAGTGAAAAGTGCTACTTAGCTAAGACTATCTGATTTTCTTTTTTTTTAAATATCAAAGTTTAACCAGGATTTTTTGTTATATGGTATAGTTACAAGTTCTAATACTAATTTTCTTCTTGGCACTAATCACATTTCTAAATTACCCACTATTTTTGAAGAGAATGATTTATTTATTTATTTATTTTTTAGAAAAAGTTTCAAAAGAGAAAAGTGCCAGTTGCTATTTCTGTGGGTTGATTTGTTTACTACATCTTCAGAATACCAGTATCCTAACCCAAGGATCTATGCGTGGGAACACTGGTAAAAACTGTGACCATTGCCCAGCTGTTGTTGCTCAGTGGTTGAGCATCGGGCCATGGACTAGGAGTTCACAGGTTCGATTCCCAGTCAGCACACATGCCTGGGTTGTGGGCTTGATCCTCAGTCAGGGGCGTGAAGGAGGCAGCCAATCAATGATTCACTCTCATCATTGATGTTTCTATCTTTCTCTCCCTTTCCCTTCCTCTCTGAAATTAATAAAAAAATATACATTTTAAAAAAAAGTGTGACCATTGACTTTTAAAAATTGATTGGGTTCTCTGCTGCTGACCTTCAGTGCCTTCAGACCTCAAATGATGAGTCTGTTATCAAAATATCTTGAGAAAGATTTCTTCTATTATATAAAGGTGTTGTTTTGTTTTGTTTTATGGAGGGGAAATAAACAGAGTTACCTCCCAAGGAATGGACATTTTTCAATCATAAAGAAAGAAGAGAAACAGATATTGAATCATACCATTAAGGACTCCCTTTTCATTCTCCATTTTTTAAGCAAATTCTTGCATAATAAGGCAGCAGTTTGTTGACACACACTTCTCTCTCTCTTATTCATGTTGCCCTGTTTCATAAGAAAAGAAAAGGAGAGAAGGTAAAGCATATATGATAGTCTTAATGGGAAAAAAAATCCTGCAAACACACAAACGAGCAGCCTGAGAACTCCAATGTTCTGAATCTGAGTGACTAGTACCTGAGTGTTCCAAAGTTAGCATTTTATTACTGGACCTGCTCCCCTCTGCCCCCATCTTTCTCACGAATAAGTTCTTGTTTTGGAGGATTTTTCTTTCATTGTGTTTTATACTCATATTAAAACTGGTTTTCCTTTGCTTCTAGTTTTGCCCACATTCTTACCTTCTGTTATATTTTATCAAGTTTTCTTTCTCCCTTCCATGTTTTACCTCTTATTCTAAAGATATAATTAAAAAAACTACTCTTTAAAAAAATCTTTCGAAACTTAAAAGAATTATTTATTTAATTTCGTTGTTGTTTATTTAGGATGGTTATTTTGTATTTTAGTTGTAATTCCAGTTTGGTCCTGGGAGCATGTCAGTGTAGTATCCACTTACTCTGCCACCATTTTGGAATCTGTCTGTTGTTGTTCATCCTCCCCAAGGATAAGTTTTTCCATTAATTTTTAGAGAGAGTGGAAGGGAGAGGGAGAGACAGAGAAAGGGAAACATTGATATGAGAGAGACACATGGATTGGTTGCCTCCCACACTTGCCTTGACTGGGGCTGGGGATTCGGGGAATTCAGTCTGCAACTGAGGCACGTGTCCTTGACCAGAATTGAACCCGTGACCCTTCAGTCTGTGGGCTGACACTCTAACCACTGAGCAAAACCACCAGGGCATAATGGTTACTCTTAAATTTTGGCCTTTCCAAGGGAATGATCTTTTCTTTTTCATGAAAACCTATCCCTTCATAAAAGAAAGACTTTCTAGGTACTTAACCTCTGCTGAAATCTAACCTGAAACATTCTGGTTATTATAAAATTTGGCTCAATCTCTAATTTAAAGTATATATAAGTTAGATTTATTTTTCCTGGGTACTTATTAGATTTGCTGATAGACTGTATAGGTTCCTATGGGGAGGCTGTCATGCATTTGAGCTTGGGCTCCAGATGGAGGTAGAAATTCGACCCGACTGCGCTCAGACAGGCGTTAGCTGGGTGCAAAACCCAGAACCCTCTGACTTGTGTGAAGGCCAGCTTATTGTGAAAACATTCCAGGGACTCTGCCCAAAATTGTCTGCAGAGAGCAGCGTTATGCTTCTGTAGATATTGCACCAGGAATACACAGTAGACCACAGCCCTCCTCCAAGTAAAAGTAGCAAGTCACAGATTTAGCATATGCAACCTTGAGCATAGGAGAGAGAGGAGAGAGTGAGTAGGAGTTGTGGTGGTGAGGATTATTAGGTAGGGGAATTTATATAGTTTTTGTTGTGTTTTTTTCAGCAAGGATCTGGAATACCTCCCAGAAGGAGGTGCCTCAATGCCTAACAACAGTGCCACATCTTCCCATTGCCTCATAACCAATATCACACAACACGACCTGCTGAGCCTGCCCTAAACACCGTGGGACGGGAATGCTCGCAAAGCTCACTACAGGAGAAAACTGTGCATCTGAGCTGATCTCTAGGAAGTAAGGGGATTCTGGGATGATCCCTAGTTTTCTGGGAAGCATGCCCAGTGACTCAGAAGACTAGGTCAGGACTTTTGAGCACAGAGCAGCATCTCCACCCTGAATTTGGCTTTTCAGTATCGAACCTGGAGCAAGCCGTCTGCTCCCTCTATGTGTACACAACATTGGCCAGGGATAGAAAGCAGGCCGTTGTCATGGACTCCTCCACCGTGATAACGAGTGGGTGAGTGTGCCCCTGCCTGGAGCTCTCATTCCATTCGTGGAAGAAGATGCCGACAGGGCTGTGCTATTTCCTGGAGACAAAACTGGAGAAATGGGTCTGGAAGCTGGTTCCAACATCAGGCTTATTAACCAAGACAGGCTCAGAGGGCATTGCCAGAGGAAGAACATACACGTGGATGCTTCATGAGGCTGAGAGGCAAGACTAGGGAGGAGAGGACTGAGTGAAGACGCTGGAGAGCCCATGGAGAGGCAGGCGGAGGGAGGAAGAGATTCTTGGAAAAAAGCATTAGGTGAGGGTGTCCAGTGAGAGGGGCTCAGGATCCCCATAGATGGTTCTAGTGCAGAGAATTCAGAGTAACCACTTAAAAAAATCCTCATCCCCCTCTGATGTGAGAGAGACACATCAACTGGTTGCCTCCCATACTCTCCCCGACCCCAACCCACCCCCCGACTGGGGCTGAGGATTGAATTTGCAACCCAGGTATGAGCCCTTGACTAGGAATTGAACCTGTGACCCTTTGGTCTGCAGGTCGATGCTCTAATCACTGAGCAAAACCACCCAGGGCCAGAATAACCACTTTTAAAGCAACTGTGCAGGGCTGTGCAGGTGGGTAAACTGGCCCAGAGGGTGATCTCCTCTCAGTGGAATCAGCCACAGCCCAATGTAGCATGAAAATGTCAGCGTGGCTCCAACCCCTTAGCCTTTCTATTGTAAGTTAGCATCGCTACTGTATTTTTCCTGAACTTACGTATGTTCTGTAGTTTATCCAAAGACTAACAACCTTTTTATACAAGCAGTAGGCAGTTTCAAAGGGTACTTACTCTGATCCTCCCCCTGTCCTATGGTTGTTGCATTCAGAACAAAATGTTTACACTGCAGGCGTGTGAAAGCTCTGTGTCCTGCAAAGCAAACAAGTGTTGGGATGAGGAAAAGCTGCACATTTCACATTTGGACCCAATACGTGGTGTGCACAGAGCAGAAAACCCTGGAAGGCAGCTTTCATTTCTAAAATTCTTAGAGCCCAAGCGTGAGAGGCAGGAACAATAGACATACAAGGGTGCGAAAGGCAGGTTCACAGTCTATCGTATGGAAAATGAGACAATAATTAGCAAATAATTATAACACAAGAACAAATGGTGTGCTTTGTGTTCTTACAACTGTCAACCTGCGTTTGCCCACCCCTGTGTTTCTGTAAATGTTTTTCATAAACAGACTCGAAGACAGAAAAACAGTTTATCGCAATACCCCCAGGTTATTGTACAATAAAAGTAAAGACCCTCAAAGGCAATTCAGCTTTACAAATGAATTCTCAATATTCTTAGTTCTCCACAATCTCTGAACCGATTTCAGCTTATTCCTACATTCAGTTTCTGGCTTAAAACCACATAACAGTTGCAAAACTTTTAAAAAAACGTATGTTATAACTCAATGCTTTCATCTTTACAATTTTAAATACCAGATGTCCAAACACATCCAAATAGTCCATTCATTTTCAAAATAGTTTCTCTACAGATAGTTGGCTTTCAATTCCTAAAGACTTATTCATAATTTTGTGATAGAAAAAAACACACACACTCTCAAACAAAACAGAAAAAGACAATGAACTTACCTTTGAAACGTGAAGCACATAATCTAGAAACACATTTTACCCAGTGGTCTCCTTTTATAGAAGGAAGCAAGTCACATTCTTCCCTGAACTTGGCCGCATCTATAGGTTTTGCTTTAACTGTTTGGCTTCAGTGGAAAGTTCCTGGGGAGACTATTTTCAGAAGAAGTTATGATCTCAGTTCTGTTGGCCTGACAAAAATCACACTCACGTGACTGCCCTTGAACTATTTCTCTCTCTCTCTCTCCCTCTCTCTCTCTCCCTCTCCCTCTCTCTCTTTTTGTAAAATTGAATAATTATATGTTATCTTCACACTCACGTGACTGCCCTTGAACTATTTCTCTCTCTCTCTCTCTCTTTCTCTCCCTCTCTCTCTTTTTGTAAAATTGAATAATTATATGTTATCGTCATTTTCAGTGTTTCATTTAACAGAAGCATGAGAGTTTCAGAATAAACTTATTTTTTACCAAGTAGCAGACCCAAGAAAAAGTTAAAAACTTTAAAAAAAAGTTTTAAAAGTCGATTTCCCAACTGATTATCCTACTTAAAAATCAGTACTATCTCATGAGTCAAATTCTTTTCACAAGCTCAAAAAGCAACAATTTTCTGTAACTACGTTAGAACCTGCCTCAGTCTTTGATAGCAATCTCCTTAGATAATTCTAATTGCACAATAACATGCCTTTGTTCCTCTCTCCATTAGCCACAGACTCGTAGAAGACATGGGAAACGTCTCATATTTGATCTCTAATCAGGATCTACTGAAGGCTTCTGAATAAAAACAAAAATGCAGCAAATTACTTAGCTTAATCTGCAGTCACTTTGAGATGGAGATGGCACCATGGAAACAATGAACTAAAAACCAGATAAACTATTTCAGACTTCCACAGAGATTGAAGGGAGTCATCTTTTCTGTAGTTAAGACTTTATATTTGTTCCTGGCCAGAATGGTTCAGTTGGTTGAGCATCATCTTGAGCACCAAAATGTTACTGGCTTCATTCCTGGTCAGGCACATACCTAGGTTACAGATTTGATCCCTAGTTGGGGCCTGTATGGGAGGCAATTGATTGATGTTTCTCTCTTACATTGATGTTTCTCTTTCTCTATCTCTTTTTCTCTCTCTCTCATCAATACACGTATCCTTAGGTGAGGATTAAAAAAAAAAAGGGCAGTTGGGTCTTATAGTTGAATCAGAGGACCAAAAGCCAATAGTCTCCCTTTTTTCTTTTTCAGTGTATTCAGGCACTACTCTTTGTAGTCCCCAGGTGATTGTCTAACTCCAAAGCATTTCCTTGTGTTTTATTTTTTTAGAATATATATTTTTATTGATTTCAGAGAGTAAGGGAGAAAGAG
Organism: Myotis brandtii; assembly: GCF_000412655.1. NCBI lineage: Eukaryota > Metazoa > Chordata > Mammalia > Chiroptera > Vespertilionidae > Myotis > Myotis brandtii. Next base: position 3,502,467 of record NW_005355708.1, on the reverse strand, counting down.
AGAGGGTTAGAAACATCAATGATGAGAATCACTGATTGGCTGCCTCCTGTATGTCCCATACTGGGGATCAAGCCCGCAACCCAGGCATGTGCCCTGTCTGGGAATGGAATCATGACCTCCTGGTTCATAGGTTGACACTCAACCACTGAGCCACACCAGCCTGGCCATTTCCTTATGTTTTAAAGGGAGCTCGTTAGGTGGTATTGCACAGCAACTGTAAGGCAAAAGACTAGCAGTTTGGGAAAGAAAATGAGAGTGCACCATATTCAATGGAAAGTTGAGCCTTCGCCTAACTTGCCAAATAGAAAATACATCGAGCTCAGTGAAGATGAACTTAATCTTGCACAGTGAGGGTTGGCTCTTGGAGTTGGTGTTTTGAGTGAGGGTATGGGTGGATGAAGCCCTTTGGTTTAGTTGCAGAGGATTTCTTCCAACCTAAGCATATTGTGGAAATAGGAAGGTCTCCACCCATGCTGCAAACTATCTGTCTATCCATTCATTTCCTCCAGAACATCTTGTCTTAAATGTGAGTCATTTGGTCACTGACTTACAGGGTAAGATCTATCTAGATGCCCAGCTGGTGTGGTTAAGTGTCGACTTATCAACCAGGACAGGGCACATGCCTGGGTTGCGGGCTCGATCCCCTGTAGGGGTCATGCAGGTGACAGCCAATCAATGATTCTCATCATTGATGTTTCTATCCCTCTCTCCCTCCCGCTTCCTCACTCTGAAATCAATATGCTCGGTATCAGCTTATACTGGCATGTATACTCAGTATCATATCATAAAGAGCAACCTAATAGAGGAAATCCAGTATGCATAAGCTTTCCTCTATTATGGCCAAGATGATTGTGGCTCACACCAAAAATTTTAATACTGTCTTCAAACCAACGCTCTATCCACTGAGCCAAACCAGTTTCGGCACCAAAAATTTTAATACTGTCTTCAAACTATGAGAAAAGAAACAGTTTCATCAGAGGGAAGCTCCTCTCTACACAAAACTCTCGACTGCCCAATTGATAATCTCACCTGGGAAATCAGAATTTTCAATCCTCTATTTCACATTTTCATTCAGTTCCAAGTATCTTCTAATCTCCCTCAAGACTTACTCTTTGAGCCATGAATTATTTAGCAATGTGTTGTTTCTTTTCCAAGTCTCTGTAGATTTTCCTGTCATCTTTGGGTTATTGATTTCTAGTTCAAATCTATTACTGTATAGTCAGAAAATTTATTTTTTATGTCAAATCGATTAGGACTTGCCTTATAACCCAAGATATCATCTGGCTGGGTGAATATTGCAAATGCAAGGAGATATATTCTGCTATTGATTGAGTGGAGTGTTAGATAAATGTCAGTTAGATCTAGTTGGTTGCTGTTAAGGTTTTCTGTTTTGTTTGTTTGTTTTTTCTGTCTACTGTTTCTATTGATTACTGGGAGAAGAGTAGTGAAGATTTTAACAAAAATTAGAGACTCTGTTTTCCCTTTCAGATCTAACAGATTTTGCCTCATGTAATTGGAAGTTGTGGTATTGGGTGCATACACGTTTAGGATGGTTGTGTCTTCTTGGCCTTTTTATCATTATGTAATGCCCATCTTTATCCCTGGTCACTTTCTATGCTCCAAAGGCTACTTTGTCTGATATGAATATGTCATTCCCACTATCTTTGACCAGCTGACCAGATGACTTCTCTATCATTTCAATATTCTTTATTCTAATGAAATTTTTTGGGGGGCACATTAACCAGAACATGCTATGATTCATGTGCATTGAGTCTTTGTTTTCTCATGCATAAATGATCCTATATAATAAAAGACTGATATGCAAATTGACCGAATGACAGAGGGACCGGTCACTATGACGTGAACTGACCACCAGGGGGCAGACGCTCAATGCAGGAGCTGCCCCCTGGTGGTCAGTGCGCTCCCACAAGGGGAGCGCTGCTCAGCCTGATGCTGGGCTCACGGCTGGCGAGCGCAGTGGTGGTGAGGGCAGCCTCTCCCACCTCTGCAGCAGCGGTCAGGATGTCCGACTATGGCTAAGCCCACTTCCCATGGGGAGTAGGCCTAAGCTGTCAGTCGGACATCCCCCAAGGGCTCCTGAACTGAAAGAGGGTGCAGGCTGGGTTGAGGGACCCCCCCCCCCAAATTTCATGCAACGGGCTTCTAGTTTACACATAATTGAGCCACTGAGTTCATAGTACTGTGCCCTTTTGCAAATATTCATAGACCTATGCACTTCAAACAGAAGTTGGCTGGTGCTTCTGATTTGGGGTAGATGTAGCAGACTATGTCAGATCAACGTTTCTACCACAACAATTGTAAGAAAGCCAGGTATATTCCCGGTCAGGGCACATGTCTAGGTCACGGGCTCGAGGTAGGCAAGAGGCAGCTAATTGATGTTTCTTTCTCGCTTCATCAAGAAAGTTTCTCTGTCTCTCCCTTTCCCTTCCTCTCTAAAATCAATAAAAACATATATATATATTTTAAAATGTATTGTAACAGGTGTCTGTCTGAGGAGAATAATTTGCAAAAAACTGCTTTGCCATCTGTTCACTCTGGCCCAATTTCCCATATGTAAATTGCCCTGTAATATATCCTGTTATAGTGTATGGAGTTGCCAACTTACCTTCAGTCTGAACTTACCTTCTCATTACGGTGGCCATTACCCCTTTGCCCCACCCTCACACATGTCTGCTTTATGGTTGAACCTTTTCCCTGCTTTGAAAATTCTCATTCAGACTGCTTTCTGGAGGGAGGTTGTGGCTGCAATTCTCTTGGCTGGAGAACACCGAATCCAAAATTAGCTTCAAACCCTGATTAGATTGCCTGAGTCAAGAAGTCAATCCAAAGGTCCAGAAAACCCGAGTGGAGAAAATGCTTTTCACTGACTAAGCTCTTTACTTTCTTCCTATTTTAAATAGTGAGGTTCCCCCTTCTCCTCTTCCTTCTTCTTTTTTTTGTAAAGGTAGTGTTTTATATTTTGAAATCAGCCCCTTTTGACTGAGGCATGAGAACATTTACAAATATCAGATTCCCTCTATAAGACACTTCTTTATGAGACGATACAGCCAGCCAACCAAGTACAGCTAGAGGTCAATAAAAAAGCAATTTGTCCAAGAGCGTCCTACACTGACCTGCTGACTCAGGTAATCTAATCAGGAGTTGGACTTTTTAAAAAGCAAATTCTGGATTCTTCTCTGCTTCCCATATCACAGCTTTGCTTTTTTTTTTTTTTAATCCCAGGAAACAGTACCAAATTCTACTTGCTCAACATAAAATATAGGAAGTCTCCTTGACCAGCATCCCCTCCCTCCCCAAACGTCCTCCTGACACGTCATTCTAGTGCAAGGGGGATGATTTGGACAATGTCGGAGACATTTTTGGTTGTCACACTCAGGGGCAGGTTGCAACTGGCATCTAGTGGGTAGAGAGCATGAATGCCACTTCAAAATTCTACAGTACACAGGCAACTTCTCTTTCTTCCTCCCACCCCCAACAAGGAATTATCCAGGGCAATGTCAATAGTGCCACTGTTGAGAAATTCACATCTAGTATAAGAATAAAGAAGCCCACTGTCATTGAAATTAATTATTCATAATCGCTGTAATGTTTTCATTCATCTGGCCCTTTGAATAAATGACTCTTACCTTCTACTTCAAGCACTGCAAGCATTCACTCAATATACATTTTGCATATCCAAATTAAGCTATCCTTTCCTGTTTTTTTGTGGGTTTTTTTTACACTATGAGAAAGGGTAGACTCATCCAAAAGCATCTTGGGTGTTTTGGCTTGGATCGTGCCCAAAGAGCGATTTTGAAGAGACATTAAAATATTTCCAAAACTTATAATGAAAGTTCCATTTCAAGAGGGCAGTTTTGAAGCAGTTTTAAAACAGACACAGACTCATAGACACAGGGAACCGACTGATGGTTGCCAGAGGGGAGGAGAGGTAGAGGACTGGGTGAGAAAGGTGCAGGGAGTAAGTAGTACAAACTGGTAGTTACAGAACAGTCATGGGGATGTAAAGTACAGCACAGGGAATACAGTCAGTAATAGTATAATAATGATATATTGTGCTAGGTGGGTACTGGTAATATCAGGGGGAACACTTTGTAAAGTATATGATTGCCTAACCACTATGCGGTACACCTGAAACTAATACAAAATAATATTGAATGTCAACAGTAATTGAAAAACTAAAATTTAAAAAAAATATAGCAGTTTTAACCCAAGATTTTAACTCTCTTGCTTTGAAATTGCCATGGATATAACTCAACAAGTATCAAAACAAGGACAACATTGATATGAACAGTGACAACAGGAGGTTACTATTGTCTATCTAAACACCTTGAGGGCAGTCTGGTGGAGATAAACTGAGATTGACGGGAATATCAACTGGTTATAGAGTCAGCACAGATAAGCAAGTGAGAAGGGTCGCCCTTGCAGAGTCCTGATCTAGGCAAGGGTCAGGGACAGGCAACTTGGGATAGTTCAAAGGTCCTTGGCAATTGCATCAGTGCCCTGTTCAGGTTTTAATCCCACCTCTTTCTTGTCATGATCTACTCTATTAGTCATTGTAATGTTAGCTGCCTGTTGTAACAACCCCACAGTCTCAATAATGTCAGTAGTTCAACGAGTGTCTTGCAGTAGTTCAGTTTTTGGTTTTTTTTTGGAGGTGTGTGTGTGTGTGTGTGTGTGTGTGTATGTGTGTGTGTGTGTGTTTATGTGTGTATTTCATGTCTCTGTCCTATGCAGGCCAGCTGGCTCTTCTAGGCCGCTCACCTCCACATGGTGACTCAGGGACTTGAGTACTTTCTATTGTGGTCTCTGCATCTCAGAGTCCCTTATGTCTGACCCATATATGAGAAAGAGAAACCTTACAAACGATCAAGCAGGAAAGTTAGGTAATGGCCCTAGAGTGGCATACATCGTTTCTGGCCATCTTCTGTATTCCAGGGCTAGACAGATGGTCCCAGAGTAGCTGTAAGGGAGCCTGGACAATGAAGTCTTCCCGTCTGTTCAGAAGAATGGGATGATTGGTGAGCATCGGCTGGTCTCTACCTAAACTACATAGAAAATTAAGTGGGGCCCTAACCGGTTTGGCTCAGGGGATAGAGCGTCGGCCTGCGGACTGAACAGTCCCAGGTTCGATTCCAGCCAAGGGCATGTACCTTGTTTGCGGGCACATCCCCAGTAGGAGGTGTGCAAGAGGCAGCTGAACAATGTTTCTCTGTCATCGATGTTTCTAACTCTCTATCCCTCTCTCTTCCTCTCTGTAAAAAATCAATAAAATATATTTAAAAAAAAGAAAAGAAAATTAAGTGGGGGGCTGTTTTTACCCCCAGATTCTCAGTAAAGAAGCTGTGCCAGAGGAGAAACAGTGCCCCAGCTGATTTCAATATGATTCAACAAAAGAGGCAACTGTATTTTATCTCCAAGTGATCTCGGTACCATTCAAACAACATAATCCATCTCTGTGACTCTCCTGAAAATGAACTGCAATTACCTTTCTTAATGGGCACAAAAAATCCTTCAGCATCAAGGTTTTACATTTCTGTTGTTCACAACTGGGTCATCTGAATTTACCACCATAATTGGCTATGTTTAAGCTGCAAAAATAGTGTTTAGCTTCAAATCCTTGTATCATTCTAGTTGATACCATAACAATTAGAAGCTGATTATACAGTGTCTATTGTGTTCTTCAGATTCTCTTCCTGAAAGGTAACCAAAACTTCAAGTTGAAGGAATGTTCTTTATACCTTCATTGCAACCTCAGTCAGGTGTTTAATAACTGCTTGGTGATACCTTAAAGTAGGTGGCATCAGATAGACTCCTGGGTTTGAATTCTGGGTCCTGAGACCTATGACTTTGGGAAGGTCAACTTCTCTAAATATGACTTTATTTATATACCTGCATCACACTTTAATTGCTGCATAACAAATTACCATAAACTCAGTGACTTATGCACCAATGAAAATAGCAACAACCACAATAAAAACTCATCTAAGTATGAGTGTATAAGTATATCGTGTTGATTTTAAGGTGTTTATGGAATTACCAGTTGAATAAATCACAACAGGTACAGACATGGGAAATTAAGATCTATCAAGTTCTAGTGGTTTGCATCAGGGTGGACCCTGGCATCATAAGACAACATAAAATCAGAAATATTTTTCAAATTTTTATGTAAACATATGTATTTTTTCATCAACTTGATTACTCAATGCCTTACTGCAATTATTTATCTTAACGGGTTTCAAATGTCCTTAATAGTTACAATAGTCAAAACACAGACTCTAAAATCTAAAATCCTAAAAATGCCAGGAAAGGAAAAATCAGTGAATTAAGTAAAAAAAGAGAATAAAAGTGAATTACAAAAAGCAAAGACTGTGCTGCCATGTAATCAACTGACTCCCTTTCCCCTATAATCAGCATTGTCTTACTTCGTGTTGTAATAAAAAAGATAAGAAAATATCCCATATTTAAAGTTCAGAGAAAAAAATTAAGCAATCCCTGCGTCATCCTCATAAACATAAACAATTCTATAATAAATGTATTCTTTGCATTTGCTACTGCATGAAATATGGAATTTGGCTGCTGGTCTAGAGGCTGCATGGCCTGATTTCTTTAGTCCCACTGGAAGTGATATTATTGAGAAAAAATCATGACATTCGTTTCAAAAGTACCTTGTCCGTGTCTGAGAAAAGGTATCATATGCTATAAAATGTTAACTTAAGAAGAGCCACAGGCCTAAAGGGCAATGCAGGGTATTTGGGGCTTTAGGGCTCTTCCTGCTGGAGGAGCTTCCACCTCACAGAGAGATCAACTTCCTCATCAAAGTCCTCCAGCTCCTGCTCCTTGGAGAGCTCCAGGAAGACCTGCCGTGGAGGAACAGACAGAGAGAGGGTGTCACACTGCCTCCTGGAGCTCGGAGTGCATACAAAGGGTATGCACACATTGCACCTTTATATTCCATGGGGGATACAGAAATCTCTAAGGCGGACCCACCTGCTCCAGGGTGGACTGTGACAGGCTGTACTCCTCCAGGTCGAAGCTCTGTTTAACTGCACAAGGATGGATGGATGAACATTAGGAAGTCATGTATTTTGGATCCTGAAAGTTGTACCAAAGTCACGTATAAAAAATACCAAGAGGCCAAGAGGAGGAGGCATCACTCACCCCCAGAAGCTGTGGTCAGAGGCTAAAGATGGGCGGAGAGAGGGTCTCATCAAAGAACCCACAAAAGCACCCCACAAGAGAAAGGGAGTCAGGCCCTGCTGTCATAGGACAGCACTAATGATCAAATCAAGCTTTGCTTCCATGTTATCTCTTCTCTCCTCCCCTTATACTTGACCTAGAGAGGCCTAAACCATCAGCCTATGAGTAGAGGTGAGGAGGGTAAGAAGAGAGACAAAACTGACCATCCTACCTCCCTAGCTTCAAGTCTTCAAATCTGAAGGAAGAAGGGGGCATGGGAGGCTCTAGTTTCGCTGGAATTTGCATTAGCCCAAAGCGATCTGATTGTATGCAAGAATGACTCTATGTAGCAAGGTAAAGAGATCATAATGGGGCATGCCTTTTGCTTCCAAGCTACTTGGAATTTCAATACATGCATTGCTGCTGAGAATGTAACTATGGCTAACTTAACATTTGGAGAGAAAAACACTAGCTTAGGACATTTCGGTATCTTGTAACAGGATTGGAAACTGATAAAAAGTTGTTTTTACCCCCTAAATCAGGACTTCCATTTCAGCAAACTAAGCACATCAGAAGGCATTTGAGGAGGGAGAGGACATTTTTGAAAGCAGAAACACAGGAAGGCCCTTAAGAAAAAGCTCCATTGTATTCCAGGGAGGCAGCTTTCTTGGAACATCTCTCTCCCTGCTTCTAATTAATTATAAAATCCTTCCTGTTGATCAGACCCCATTGTGGGAATCCTTCCCACCGGAATGCTGCAAAATTGGTCAAAAGGCCAAAATGGTCAGTGCGGTAAATGGACCACAGAGTGAAGGGAACGGCAGAATCAGAAGGTGAAAAGAAACCCTGTCTGGGGCCATCCTAAGCTTAACTCCAGGGGAAGGATCTTTTTAAGAACTAGGATGCCTGAGGGAGGGTTCTAATGACTGATGACAGGCAAAAAT
>NW_005355708.1:3485574-3493304 GCF_000412655.1 Myotis brandtii | reverse complement strand
TCTGTTTACATTCAGTATTATTTTGGGTCTACAGCATAGTGGTTATTATCACAGGAGATAAGAGCATAGGCCTGCGGACTGAAAGATCCCAGGTTCAATTCCGGTCAAGGGCATGTACCTTGGTTACGGGCACATCCCCAGTAGGAGGTGTGCAGGAGGCAGCCCCGCCCCTACCTTTCTCTTGATTCTCCTGGCCCCACCACAAGTTACTTGGCATTGTCTAACCCAGTGGTCGGCAAACTCATTAGTCAACAGAGCCAAATATCAACAGTACAACGATTGAAATTTCTTTTGAGAGCCAAATTTTTTAAACTTAAACTATATAGGTAGGTACATTGTTATTAACTTAATTAGGTACTCCTAAGCTGGACTTTGCTAAAAACGTCCTCAATCTGATTGAGGTACATTGGCTGAGGTCGACCCCTTCCAACTCTCCCATCCATACTCGTCTTGTATACTTGTTTCATCTATCTCCTTTCGTTCATCCTCTCTATATTTCCAAACCATCTCAACATACCTTTCTTGATCCTCGACACTACATCTTCTTTCACTCCACAACATTCCCTAAAATTAACTTAATAAACTTTACTTAAAGTTTTAAGTCAACTTCGCACTGTATGTGCGCGCCCGCACTTGATATTTTGTGGAAGAGCCACAATCAAGGGGCCAAAGAGCCGCATGTGGCTCGCGAGCCGCGGTTTGCCGACCACTGGTCTAACCTATCTGAGCCTCCAGGGCAACTCATTACTTGATAATGTTACTGATAATAAAAACGCTAAGAGATACCATTCAGCGAGGTGGACTGCTGCCTGGCACTGGGTGTTATACAGCTGATCTCCTTGAATGGGTGTGGCTTCACCCTCTAAAAGGACAACTGAAATGAACTAGGTTCATGTACTGGTTAGTACCTGGCACGTTCCCTTACAGAATAAGTTTCCAAATGAGCATTCTGTTCTCTTGTTTCCCTCCTGTGGTAGCCCTTGGGTTCGGGACTGTCTCTAGTAATTTTTCACAATGACCATAAAGTAAAAAAAAAAAAGAATGAGAAGATAGAAAATAAAACCGAGACCAAGGTGAAACACACCACCGCCTGGACTTACCTTTCCTGCCGAGCAGCCTGGGGGAAAAGCCTCAGGATTTCTCTGTGCAGGGGCTCCACGTGGGCGAGGGTCTTCACCTTCATTGCCAGCAGGTAATTCTTGCCAAATCTGCTCTTCAGGTGCTGGATGGAACCGATACATCTGGAGGGAAGAGGAGGAAGAGGAGGAAGTCAATCAAGAAAAGGGAGAGAGAAATCTACTGCTGGTGATTTTTGGCTTCTGGAGGCCAGGACAGGGCCAGGGAGAGCCGGAGCAGCCAGCCCTCCTGCTCCTCACAGTGATGCCCTGTGCAGGGAAATGTCCTTTGTGCAGGGTGTGACTGGGGACCTCGTGTGGGCACTCACCTCAGCCTCCCGGACACCATGATGGCCACACGGTCACACACGGCCTCCGCCTCCGCCATGTAATGGGTGGTCAGGAGGGCGCCCCTCTCCGTGTTTCTAAAGGTGGCCCGGATGGCCTGCCTAAAGTTAGAGCAAGGGAAATGTTCACCAGGGGGAATGCCAAGGTAATATGAGAAGAAAAAATTAAAGAAGTTTCCATGGGCACATATGAAATAATCAGTGATTTCAGATCAGAAAAAGACAGGATTTTTTTTTTCCAGAGGTAACAGGCATGGAAATAACCAAACTACTGGTTAGAGTGAATAATTTAGTGCATGGCTTGGGCTGAATAATGCAGAGAATGACATTGGGTAAAAGGTTTAGAAAAATGCTAAATTTCAAGAATTTTTAAGCAAAGGCAGTAGGAAAAAAGATAGAGAAAGAGAGAACTTATTTAACAACATGATAATAATGACATATACCCCAAAGTGCAAAATGACAGATTTCAAAATATATCCTAAAATAATTAAATAGTTATTGTGTTCCAATAGATGTCACAGATGTATTCGGAGATGTCGCAGAAAAACTTAATGTAGATTGATCTGAGTATAAAATTGGGCCATGCACACCCACATGATCTAAGATAAGAATGAAATTCTTGAGTACTAATTTGTTAGAATATCTTTTTTTCCTCCATAAAAATTGGCTGCAGTAGGCTTTCAGATTTCCCTCCATACTATTGGTTTTCCAGATAATATTGATGTCTTTCATTTACTAAGTAAAACACTTTCACTTTGGGTTGCTCATAACATCCTCTCACCACATCTGCTGCCGCCCCGCGGGGTCCATGCCCGTGGACGGCTCATCCAGCAGCACCACCGATGGGTTTCCCAGGATGCTCAGCGTGAAACACAGCTGGAAGGAGAGGAATAGCACATCTGGCACGGATCTGGGATCAGTGGGCCTGGAGGAGTAACCCCAGCCCCCGCCCCTACCTTTCTCTTGATTCCCTCTGATAAGGCCTTCACAGGGCGCTTCTGCTCCTCCTGCAGCTTGAGCGCCTCCACCAACCTGAAGGAAACAGTGAGTCAACCCACATTACCAGCGCACAACCAGAAGGCACATGTGAGACAGGGCAAATCAGAAGTCTACAGTGCAGAATCTTTAAAAGCACTATTCAGAGTGGTCATAACATTGAAACTATATTTGATTGTCTAACCATTAAACTGTATACTGAAACTAATCCTATATAATAAAAGGCTAATATGGAAATCAACTGAATGGTGGAACAACCGGTTGCTATGATGCACACTGACCACCAGGGGTCAGACGCTCAATGCAGAAGCTGCCCCTGGTGGTCAGTGCGTTCCCACAAGGGGAGCACCACTCAGCCAGAAGCCGGACTCATGGCTGGCGAGCGCAGCGGTGGGGGCAGGAGCCTCTCCTGCCTCCACAGCAGCACTAAGGATGTCCAACTGCCATCAGTCTGACATCCCCAAAGAGATCCCTTTTTTAAAAATATATATATTTTATTGATTTTTTACAGAGAGGAAGGGAGAGGGATTGAGAGTTAGAAATATCAATGAGAGAGAAACATCGATCAGCTGCCTCCTGCACACCTCCTACTGGGGATGTGCCTGCAACCAAGGTACATGCCCTTGACCGGAATTGAACCTGGGACCCTTCAGTCCACAGGCCTATGCTCTTATCTCCTGAGCCAAACCATTTAGGGCCCAAGGGCTCCCTTTTATTATATAGGGCTCCCAAGGCCTGGCCGAGTGACCCCCTGAATGCACGAATTTTGTGCACCAGGCCTCTAGTCTATAATAATAAAAGCATAATATGCTAATTAGACTGGACAACCTTCCGGATGAAGCCAGGGCTGCAAGGAAAGCCAGTGTGGGTAGCCGGGGGAAGGCAGGCCTATTTTTGCACAAATTTTGTGCATTGGGCCTCTAGTATAAAATAATATTGAAGGTCAACTGTAATGGAAAAATAAAATTTTAAAAAATTCAAATTATCTTGGATACTTTATGAACCTTCCATTGTTTTTATTTTACTTTATTGATTTTAGAGAAAAAGGAAGGGAGAGGGAGGGAGGGAGAGAGATAGAAACATATATAGGTTGCCTCCTGCATGCGGGGGATTGAACCCCCAACCTGGATATGTGCCCTGATGGGAATGGAGCCACAACCCTTCAGTGAATGAGACCATGCTCCAACCAATTGAGCCACACCAGCCAGGGCCCTTTCATGGTTTTTAAAGTCACATTTTTAATGACTTATTTTTGTATTAAGAATAATCAATAGACTTTTCCTCTCCAGGCTTAAAATGAGAGAACATAACGCTGAATTGGGGTCTAGGTGAACAAGTCTTCACCCATACCAGTAAGTATGGAGTCATCAGTTAGAACGGTCCTTCCTTAGTTTTTTGTGAATCTATGACATCGCTCTAGTAGAGGACAGGTGTGTCTCCCCCCAGGTACCGTGTGATGGCGACGGCGGCGTCTGCTTTCCTCAGCCCTTTCACAGCTGCGAACACGTCCAGGTGCTCCCTCACTGTCAGGTTGGGCCACAGCGCGTTCTCCTGAGGGCAGTACCCCAGGAACTTGAGGGCGTCCCCTCCGCTGTTCCTTTTCAAAATCACCTACACAAAAAGTTCATTCTCACCTTCTGGCCAAAATTGAGGTGTGTGTGTGTGTGTGTGTGTGTGTGTGTGCGCGCGCGCGCGCACGCACGCATGTGAGCGTACTGCAATGATGTCCTCCTCTTACACACACGGCTGCCAAGAGTACACAAGTCCGTAAGTAATCACTTAGCTCTGGGGAAAAAATGCCAGAAACTCGATACATCAAAAGGCAGATATTCCACATTGTTCTATCCCTCCATTCTAGTTTAGGCTTTATTACTCAGCCCATCACCATGGTTGAATTCAAGCTTGCTTATTTGTTTTTCCATTGTTTGACTTTGGACCTCTGTCCGTCATTTCACCCAACTTAGGCTGGACATACAGCCAAGTGCCATTCATATACTATTCTAGTATTTGCTATGGAATTTAGACAGTTACTCAATTTCCCTCTAACATATGATCTCTGTTTTCTGAGTAAATACTGGATCTTGGCAATTCAATTTAACAAGTTCTCAGGATACATCAATCCACAAAACCAAGATCTCTGACCTCCAGTAAAGCGAATGTTTAGCTTTCCTTTCCAAAATCTCTCCTTTTAATGTCTCTACTTTTTCATTCAATAAAAGGCATACTATAGATAACATGCAGCTCTTTTCAACACCTAACTACTTTTTGGAATTAAAGAGAGAAATTTGTATTAATTTATCCTCTTCATTCAATGCATGAGTCACATTGATTAATAGGAAAAGATCGCCTGTGCTTTTAAAGATTGTCATCAATATGCATTCTAACTGTCTCATCGAGGCAGCGTTCATGAGCACACCTCTGTGTGAGTCACTGACCTCTCCTGCGGTTGGTGTTGAGTCTCCAGTTATCATCTTAATAGTTGTACTTTTACCAGCTCCATTGTGTCCTAACAGACCTATAACTTCACCTGAAAAAAAAGTGTGCTCAGAATTATAACCGCAAACAATTATAAAAATAAAAGCACATACGATTTGAGGGCTTTCGCTGTGTGTCAAGCTTTATGTCAAATGTGCTATGGACATTATTTCACTTATTCCTCACCCACACACAAACTCGAGTGTTCTTATGTCCCTCCATTTTATGGGTGAGGAAACTAAGGTGTAAAGAGGATCAATATCTTGCCCAAAGTCATGGGCTGAGATGGAAGTGAAACCAATTTTGATTCCAGTGCCTGTTGCATTTCACCAACACTTTCCTGAAACGTGCCATTTGTTTGGTATGAAGAATGAACTACCGCAGCCTAGTGATTTCCCTTCTGTTCAGTATTCCCTGCTGTGTAATTAATGTTATTAAGAAAGCTATCCCATCCTTCTTAACATAAACACTGCCTCCTTTGTGGTGGTGGTTCTTTTTTGTTTGTTTTAGCAGAGCAGACATTAATGTCTTCTATGCAAAGGACAAATGGCTGTAACAGGCTGTGAAGCAGACTGGGTCAGAGCTCTACTGCTGATGAGCTGGCTGCCTTTCATGTTTATCAGTGGATCATCCCAGATTTGGATGGCATTATTCCCTTAAAAAACCTCATCTTCAGAGGTCAAGATCACCCCGCCAGCAGAACTACTGCTTCCAACCTTTTTTAACACAGAAAGAGACATTTCTTGTGGCAACTTTCTTCTTCTTCTTCTTCTTCTTCTCCTTCTCCTTCTCCTTCTTCTCCTTCTTCCTTCTTCCTTCTTCCTTCTTCCTTCTTCCTTCTTCTTCTTCTTCTTCGCAAAGCAGTTTTTCTTTTTGCCTACATATTCCTTCCGGAGACAACTGGCGATGATAACTGGTTTCTGCAAAGATGAGGGAATAACAACATTATCACCTTGAGATGAGTGAGTGCCCCATACTCCCTCCTTCTGGCCAAACCTTTCCCAATGTAAAATAGTGAATCCAAACAGTTCTCTTCAAAACTGCCATTTTAAAGCAAATTCTCCCAATCTGCAAAAGGACATTTGCACTGTATCATCTGATTCATGCTTGCCCTTCCTCAAAAAAAAGGAACAGAGACTTTCATCAAACCAATAAGACTATTAAAAGACACACTCATAGGCACACACACGTGCACACATACACACATACACCTCATGTGAACTCTCTCTTCTTAATTGCTTTGTTCACAAATCTTTTTTAGGTTTTGTAAGTTAGCCTAACCCACCAAAACTATGACTGAAAAAGCAACTTGTGTGTGTTCTTGGATCTCTGCTGGCTTTGAATATTTACTGAAATCAAGTAATGAACTCTGGGCAAGGATGAAAGAACCTCAGTGTGTGTGTGTGTGTGTGTGTGTGTGTGTCTGTCCCCAACCCCCAAATTCAGATTAGCTAGTTGCCCACTTTATCTGACAGACAGTAGTATATGATGAAGACTATTGCTAGTAGTTCCACCTCATCAGAGTCCGGGATCGTCACAGCATTCGCTGTTCTCATTCTTTCCATCTGAACGTCTTCATCCTCCCCTTCCAGTTCCTCTGGGTTTGGAAAAAACTTGCTGCTGTTGGTGAAATTCTAAAGTCAGAGCAGGTTTCCAGTTGAATAACTTGTAGCAGAAATAATGAACTTTGTGTAAACTGCTATCAATTATTTGCATAGACTGAGTAACTGTGAGTACCCCATGATCTCCATGCGTCTGCTCTGTGCCCTCTGCTTTGCAGACAGCCTACTTTCCAGCAGTGATTCAAATGACACTGCTTTTACATCATCCTTGCTTTTGGTCTAAGTTTCAGTCTCCTTGTTGGTTGTGACTTGTTTTATAAATAATAGAACAGTACTCACACTCTGACAGGGTTGATAAAAGAATCCAGAGACTGTAATTTTGACACAGATATTTTGGAATTCTGAAGGCTTAGTGAGAAGAATGGATCAAAACATTTGGAATCAGAGATGTGTCCCTGAGATCCCAAGATATGTAATCACCAGTTTCTGAGCACTTTCATGTCTTGGGAACGTGTGTCAGAATCACTCTTTCCTGGCTACTACCAATCTAACCCTTTTCTTCCTCATTCCCACTGATTACTGCTGATTCCTGTCTCTTTCCCTCATGCCATTCCAAATTGCTGCTGTCAGTAGATTTCCTAAACCATGATTGTCATCTTGTCACTCTCCTGCTTTACTACCTATATTAGACTTGAAGTTGATTCATATTTTTTGAGTTAGGCAAGGTTTTCAAAACACACCTGTCTGTTTCTGATTGCATCATTTGTAAAACCTTCCCTATGGTTCCCTATTCCAAGAGACTCCAATATCTAGCTTAATTTTAATTTCTTATTAACCTCCAACACAAGGATTCGCATTCATTCCAACAGCCTTCGTGAACCTATAGGGTGGTGGCATTTATTCCAATTTGTGTCCTTTTGTTTAGACTCCTCTTCCTTCCTGGATTGGCTACACTTACCCAATTGCTTGCCTATATTTAGCCATTATTTTTAAGTGCTACCACTTGTATATGACTTTCTTCTAGAATGTGAGTGAAATTATGGTCTGCACCCTTTCCAATCTGGGACCTCTCGTGGGATATCCTAAACCAGCAGTCGGACATCCCTCTCGCAATATGGGACTGCCTTCTCCAAACCACTCACCTGCCTGCCTTCCTGATCACCCCTAACTACCTCTGTCTGCCTTCCTGATCCCCCTACCTCCTCCCCTGCCTGCCTGATTGCCCCTAAACACCT
>NW_005355708.1:3474864-3482573 GCF_000412655.1 Myotis brandtii | reverse complement strand
TTCTTCCTTCTTCCTTCTTCCTTCTTCCTTCTTCTTCTTCTTCTTCGCAAAGCAGTTTTTCTTTTTGCCTACATATTCCTTCCGGA
Source organism: Myotis brandtii (assembly GCF_000412655.1). NCBI lineage: Eukaryota > Metazoa > Chordata > Mammalia > Chiroptera > Vespertilionidae > Myotis > Myotis brandtii. Next base: position 3,482,487 of record NW_005355708.1, on the reverse strand, counting down.
GACAACTGGCGATGATAACTGGTTTCTGCAAAGATGAGGGAATAACAACATTATCACCTTGAGATGAGTGAGTGCCCCATACTCCCTCCTTCTGGCCAAACCTTTCCCAATGTAAAATAGTGAATCCAAACAGTTCTCTTCAAAACTGCCATTTTAAAGCAAATTCTCCCAATCTGCAAAAGGACATTTGCACTGTATCATCTGATTCATGCTTGCCCTTCCTCAAAAAAAAGGAACAGAGACTTTCATCAAACCAATAAGACTATTAAAAGACACACTCATAGGCACACACACGTGCACACATACACACATACACCTCATGTGAACTCTCTCTTCTTAATTGCTTTGTTCACAAATCTTTTTTAGGTTTTGTAAGTTAGCCTAACCCACCAAAACTATGACTGAAAAAGCAACTTGTGTGTGTTCTTGGATCTCTGCTGGCTTTGAATATTTACTGAAATCAAGTAATGAACTCTGGGCAAGGATGAAAGAACCTCAGTGTGTGTGTGTGTGTGTGTGTGTGTGTGTGTGTGTGTGTCTGTCCCCAACCCCCAAATTCAGATTAGCTAGTTGCCCACTTTATCTGACAGACAGTAGTATATGATGAAGACTATTGCTAGTAGTTCCACCTCATCAGAGTCCGGGATTGTCACAGCATTCGCTGTTCTCATTCTTTCCATCTGAACGTCTTCATCCTCCCCTTCCAGTTCCTCTGGGTTTGGAAAAAACTTGCTGCTGTTGGTGAAATTCTAAAGTCAGAGCAGGTTTCCAGTTGAATAACTTGTAGCAGAAATAATGAACTTTGTAACTACTGCTATCAATTATTTGCATAGACTGAGTAACTGTGAGCACCCCATGATCTCCATGCGTCTGCTCTGTGCCCTCTGCTTAGACAGCCTACTGAGTAACTGTGAGCACCCCATGATCTCCATGCGTCTGCTCTGTGCCCTCTGCTTTGCAGACAGCCTACTTTCCAGCAGTGATTCAAATGACACTGCTTTTACATCATCCTTGCTTTTGGTCTAAGTTTCAGTCTCCTTGTTGGTTGTGACTTGTTTTATAAATAATAGAACAGTACTCACACTCTGACAGGGTTGATAAAAGAATCCAGAGACTGTAATTTTGACACAGATATTTTGGAATTCTGAAGGCTTAGTGAGAAGAATGGATCAAAACATTTGGAATCAGAGATGTGTCCCTGAGATCCCAAGATATGTAATCACCAGTTTCTGAGCACTTTCATGTCTTGGGAACGTGTGTCAGAATCACTCTTTCCTGGCTACTACCAATCTAACCCTTTTCTTCCTCATTCCCACTGATTACTGCTGATTCCTGTCTCTTTCCCTCATGCCATTCCAAATTGCTGCTGTCAGTAGATTTCCTAAACCATGATTGTCATCTTGTCACTCTCCTGCTTTACTACCTATATTAGACTTGAAGTTGATTCATATTTTTTGAGTTAGGCAAGGTTTTCAAAACACACCTGTCTGTTTCTGATTGCATCATTTGTAAAACCTTCCCTATGGTTCCCTATTCCAAGAGACTCCAATATCTAGCTTAATTTTAATTTCTTATTAACCTCCAACACAAGGATTCGCATTCATTCCAACAGCCTTCGTGAACCTATAGGGTGGTGGCATTTATTCCAATTTGTGTCCTTTTGTTTAGACTCCTCTTCCTTCCTGGATTGGCTACACTTACCCAATTGCTTGCCTATATTTAGCCATTATTTTTAAGTGCTACCACTTGTATATGACTTTCTTCTAGAATGTTAGTAAAATTATCATCTGCCTTATTTTTTTCAGTGTCTTATGTGTGCTAGTGTAGCGTCTCCTGCTAGATTATAAGCTCATTAACATACCAAGAATTATAATTGTGTATACTACACCGTCCCTTAAAAACAATCCTGTACAGTACTTTTTGCTCAATTAAGTTAAGCCTATTAAAATGTCTTTAACAAGGAATATTAAAATAAAACATGAATCTCTCAACCTGAATATAGGATCCTTTCTCATCAATTTCTTCCTAAAGTTCATTTCCAGACACCGTAGAATGAAAAGGAAAATGAAAGATTGAAGGTAAGGCTATGAGGGGGGAAAAGACAATCAAAATTAGCATCACCATGAAAACAACAATTTCAATATTAGAAGTGACTTAAGGAGTTTGATCATATATAAAGGTAGATTTGATAACATTTTCACAAGATTGAAAAACTGTATTTGATATTCTGCGAAACTCTCAGAGTTGGCTTCATTGCTCTCCAGAGAGAGCATGACATAAATAGAAGGAGTAACCTGATACTGACTCTGTTCATGCCAGTGAGAGTTTGGGCTTCATACTCAGTCTCATATGATCATTATAAAATTATTCATCCAGAATTTGAAGCCTCTGGTGGTGTGTGTGTGTGTGTGTGTGTGTGTGTGTGTGTTCAAATGTGTAAAGTGCCAAATTTTTAAGCACCAAAATTAAATTTTTAACTTAGTGCAAAGCATACAAATGCATCCCCCTCAGGCAAGAACATTTCAATGGAAATGTCTTCTTACTATCAGCAATGCCAGATATAGCAGATACTCCTCTGAAGCTCCTATATATTCCACCAAGTCAGGAGAAACCTGTAAAGTGAGAAAAAGGTGTATTTAGATGAATCTCATCTGTGCATGAATCTCATCTCACTTAAGACAATTCAATGCCCCTTACACGACCTTGCCAGCCTTCTACGTAATTCTTGCTCATGCATCAGGTAAAAGTCAATTTCTGACTGTGCAGTGTGTCCTCCCTGCTTCTCATGTCACTCAGTGACCTGTTACCCTGTGCTTGTGCTGTAGGTTCCAATGCTTTTATATTGAACACTGTGAGTTGGCAGGATTCACCCTGCTAGGAGAAACTCAGTGGTGCTGATGCACATCCTTATATATGGGTCCTCTATGTCATTAAGGAGAGTTTCTGAGAATAGATCCTGGCACACAACAGTCCCTTCTCGATCTTTAAATTTTGGAGTTCAAGGTCAAGTCCATGGGCTGTATTTTCCTTATACTTACTCTGTAGGTTATATCATCTAGTTCCATGGCCTTAAATATCACTTACATGCTGAGGAATCTCAAGTGGTTAGCTTTAAGTCCCCCAAATCCTCAAAACCCTTCATACTGAATATCAGACTCATATATCTAACTGGCTACTTGGTATTTCCCATTGCATGTCTATGAGGAGCCTTAAACCTACTATGTCTAAAATAACAGAAGAAGGGCATCTCATTGGCCTCTCAGTTGGGTCACTTGTTCCTAGGAGTGAGGGTTAACTATGAAGTTCTACTGTGGAGTTGCCTTTGACCTTCATAAACCAAGGCAGGCTTTCCTATTGAACAAGAACATGATTCTTGCCTGTGGTAAGTGAATTGGCTTTCAGAAGACAGAGACCTCAAACCTTGTACAACTGAAAAATCTACCTACATTTTTACAATATTCAAGGCTGCCTTCAATGGCCACACATTTCATGACCAAGGGACAAGAGTGAGATTCTTACCTCCGAGAAAATTAATAGAGAGCCAATCAGTGTGAAAGGCGGGATCAATATGGTGCAGATTAACAGCCCTAGAAATCCATAATTAGTTATTTCAATAAAAACTATCAAGAAGATGGTGACCTAAAATAGAAACACAGTATAGTTTCACTGAAGTGCAACAATCTGAACGTTTTGATGTTTTGCAAGAGAGTGGAGCTTCATCTTGTAAATGTTCTTATTTTCAATTTCCATCTCACTTCCCAAGCCAGTACTGCCATCTTACTTCTTTTCTTCTGCAACACAGAGAATTCTGTATTGGATTGTCACAATTCTGTACTGGATGGAGTATGAAGTTTTTAAGACACAGCAGGGCCTCTCAAATTCAATGTGCATACAAACCAGCAGGAGGTCTTATTAAAACTTAGATTCTGACAAAGGATCCATTTCTTACACATTACTCCACATCCTGCATTTTTCCATTGCCCAGTAGGTCAGAGACACTCCTTTTAGTTTTTGGCATACCAGCTATCATTACATAGCTGCTTAGTATTTCTTTGAATGGATGTGCAAGAATGCAATAATTTTGCTTTTAGAAATGATGTTCCAATTTCTCTGTTCCTATAAATGCTGGTCGACATAAATTTTTGTATATTTACATTTTTAATCTTTAAGGAGGGATTCTGAGAAGTATGCACACTTAAATTTTCAGTAGTTACTAACAGATTATTTTTCCAAAAGATGGTGACAGTCTATTCTCCTATAGACCATGAGTTAGAGTACACATCACGCCATCTCACCGAGACAGGACATTATATTAATGGTTGTAGGTGTCTTCATTTTACTGCTGATAGTAGGTGGATAACTATAGAATTTACCATGTAATATGATATTGGATTTTGGTAATTTGTGTTTCTTATATTTATATTTTTATTTTGCTCAGCTTTAAAAAAAAAGAATTGTATGGGCCCTAGCTGGTTTGGCTCAGTGGATAGAGCATTGGGCTGCGGACTGAAGGGTCCCTGGTTCAATTCCAGTCAAGGGTACAGGCTCAATCCCCAGTAGGAGGCATGAAGGAGGCAGCCAATCAATGGTTTTCTCTCATCATGTATGTTTCTCTTTCTCTTTCTCCCTTCCTCTCTGAAATCAACACAAATATATTTTTTTAAAAAAGGAGTTGTACGGTATTTTCTTAACTCAGGCAGTTTTCCTCTTTTAGATTGACAGCTGCTAATACTGAGCCATCAGCTTATTCTGAATTAAATCACACCTGAGTATTTATTTTTATTATTTTTAAAATTTATTTCTGGGGTTGCTTGGCCATCTTTTTATTTAGAGAGCTATCCTTGATTTTTCTGATTAGATTTCTCAGGGATTTTCTTTCTTACTATATCTTTCACAGGATTGTTATTAAAGTTATGCTCACTTTACAAATGGAACTATTAAATTTGAGGATTTTTCTATATAAATATGACCTAACCATGATTCTCAAAGTTATGTAATATTCACATGTTTAACAGAGTTCAGTGATCCCTATCCATGCTTTTATAGTAATTTTTATTTTGTTGAATTCTTTATTTTGGCTTATTTCTTGGTTGAATGAATTTCATCTTTAAGTGGCTCATCTTTTTTTCTAGCATTATGGAGATATAATTGAAAGTTTAAGATGTACAATGTGATCATTTGATACATTTATATATTATGAACAGATTACCAGAATCATGTTCGTTAACACATCTTTCACCACACATAATTACCATTTTGTTATTGTTGTCGTTATAGTGGGAACATTTAAAGTCTACTTTCTTAGCCCCTTTCAAATATATAATATTGTGAACTATAATCATTATACTGTACATCAGATCCCCAGAACTTATTCATCTTATAACTGGAAGTTTGTATTCTTTGACAGACATTTCCCCCACCCTCAGCCCCTGGTAACCAGCATTTTACTCTGTTTCTATGAGTTTCTACATGATTCCACTTTTATTAAGTTCAGAAACCAGATAAATGAATCTATAGTGTACTTCTCCATATGTAGGTTACACTGTTCAATAACATTTTATTTTAAAAGGATCACGTTGGTTATTATTATAAGGAGAATAATTTACAGGAGGCAAGAGTAGAAAGCGGGAGACCATTTACAGGTCTGTTGCAATACTCCAGTAGAGAGATGCTGAAAGCTTAGACAATGGCAGTGGCAGTGACACTGAGACACACCAAACAGACTTCAGAAATGTTGAGTTTTAAGGTCATATAAATGGATTGAATATGAGGAGATACAGAGAGGAATCAAAGATAAGTCTAGATTTCTGGTATGAGTAATTATCTGGGGAGAGTGCACTGTAGTAAAGTCAGATATTAAGAGACAAAAAAGAATAGGACTGAAGAAAGGATTATATTTTAGAAATGTGATTCTTGAGGTGTTTTTTAAATATTCAAGTGAAATTGTAAGTGAACTATTGAAGGTAGAAGTGCCTAGCTCCCGGGACAGGCTACACGTGGAGACATGTTTGAGGTCCTAGTTTATAAATGGTGCACACCCTCACATACAGTATATTTTATACATGTCTATGATTATCTTATTTAGAATTTTCTAGAGAGCAACATTAATTTACCAATCTGTTTAGTATAAAGATTAAAATATACATTCTTGAAATTATATAAACTGGTTTAAAAACAATGTGCACTGTATGCTTACTTACAATTAAGAAGAAAAATGACCAAAGGCCACTATTTTTCCTCCCATTGCGAAAAATGAATGAAATCACATAAGTCAAGAAAATAAGAGACATGACATGTCCAATACTACACAGGATCTGAAAAGAGAAGATTAAGGTTGAATAAGATAAACGCTATCTAGAAAAAGTATTCCTACTTACACCCCAACTTTCCAAACTACGCACTAGCAGAAGTAAGGTGAAGTTCTTTGGTTTAAGGTGAACAATGTTACTGCATCCATTTAAAATAATCTAATAAACCATTTCCTAATTTTTGCCCCTTACCTGAATTAACAAGTTTTGGATTATAACTATCAGTTCATCTGGGTTAAAAATGTAATCCATTATTTGCATCACAAGGAGGATCAAGAAGTACAGTGGGACGTCCACCAACGCCTGCCCAAGCCAGTAAGCGGAAGGGTGGAGGCCTGAGATCCGGAGCTGGGAGTGAGCTTTTTTCTGATTAAAAAAACAAAGTCATCAAAGGTGCTGATAGTTCAGGCTGAGAAATTACAACTATGTAGTCACAAACACTCTATGTTCCTTCTATATGTTATGCTGACTTAGTAAATGGGTTTCACGTGCCACACTCCTGCTTCTGGGGTATTAATAATGCTGTAAAGTACATGATGACTTCATTATTTAAAGGGAAAATGCACCCACATATCTAGCTTACATTCCGTCACAGACGAGGCATTGCCTCAGTGAGAAGATACCCGTTCCTTTCTTTCCAAAGCTACTCCTCCCTTTGACATCATGAAGACTTGCTAATTGTACAAATAATCAAAAGATGTAGGTTTACAATTTCCTATAAGATAGATAAATTGTATGCTGGATGTCAAGAGTTCATTTATAACTGGCATCTTATTTGGGGTCTAAGAAATGATCATCTCACTAGTCAACTTCATTAAAAATGGCTTCTTTAGGTTGGCCTAAGAAGTCTTCCGTTAAAATGTTACACTCCCTGTCTTGTGGCAAACCATACTTTTCATTAATGTAAGTGAAAACCAGTAGTGGATTTTGATATCATGGACCACACTATAAGCCGTATTTTGTTGCAATGATGGTTTTAACATAAGGTCCTAAAATATAACGTGGCCTGTTCTAACAGTAAAGCACAAAAGCATTTAAAATTTTAAATCTGAAATTGAGTCTATAAAAAAAGATGAACTAAGGGGAAAGTTGGAAAGCAGGTAAGTATTCTGGAAAGGAGAGTCCAGCTGGAAGGAAGCAGGAAAGAGAATGACAGTGAGGACACATTAGAGGGCTGACATGCCCTATTTATTCATTTGTTCATGTGCCTGCCTTTGCGTTGGTCAAAGAGCTCTTGTAGAGTTTAAGTTGTGTGTGTGTATGGGGGGGGGGGATAAAAAGGCAATAAGCAAATAAGTACAATAGCTACATAATT
>NW_005355708.1:3467828-3471376 GCF_000412655.1 Myotis brandtii | reverse complement strand
CCAAATTGCTGCTGTCAGTAGATTTCCTAAACCATGATTGTCATCTTGTCACTCTCCTGCTTTACTACCTATATTAGACTTGAAGTTGATTCATATTTTTTGAGTTAGGCAAGGTTTTCAAAACACACCTGTCTGTTTCTGATTGCATCATTTGTAAAACCTTCCCTATGGTTCCCTATTCCAAGAGACTCCAATATCTAGCTTAATTTTAATTTCTTATTAACCTCCAACACAAGGATTCGCATTCATTCCAACAGCCTTCGTGAACCTATAGGGTGGTGGCATTTATTCCAATTTGTGTCCTTTTGTTTAGACTCCTCTTCCTTCCTGGATTGGCTACACTTACCCAATTGCTTGCCTATATTTAGCCATTATTTTTAAGTGCTACCACTTGTATATGACTTTCTTCTAGAATGTGAGTGAAATTATGGTCTGCACCCTTTCCAATCTGGGACCTCTCGTGGGATATCCTAAACCAGCAGTCGGACATCCCTCTCGCAATATGGGACTGCCTTCTCCAAACCACTCACCTGCCTGCCTTCCTGATCACCCCTAACTACCTCTGTCTGCCTTCCTGATGCCCCTAACTCCTCCCCTGCCTGCCTGATTGCCCCTAAACACCTCTGTTAGCCTGCCTGGTCGCCACTAACCTCTCTGCATTCCTGCCTGATCGCCCCTTACTGCCCTCCCCTGCTGGTCTGGTTGCCCTTAATTGCCTTGTGTCTTTGGAATTTTCATGCATATGTGAATTCCCCATGCCCATGTATTAAAATCTGACTTTCTCCTGTTATCTGTCACTGGCTAATTTGATTATTAGTCCAGCTAGAAGAACTTAGAAGGTGGGAGGAAAATTATTCATTTCTTAGTCCCCCCACTACCCCCAGACACATCATTTGAAGCCAACAGCAGACTTTTGGTCCCAATGAAGCTGTATTAAGAATTGGGCTTGCCTTGTGTCTTTGGAATTTTCATGCATATGTGAATTCCCCATGCCCATGTATTAAAATCTGACTTTCTCCTGTTAATCTGTCACTGCTAATTTGATTATTAGTCCAGCTAGAAGAACTTAGAAGGTGGGAGGAAAATTATTCATTTCTTAGTCCCCCCACTACCCCCAGACACATCATTTGAAGCCAACAGCAGACTTTTGGTCCCAATGAAGCTGTATTAAGAATTGGGCAAGCTTTTCTTTGCCCAAGAGCAGGTGAAAACTTAAGCTCAGGTATGACACAGTTGTCATTTTCATTTCTCCAAAGACCTGGTTGTCTGTGATACCGAGGCTGGTTGAATCCATGGGTTAAATAATAAGCCACTTCAGTGAAAAAACTCTGCTTGTCCCAGGATATCTCTCCCACTGACCTAGTTTGTGTGATTTCTTTGGAAATGAAAATCCTCCTTTAAAAGAAGTCTGTTCAGTGTACTATTTCCAGATACCTCCTCTGGCCCTTGGGGAATGAGGTGAAAACAGGTTCATTTTGATGTGTCCTTGAGGTGTGAGGGAATAGGAACAAGAAGGGAGCTGGTAAGGGTATGCAGAGCTTCTTTGAATCCCTGGGCACTGGTAATAGTCAGGCAGCAGTTTGGTGGTGTTGTTGCCTTTGTCTCTATTGGTTGTCATGGTAACCCTCTGCTATGGGTAAGGAGACCAAGATTTTTATTTTACAGGTGAGGAAACAAGTTCTGCAGAGATAGTAGATGGTTGATCCAAGATTAAATTTAGGACATTCTCTAAGTCACTGTGCCACACGGCAGCATTCACTGAAAGTAAGAACTGAGTTCCATTCATTTTTTTTCTTCCTAGCACAAGATGAATAAACAGACCTCACATAAGAGCCTGGGAAGGCAGTTGGGGACAGGAGCTCTCCAGAGAAGAATTTTCTGAAAGGGAAGAAAAGACATGAAAGCACTGGTAGAAAGCTCAGAGGATCATCTTCACTCAGAAAAATCTTACGTTTTATACATAGTCATCACACCCGGTAGTTTGAGAAGATTTTTCTAGAAAACAGCTCTGCTTGCCACCACTTTTTACTTCCTAAATCATGGTATGGTCTCTTCTTCATTTAGATTTTGGTAGCACATGGATTTAAGCAGCAAACTTGCTCTTGTATTAGAAATCATTTTCCATTGGATTGCAATGAACTTGTAAATTGGAGGCCCAAGAGTGGAGAAAAAGACACATGAAAGAGAAGACATTTCATAATTATATATATGAGATTTATTTTATATTTTCCACCAACTTGGTCATTGGACCTATTACATTTATCAACTTTCTGAGATGAAGTGGCAGATGTTCATAAAAGATCAGTTATAATAGAAGCATCTTTAGCAAAGATTTAAAAATATGATGAAAATCAAACTCTGTTAGTTTATAAAAATAAAAAAGTATAATACATTCCTAATAGCAAATTTTCAGTTTTCCAGATGTCTGTATGACTGATAGTGTAACCAGTGGAAATATTATCAAATATATTGCTATCAGATTTTATCACCAATGAATGTTTTCATATTTTTAGCCAAAAAATATATATTAAAATATTTTTCAATAAGTATAATACTTTTTGACATGCTCACTTAAATTATTATTAAAATATCAGCTTTGTAAAGTACCACACTTGCTGAAGAGTAAATATATGGATTTCTCTGTTTAGGGTAGCAAAAACAGGATTTTAAGTTTTTGATAAAAAAAATTAATAAAATTTGTATATCATATTCAGAAATGTAAATTTATTTATTCAGCATTAGACAGAAAAATGGGAGCAGGGTGACCTGCAGACACAGGTAGGCTGGGACTGGGAGGTGGGCTCAGTCGGGTGCCTCTGTCCCTGTTGTCACTGCATTTGCCCAGCACTCACTCCTCCTCTCCACCACACCAAAAACCATGTCAGTGTTCACAATATAGGTTCTAAATACAAACACTGATGCTATCAAAATAAATGTCTTAAAAAACAATCACAGGCTTGAATGGAAACATAGAGTGCTTGGGGCTTCAAGGCTCTTCCTGTGGGAGGAGCTTCCGCTTCATGGAGGGTTGAAGCTCATCAACAAAATTCTCCAACTCCTGCTCCTTGGAGAGCTCCAGGAAGACCTGAAAGGGGATAAAAAATAGAAAGATAGGGATGTCATACTATTTCCTGTAGCTCCAAGAGAGTGAAAAGAGTATGTACTTATTGTACAGTTCTATTCCATGGATGATGTAAGATCACTAAAACTGACCCACCTGCTCCAGGGTGGACTGTGACAAGCTGTACTCCTCCAGGTCGAAGCTCTGTTTAACTGCACAAGGATGGATGTACATTAGGGGTTTATATGTTTTTATATCCAGATGGCCTTAGAAGTCAGCACAGAATACAAATAACAATTTTTTAAAAATATTAAATGAAAAGGTGAAGACAAGAACCGTTAGGATGGTTTAAGTGCAGCATTCAGCCAAAAGAACAGCAATGCATTCACATAAGTTTGGAGAAAAGGTGTTATGTCGCACAGTTTCTGAGATGTCTACTTAAGGGAGGAAATGGTGCCGAGAAGGCTTCCTTTCCTGCAGGTGAGCC
>NW_005355708.1:3463826-3467602 GCF_000412655.1 Myotis brandtii | reverse complement strand
CCAAACCGAGTAGAAAACCCTCTCTTTGACCAAAATGGACTGGGCAGGGGAGTTAGAGCCCCAATAGGAGCCCAGCAGTCTGGGAATATGCCACCAACAGTATCAGATTGGAAATATACCACCAAAGATACCAGGCTGGTACTGGCCACAGTGCCAGTCTGTGGATGCTCAGAACGCTGGGGTGCTCAGCTCAGAGAATGGAAAGAAGAGGCATCACTGTGACCATGGATGCTATTAGCAGGAGGAAGAAGAGTCTTCTAGAACCAGGAGACTCGAATCTCTTCCTCAGGGAAGGTGACAAGCAAGCGTAGATATCACTGGGCAGTGACAATGAAAGGATACAGATGGAGAGGGAGGTCCAGCTAGCACAGAGCAGAGTCACAGAGTTAATGGGCTCAGATGGCAAGGACCACATGAGCCTGGTGATGACAGATGCAGTGTAGTTAGTTTTATAGCACAACAGACACAAGAAGATCATCTTAGTGACCAGACAAGAGGTAAGTTTCCTAATATGGAATCCAAGGCAAAAAAATAATATGCAAGTCCACATAAGATTTAGTTTTAAACATGTAATCACCAATATTCCCAAAGACAATATTCTTCTTCTTTTTTGGACAGTATTATTTTTAAATGCATGTATGATTGAGTTTTCACTTAACTTATAGCAATATAGATACACAAAAAGATATGGAAAAAGCCCAGAAGAGTAAAAATCACTCCCATTTCCCCACCACTACAAATGCACACAGAATGTCTGTACTTTTTTGATATGATGCTCCTAACATTCAATTTAAATTTAACACATTATATCCCATTTCATGGTTGTCATGGAGATGGATTATTTTTTTAAAAATATATTTTATTGATATTTTACAGAGAGGAAGGGAGAGGGATAGAGAGTTAGAAACATCGATGAGAGAGAAACATCGATCAGCTGCCTCCTGCACACTCCCCAGTGGGGATGTGCACACAACCAAGGTACATGCCCTTGGCCGGAATCGAACCTGGGACCCTTCAGTCCGCAGGCCTACGCTCTATCCACTAAGCCAAACCGGTTAGGGCAGATGGATTATTTTGTGATTTGAAATTATCTGCTTTCAGGCTCTTATTTAAAAGCCTATCACTCTTACCCCTCTCTAATTTGAAGAAAGCTTGGGCTAAAGGTCGCACATCTTCCATCGGCAACTTGTAGACCATGAGAGACGAGTACCTGGGAGGCAAGGAGGGGAGAGACATGCTGATACCACCCGCGATGGACATGAACTGACTCAGACTTCTCTCTGGCCTTCATTTCTGTAAGTGTGGTTTGGGGTAGGCGAAATGCAGAGAGTGAATCCATACTAATAAAAAAGAGGCAGCTCACAAGGAAAACTGGGGATTGGAGTCAGACAGATAGGGTAGTGCCCTTGGCCCCTCAGATGGAGATGAGTAGGTACAATGCAATTTAAATTTACAGATTTACCAAAGTCACCTACTACCTCACTTTTTAAAAATTATTTTGGTTAATCCCCACCAGAGGATATTTCTTGATTGATTTTTAGAGAGAGTGGATGGGAAGGGGAGAGACACATAGAGAGAAACATAGATGTGAGAGAGACACATTGATTGGTTGCCTCCTGCTCGGGCCCTGATCAGGGCTGGGGATTGATCCTCCAACCTGCAACTGAAATATGTGCTCTTGACTGGAATTGAACCCGGACTGATGCTCTATCCACTGAGTCAAACTGGCTAGGGCCCACCTCACTTTCTAGGCTCAACACTTACTCCTCGGCTTCATCCTCCAACCAGGCCATGACACCATGCAGTTTCTACAAGTTTCCAACTCAGGTGGAAATCTAAGTCTATTCTCCAGAGCATTTCTAGCTACCCTACCTTCCCCTTCCTACTCAAACTGCTTTCCTAACACAGGAGAGCATAACTGAGTCTCTGATTAGGAAACTAGAAATCTCTAGGAATTCAAGCTCCAAATAATGTCCAGCCACCATTTTAAAAATAATTAGTTTCTCAGATAAATTTGTCTTTCCATCATTTGAAAATCAGGAAGATTCAGATTTCATTTCCCAAAGATGCTATTTCACATATTTATGGAGCAACCTTTCTCATTCATTTTGCTCATTCCCTGCACCCCTATGACATATTTCTATTTAGTCGTGGGCTGCATGATGCGTTATAACACTGACTTTATATTTATACTCCACTATAGAAATATATTTTCTGGCCTTGTCTTTATGACTTATTTCTCTTTACTACTTTCCCCCAACTCTTAAATTATCTGTCTTCTGCATTTAAGTTGCAGTTGTTAAAAAATGACCCTAATGTTAATCTTTATATTTTATTAGTGTATTACTTGTATGAGGATTGTTCCATGACCAGACTCTGTATAAAATTGGAAAGAGTAATAGATTTGAAATGAAACAGTTTTACATCTCTGCTTTGCCACTTATTAGCTGTCATGTGACCTAACCAATCTACCAATTTTCATGGAATAGGGTCCTTGTAAAGGCCAGACTCTTACAATGTGTTTTTGCAATCATCTCCTTTCTCACTGGAACACCAGAGTCTACTTTAGAAAGTCCCCGGGAGGATTAAATAAGATAACCCAAGGACAATACCTGGCACACAGTAGGACCATAACACACAACATCAGCTCTTCTCTCGTTTACTTTCAGCAGTGTCCAACAAATCATTTATTTCTTTTAGGGTTTCCTTTTGGGCTACATGTGGACTTGCATGACCACAGCTCTATGAACCTGACAAGGAAAAACTGACATCTGATAGAAGATGAAAGCCAGCCACCATCCTTACCTTTCCTGCCGAGCAGCCTGGGGGAAAAGCCTCAGGATTTCGCTGTGCAGGGGCTCCACGTGGGCGAGGGTCTTCACCTTCATCTCCAGCAGGTAATCCTTGCCAAATTTGCTCTTCAGGTGCTGGATGGAACCGATACATCTGGAGGGAAGAGGAGGAGGGAGAAGAGGAAGATGCAATGTTTAAGACTTGGGATTTGCTGCTAGCGCTGTCTCAGGACTTGGCCATCAGACCCTGGTCAGGTGGTCCCAGTTTTTCACAGTGACCTCTCTGCCCACCGACAAACTCTGCCAGCCATGCACATGGTGGTCAAGTGTGGGCTTGGGCGGACACCCACCTCAGCCTCCCGGACACCATGATGGCCACACGGTCACACACGGCCTCTGCCTCGGCCATGTAATGGGTGGTCAGGAGGGCGCCCCTCTCGGTGTTGTTAAAGCTGGCCCTGACCGCCTGCCTGAATGGAAAGAAAAGATATGCATGGGAAGCATACACAATGACATCCAGAACCCCGCCCTCTCCCCCACCTGTGAATCCTAACGAGAATTACCATTCTTACGAGAAGTGTGGGACACGGGGAGATTGTGTCTTATGTCACACAGATACACCATAGCTACTTAAAAGAATAATTGAGCAATTACAATACTCAGAGGGAGTCTGTTTGGGCCCTGACCATGATTATTTTTCCTTTAATGAGAAATAGTAAGATGTTTTTGCAAAGTATTGGCTCCAGTGATGGCGAACCTTTTGAGCTCAGCGTGTCAGCATTTTGAAAAACCCTAACTTAACTCTGGTGCCGTGTCACATATAGAAATCTTTTGATATTTTCAACCATAGTAAAACAAAGACTTATATTTTTGATATTTATTTTATATATTTAAATGCCATTTAACAAAGAAAAATCAACCAAAAAAATGAGTTCACGTGTCACCTCTGACACGCGTGTCATAGGTTCGCCATCACTGGCCTAA
>NW_005355708.1:3453780-3461064 GCF_000412655.1 Myotis brandtii | reverse complement strand
GGAGCCGAGTGGTCCAGGGGAGAAGAGAGAGATGGGATAGGAGGGTCGTGGGAATCAGCAAGGAGAGGTTTCCTTCCAGCCACAGTGCAGTGAGAGGCCACTGAATGTATTTCGGCAGGACAATGACCTTTTATAAAGATCTCACTGACTGATCTAATTCAAGCTGGTTTCATGACACCCAAATGGTTGTTGGGTTTATAATTCAGATCTCAGGTAACCTTTAGAAATATTTCATTCCACGATCTCCATGAATGGTTACCTCTTTTTTTGCCCGTGCTTAAGGAAAAATAAAATATCGATTTTATTTCAAGGTGGTGCTCTCCACTGAACTAAGCATTCCCGATAGGCTCAACTGAGCCACCAACATCACCGAGAGGCACCCTTCACGAACACCTGCTCTCACCTCAGCTTCAGAGCGACTGTGAATATGTTTCCTCCTTCCTCTTTCCTGAGACACCTGCCAATCACGTTCTTGGTGGTCTTCCCCTTGGTGGGCGTGACCACCAGCCCCTTTCCCATGGTGGAGGTGCACAGACCTCTGCCTTAGGACTCTGTTCTCCACTCCCCCCACCCCCGACATACCTTTCAGAGGAGCTCTTAAGGTTACCTATCTCCTGACATAGAATTTTAGTTTTCTCTGTAACTCATTTTGTTTCTTTGATAAATTCAGCTCTTTTTCTTTGCCTGGCCTTCTATGCAGTTGAATCACATGGATAATCCTGTCAACTTCATATCCCTATTGCTCAACTTGGAGCCATTCCTTGAAAACACTCACCCAAGATACTGTATTTCTACCAAAATATGTGTTACAGTAACTAAGCACTTGTAAAGAACAATGACCGCTAAATAAAGTTGTTATTTAAAAACACACACACACACATTTTAATTCATAATAGGACAGTGCTCATTGAAAGTGCAAATCAAAGTGTTTTATGGTAGTATAAATAGAATTTGTATAAATTCTGAGATTGGCCATTTCCACTAATTGCCTTTACAGGCATGAATAATTATTCCCTTTCAGTGATTAATTTTGTTGTGTGTTAATGTGATAATTTGTAATGGGTATTCAGCCACATTAATCACTTCATTCATCTAATGAATAAGTGAGATTTTGCTGGGTATAACATTTTGACATCTTATAAAATTTATCTTGAGCACCACTAGGTAATGTAGTTTCCACGTGATTCACCTACCTGTCCAGCAGTTAGTTTGGTGTCTCCAATGATCACTTTAATGGATGTACTTTTACCAGCTCCATTGTGTCCTAGTAATCCTAAAACCTCACCTGGAAAAAGAAAAAGGTCACATTTAGTACAAATTGATTTTAATAATAAAATTAAGAATAAAACATAGTCTGAAGTCTCACTGTGACAAGTGTTCTATGTGATTTGTAGGCAGTATCTCTTTCAATTGTCATACCCTCCCCCTGCCCCAGAGGTAATCATAACCCTTTCTTACATATTTTGGAACAAAAGCTCTTAGGGATGAGGTTAGTTGCCCAAAGTCACACTGATGGGAAGTGACAAAGTCACTCTTGGAGGCTAGGTGTATGAGACCACACATCTCCTGTGATCCTAAGAACTGTGCAATAATGTCACAAAATGAAGTCAAGTGCCATCTGCCGGTCAAGCCTTCAGAACATGCTGGCACATTCTTTTTGTTTTCTTGTGAAAAATAATGAACGTTAGGAAATTAATCGTGTACATTACAGAGAAATGCACATTTTTGGGGTTTCAATGGTTTATTTCAACAGAGTGTTGGTGGTTTCCATGTCGATGTGAGTAACCCCTATCCATGGGCATGACTTAGTTAATTTCTCTAGGAATGAGCCATGTAAAAGGAGCTGTCAAGGTCACCCCGCTGATGGGTCTGTGTGCAAACCAAGAGGTGGTCACAGAATGATTCTCATCAGGAACCACAAAGCGCGAAGGAGGGCTCCGAGCCAGCATTGGGAGAGCCTCCGTGTCCAACCTTTTCTGACGCAGAAAGAGACATTCCTTGTGGCGATTTTCTTCTTCTTCTTGGAAAAGCAGTGTTTCCTCTTCACTGTGTACTCCTTGCGTAGACAGCTGGCAATAATGGCTGGTTTCTGTAAATGACAAGTACATCATGTCAGACCTTAAGACTCTTTATTGACCTCGAACAAGCTTTAGCCTCCCACTGGGATAGCCCCTGACTGCACAAGCCATGCCTCCAAGAAGACTTCCTACTAGACGACAGGTTTATGGGCCATTCTCCTATCTTAGCACTTATGTTTCCCTCTCCTACAAGGGCACTCATGCAGGAACACATTATTTTATGCAGCCAGCCCTTCTCTCAGAACAGAAGCAAAGAGACTTGGAGAAGCACCAAATCACCCTCCAAGGACAAACAACACACTGTGGACTAGACTTTGCCCTGCATTTTGTAGAGTGTCCTTTCTCCAAGAAGCAGTGATTGGGGCCACTCTGCTCAGTTTCTAAAATTCACAAATTCTTTCTTGGCTTCAGAAATTTCAATTTCACTCCATTTTTAAAATTTATTTTCTATGAAAGACAAAGTGAGTTAAAATGACTTTTTAATCTGTGCTCATTTAGATGTAAAAATAATGACTACCTGCTAAAATAAAGTTATGATCCTCATTTGTATGAATTAAAGAAATGTAAAATCATTTGAGAATTAGATGCTTTCTGATTTTATTAATTTGTGTTAGTTGTTGAAATAACTACTTTGTATGTTTTTACCTCACCAAAGTTTGTGGAATTCAAGGCATTTGCTGTTCTCACTCTTTCCATCTCAACATCTTCATCCTCCCTCTCGGGCTCCTCTGGATTTTGGTGAACATCACTGCTTCTTGGAGAAATTCTGCAGTCAAACCATCCATTCATAATTGATTTCGGTTTTTTATCCTCATATCAAAAACACTGCATTCTTTAAATCTTATACTCGAGTAGACTGGATGATTAATAACCCATCATAATCTCTCTTCAATCCAGTGAAATCTCCACCCCCTGTCCAAATGCAAATAGCATGCTTGATCTCCTATTAAGGTTAGGCATTTCTTTGGAATATGTGTCAGATTGACTAATTTTCCTCCATTCTAACTCCGTCCCTCATACTCTCTTCCTTCTAGTCTCTCCTCCTTCAACCTAAATCTCCCATACTATTCTTAGAAGACTTCTTAAAAGTCTTCTTGTATCTTGGAAGTCTCCCATGCAACTATCTGTAAGAGTTATCAATGAAACTGATGGGGAATAAGATGCTTATGGTTGCATCATTGAATGATGGGAACAGTCTCGGCTTTGAAGTGCCATGAATAACTGAACCAGTCTATGGTCCACCAGTTGGACTTCTCACTACCATAGGAGAAGAGCTACTTCTGTCTTTGACCTATTGATCATTCTATTCTTCCGTTCTGGACTGACAGCATTCCGTCGTCACTGTCAATCTATTCACATTAAGTGCTATTTAAACTGAATGAGCCAGATAACTTTCCCTAGTGTTCCACTGCACAGTGTCAGACAGAGTCTTTAATATTCAATGTTTTAGGTCTGTTTGCTCCACTATTTGTAATCTTTGATTTAGGTCTCTATATCTCTATTATTTGTATTGACACATGGTTCCTACCACAGCCCATTCTAGTTCTTAGCATTTCTTTGTTAATGGATTAATTTGTGCATCAAATATTTTAAAACAGTGATCACTGAAATAAAAGAATCAAATTTCATTTCTCCAGACCGAAATAAAGGATCCTTTCTCATTGATATCTTTCCAAACTTCCATTCCAGACATCGAAGAATAAAAATCAAGACAATAAGTTGCAAGAAAGGCTAGGAATAAAGAGATGCATAATTAAAAACACTAAAAAAATCATTTTACATTAAAAGTGAGTTAGGAATAATTGGACTTCTACAAAGATGCATTTGGCAAAAACATTACCAATTTCCAATCATCTATTTGTCAAACTTTGAAACTAGCAAATTCACTTTCAATCTTGTCTACAGAAACATAAGAAACAAATATAATTGTGTGATACCATTATTTTAAATAAGTTTCTCTAATAGTTAAACAGTGTACTTAAAAATTGGGACGCATATTATCTCGCTAGTTGATTTTTATAAAAAATATTCTATTTTTACAAGTATTTTATCTCTATGGGCTACAAATACCTATATATCCACACTAATAAAAAGTTCTGCTATGTTTACAGGATTAAAATAGTTTAGTTAGTAAAATACATGATAAATTTTAAAGAAGAATATGTTCTTACAATTAGGAATAGCAGAACGAGCTCTCCACCAATTGAAAAAAGCATCCCAGGCTGCAAAAAGAAATACAATGGTTAAAGAAGAAAATTTTCATTTTGTGGGTTTTTGCCATAATAATGTGAGTTCGCCCTTTGAACAATCCTACTGGCATACCCCCTGAAGAGTACTGGCTAAGGGTCCATTCCACAATGTGTAGTGAGGAGCTGTCTTCCTTCCTCCCAAGGTTTATGAGCCATTGTGCTTTTATTTGAAGCAATAGGATTTAGCAATTATTCATCACCTGGTGAGAGAATCTTGGGGTCTGTTGTGCTAGCCTCCCCAAACATTGAGAGAGAGGCAAGATTTAACCTTTATCACACAGTCCTTCACACACCCGCTGGTGCTCACTGCCCCTTTCATAAGTCTCCTTTCTTTCCTTTCTCTTCCCCATGGATATCTCTTAACTCACATACTGTACCTTCCTTCCATAGGTAGAAGTATAGGTATCAGTCAGCTAGAAAAAAAAGGATTGAGAGCTTCTCTAGAATCCTGAAATCCCTAAGATTAGAGACATTTCATTTGCCTCCTTCTAGAGCTGAGCATGCCCAAGAGTCTATAGAGCCCAGATTGAGTATAAAGGCTGCTTTATTTCTCCCCACCCATTATTCTTCCTCCCCACCCATCAACTAGGGTCAACTATTCTATTACAGTTCAGTTGGAGCATATTGTCCTATCTGGAGAGAGATTCAGCTGGAAGCATGAAGTAGAAATCTTCAAATGTCACACATACTGAACATGTTGCAGAGTCCCAGCCCTAAGCAAAGCTTTCACCATTGGTTGTGAGTTCCAGGACACTGGAGCAGATGGTGGCATTACTTACATAAAAAGGTAAGATCATACAGCAAACTAATGCGGTGTGTGGCATTATAAAGTTGATGAGAGATAGTAAAATGTTTCCAGACCTTCCCACCAGAAATATGACCATACCGAAAAGGGTGATCTAAAAAGAAAAACAAAGCATATTAACCACTCTGAACAATCAATAGATGCTCCAAATTAATATGGCTCATCTTGGAGATATTCCTAACTTCCACTCCAACCTCGAAAACCAAGCTGAAATCAGCGGAACTGCATTGATACTTTCTCTTGATGACTTAGCCACATTCCTTTGGCCCGGAGGATCATGAATGAGACCTCACTAGATAAAGCTAGGATCTAATATAGAGAGCATTTTAAATATAGAAAAGAAAAAAAAGGTAGTGATATTATTTTTTGAGGTAAAATTTAGAATGGTATGTAAGCAATAATCATAGGTAAAAATTTAAATTGAATTTTAATAGGATTGCCCAGCCACTGTAGCTCACTGGTTGAGCATCTGAACTATGAACTAGGACAGTGATGGCGAACCTATGCCACACGTTTCAGAGGTGACACACGAACTCTTCTTTGTTTGATTTTTCCTTGTTAAATGGCATTTAAATATATAAAATAAATATCAAAAATATAAATCTTTGTTTTACTATTGTTGGACATATCAAAAAATTTCTATATGTGACACAACACCAGAGTTAAGTTAGGGTTTTTCAAAATGCTGACACGCCTAGCTCAAAAGGTTTGCCATCACTGAACTAGGAGGTCACGGTTCAATTCCCATTCTGGGCCCGTGCCCAGGTTGATGGCTTGATCCCCAGTTTGGGGTGTGCAGGAGGCAGTCAATCAATGGTTCTCTCTCATCATTGATGTTTCTAAATCTCTCTCTCCTATCTCTTCCTCTCTGAAAGCAATAAAAACATATATTTAAAAAAAGATATCTAATAGGAATAAAGCAACAATAAAAGGATACATGTTAACTATACCAATGGAAAAATATAAGCATTTAAAAACCTGGAGTGGCTTAGTACTAGTACTAAAATATAAAATTCAGGAGAAGAGAAAGTTATAAGTACATCTGCCCCTCTCACACATTTTCTTCTCAACTACTGTAATGCCTTGCTAAAAGTTTCTGTACTTCTAATTTCTCTCTGTTACAAACCATCACTTCTATGGCTTCCAGAATATTCTTCCTAAAAGTGTGTCTGTGGTCATATTTCTTTTCTGAATTATTAGCTTCCATGAGAGTGAGTGAGAGAGGGAAACATCAATTTGTTGTTCCACCCATTCATTGGTTGATTTTTGTATGTGTCCTGACTGGGTATCAAACTCACAACCTGGGCATATTGGATGATGCTCTAACCAACAGAGCTACCTGGCTAGGGCTGTAGAATAAATTCTTGAGCCAATCATTTAAGGCCAGTCATGATTCCAACCATTATGTTCACCATGACTAGGACCATGCTCAGGCTGTAGCCAGTTTTCTACCCATATTCATATCAGATTATTACCAGTAGTTAGGACATTTTCCTAGTCTGGACACTCTCCCCTTTGGATTTTGGTTCGTCCACTCTTTTCTATTTGCATCACCATTCTTCTCCAAATGTTGAAATCTTATTCTTCCTCATGTTTCACTCCTTGAAGGAAACCTCTGCCCTCATTTTTATGAATGACTCTGTCCCTTTTCTGGTTTTCATAGACCTCTTTATTACTCAGTTGTGTTAGATTTTATTTATTTATTTTTAAAATATATTTTTATTGATCAGAGAGAAAGGGACAGGGGGACAGAGATAGAAACATCAAGGGTGAGAGAGAATCTTTGATTGGCTGCCTCCTGCACATCCCCTCTGAGAATAAAGCCCACAACCGGGGCATGTGCCCTTGACCAGAATCAACCCCAGGACCCTTTAGTCTACAGGCCGATGCTCTATTCACTGAGCCAAACCAGATAGGGTGGTTGTGTTAGACTTTTAAAGATGGATGGTATCTTGGTAACTTTTGCCTTATCACTGATTTAGGAAATGGCTGTTTACTCATCTATTTAACATTGAGCACTCTTTCAGTTTTAAAACTGTCGACGACCAAGAGGAGCCACCACAGCTGTGAACAGCACCCACCAGAGGAGCTGCTGCCAACTGAGGAGCAGCTGCTACCACAACCGCCCAAGGAGCAACCACAGCCCGAGGAG
>NW_005355708.1:3438959-3453077 GCF_000412655.1 Myotis brandtii | reverse complement strand
AAAGCAAAGGACTGAATCCAAGAATACTCTATCCAGCAAGGCTATCATTCAAAATTGAAGGGGAAATAAGAAGCTTCACAGACAAAAAAAGGCTAAGGGAGTTTAACACCACCAAGCCGGCAATGCAGGAAATGCTAAAAGCACTGGTGTAAAAGAAGAAATAAAAAGCTAAGAAAGAAAACAGGCACAGAAAATAGAAATGGCTACAAACAAGTACCTTTCAATAATAACTTTAAACATAAATGGACTAAATGCCCCAATCAAAAGACATCGAGTGGCTGAATGGATAAAAAAAACATGACCCATATATTTGCTCTCTATAAGAGACCCACCTCAGAAGAAGGGACTCACACAGGCTGAAAGTGAAGGGATGGAAAAATATCTTTCAGGCAAATGTAAATGAAAAAAAGCTGGGGTAGCACTACTTATATCTGACAAAATAGACCTCAAAGTGAAGGCCATAACAAAAGATAAGGAAGGCCACTTCATAATACTAAAGGGATCAATACAACAAGAAGATATAATCCTGATAAACATTTATGCACCCCATGCAGGAGCACCCAAATACATAAAAATACTCCTGGAAGATATCAAAGAGAGATCAACAACAATACGATCACAGTAGGGGACTTTAATACACCACTAACATCACTGGATAAATCCTCTAGACAAACAGTCAGCAAAGAAGCAGCAATCCTAAATGACTCACTAGATCAGATGGACTTAATAGACATCTTCAGAACACTTCACCCCAAAGCCGCGGAATATACATTCCACTCAAGTGCTCATGGGACAGATTCAAAAATAGACCACATATTGGGTCACAAGCAAAGTCTCCCCAAATTCAAGAAGATTGAAATCATACCAAGCATCTTCTCAGACCGCGATGGCATAATATTAGAAATAAACTACAATAAAAACAACCCAAAATACTCAAACACTTGGAAGCTGAATAGCATGTTATTAAATATTGATTGGGTTACCAATGAGATCAAAGAAGAAATTAAAAACATCCTGGAAACTAATGACAATGAAAACACAACAATCCAAAACCTATGGGACACAATGAAAGCAGTCCTGAGAGGGAAGTTTATAGCTCTACAGGCCTACCTCAAAAAACAAGAAAAAATGGTAGTAAATCATCTAACTCTACAACTCAAAGAATTAGAAAGAGAGCAACAAGAAAACCCCAGAGTGAGCAGAAGGAAGGAGATAATAAAGATTAGAGCAGAAATAAATGACATAGAGACCAAAAAAACAATACAGAAAATCAATGAAACCAAGAGCTGGTTCTTTGAAAGGATAAACAAGATCGACAAACCTCTAGCCAGGCTCACCAAAAAGCAAAGAGAGAGGACCCAAATAAACAAAATCAGAAACGATAGAGGCGAAATAACAACAGACCCCACAGAAATACAAATGATTGTTAAAAAATACTATGGACAGCTCTACTCCAACAAACTAGACAACCTGGAGGAAATGGACAAATTCCTAGAAAAATACAACATTCCAGCACTCAATCAGGAAGAATCTAAAAATCTCAATAGGCCAATAACTATGGAAGAAATTGAAGCAGTCATCAAAAAGCTTCCAGCAAACAAAAGCCCAGGACCAGACGGCTTCACAGGGGAGTTTTACCAAACATTCAAGGAAGAACTAAAACCTATCCTCCTCAGACTACTACAAAAAATTCAAGAGGAAGGAACACTTCCAAGCTCATTCTATGAAGCCAGCATCACCCTAATACCAAAACCAGGTAAAGACAACACAATGAAAGAGAATTACAGGCCAATATCCCTCATGAACATAGATGCCAAAATCCTCAACAAAATCTTAGCAAATCGGATCCAGCAGTACATCAGAAAGATCATACACCATGACCAAGTAGGATTTATCCCAGGGATGCAAGGATGGTACAATATACGCAAATCAATAAACGTGATACATCACATAAACAAATTGAAAGAAAAAAACCACATGGTCATATCAATTGATGCAGAAAAAGCATTTGACAAAATCCAACACCCATTTTTGATAAAAACTCTCAGCAAGGTGGGAATAGAAGGATCATACCTCAACATAATAAAAGCCATATATGACAAACCCACAGCCAACATCATACTCAATGGACAAAAACTAACACCATTTCCCCTAAAAACAGGAACAAGACAGGGATGCCCACTCTCACCACTCCTGTTCAACATAGTACTGGAAGTATTAGCCATTGCAATTAGACAAGAAGAAGAAATAAAAGGCATCCAAATTGGAAAAGAGGAAGTAAAACTGTCCTTATTTGCAGACGACATGATATTATACATACAAAACCCTAGAGACTCCATCAAAAAACTACTAGACTTAATACATGAATTTGGCAAAGTAGCAGGATACAAAATTAATGCCAAGAAATCTGAGGCATTTCTATACACCAATAGTGAACTTTCAGAAAGAGAGATTATAAAAACAATCCCATTTACCATCGCACCAAAAAAATTAAGCTACCTAGGAATAAACTTAACTAAAGAGGTAAAAGACCTCTACTCAGAAAACTACAGGACGTTGAAAAAAGAGATAGAGGAAGACATAAACAGATGGAAGAACATACCGTGTTCATGGATTGGTAGAATCAACATCATTAAAATGTCCATACTACCCAAAGCAATCTATAAATTCAACGCACTTCCCATTAAAATACCAACGGCATACTTCACAGATCTAGAACGAACTCTCCAAAAATTCATCTGGAATAAAAAAAGACCCCGAATAGCTGCAGCAATCCTGAGAAAGAACAAAGTAGGTGGGATCTCAATACCAGATATCAAGCTGTATTACAAAGCCACTGTTCTCAAAACTGCCTGGTACTGGCACAAGAACAGACATATAGATCAATGGAATAGAATAGAGAGCCCAGAAATCAGCCCCAACCAATACGCTCAATTAATATTTGACAAAGGAGGCAAGAACATACAATGGAGCCAAGATAGTCTCTTCAATAAATGGTGCTGGGAAAATTGGACAGATACATGCAAGAAAATGAAACTAGACCACCAACTTACACCATACACAAGAATAAACTCAAAATGGATAAAGGACTTAAATGTACGACAGGAAACCATAAAAATTCTAGAAGAATCCAAAGGCAACAAAATCTCAGACATATGCCAAAGCAATTTCTTCACTGATACAGCTCCTAGGGCAGTTGAAACTAAAGAGAAAATGAACAAATGGGACTACATCAAAATAAAAAGCTTCTGCACAGCAAAAGAAACCATCAACAAAACAACAAGAAAACCCACTGCGTGGGAAAACATATTTGCCAACGTCATATCTGATAAGGGCCTAATCTCCAAAATTTATAGGGAACTCATACAACTTAACAAAAAGAAGATAAACAATCCAATCAAAAAATGGGCAAAGGATCTAAATAGACACCTTTCAAAAGAGGACATTCAGAAAGCCAAGAGACATATGAAAACATGCTCAAAGTCACTAATCATCCGAGAGATGCAAATCAAAACAACAATGAGGTACCATCTCACACCTGTCAGAATGGCTATCATCAACAAATCAACAAACGACAAGTGCTGGAGAGGATGTGGAGAAAAAGGAACACTTGTGCACTGCTGGTGGGAATGCAGACTGGTGCAGCCACTATGGAAGACAGTATGGAGTTTCCTCAAAAAACTGGAAATGGAACTCCCATTTGACCCTGTGATCCCACTTCTAGGAATATATCCCAAGAAACCAGAAACACCAATCAGAAAGGATATGTGCACCCATATGTTCATAGCAGCACAATTCACCATAGCTAAGATCTGGAAACAGCCTAAGTGCCCATCAGTAGATGAATGGATTAGAAAACTGTGGTACATCTACACGATGGAATACTATGCTGCTGTAAAAAAGAAGGAACTCTTACAATTTGCAACGGCATGGATGGAGCTGGAGAGCATTATGCTAAGTGAAATAAGCCAGTCAATGAAGGAAAAATACCACATGATCTCACTCATTCATGGATAATAAAGACCATTACAAACTTTTGAACAATAATAGATACAGAGGCAGAGCTGCCTCAAACTGATTGTCAAACTGCAGTGGGAAGGCCAGAGAGGGTTGGGGGGCAGAAGGGAGGGGAGTAAGAGATCAACCGAAGGACTTGTATGCATGCATATAAGCAAAACCAATGGACATAAGACACTGGGGGATAGGGGAGGCCAGGGGATTGTCAAGGGCGGAGATAAAAAAGGACACATATATAATACCCTTTGTAATACTTTGAGCAATAAAAAAATTTAAAAAAATAAAAAAATATATAAAAAAAGATAAAATTATGAAAGACACTGGACATCAGGAAGCAGAGATTGATCTCTTACAGATAGTAAATAAATGACGTGAGTCCTATGATGGCTCCACATTCCTTGAGTTTCTAGGCCACAGCTTAGAGAGGCAGAGCCCAGGCAAAGACCAGCAGTCTCACTACTAGTATGTAGAGGAGAGGAAGCTAAGACACTGTGGAGAACAAGGTAGGTAAAGTTCTGAGAATGGGGGTTTAATGGGGGGGATGAGGACACATTTGTAATACCTTAACTAATAAAGAATTTTAAAAAAAACTGTTGATGACCAGAAATTAGAATAGATGCTTATAGATTACATATATTTTTCCTCCTAATTTAGATAAATTAAGTGTCGCTTTATGGAATTCTTAGTAGAGAGTTGGAGAAGTTGCTTCTAGTTTTAACTAAGCTGGTTACAGTATTTGCATAATGTCACGGAGATCTTTGGGGTTATTTCTTTTTCAGTAAAAAGAAAATACAGATGGTTTCCAGGTTTCCTTCTGTTAAATATTTTATGTTGAGAAAAAATGTAGCCACTTTTCAAGAAAGACCGGGTAGAAATAGGGAGGGGGAAAGAGGCAGATTTTGAAGAGGATCCATATCTAAGGCAGGGAAACTTTAAATATGTTAGACTCTCATCTTAATGTATTTTACCAAGGGCAAATTTAAACTACTGTCTCAGAATCGTACATTACATGTATAAAATACGTGTTCAAAAGAAACATACTTACAACAAAGTAGACCAAAGACCAAATGCCACTATTTTTTCTCCCCTTGCGAAAAATGAACGAAATTACATACGTAAAGAAAACAAGGGATGGTACAGAACCAATAGCACATGGGATCTGCAATAAACAGAAGTGCTGCATTTTAGTTAAAGACAAATGTAATCTAAGAAAACATTTAAGATTCAAAACATCAGCACAGCACCAGGTCTTATAGTTATTAATAATTTATGACCATGTGAATATCAATGAAAACAGTTTGCATTTTCAAAGTTTCTAACCATGTCATACAATGATAATTTGCTGGATGAATATTGTAACTTACTTCCACATTGTGAATTAAATCGTTAAACATAGATTCTTGGAAGCTTAAAATAACATCCAATAAATATATTAGAAGGAACATCAGCCAGTATAGTGGGACGTCCACCAACGCCTGCCCAAACCAGTAAGCGGAAGGGAAGAGCCCGGAGATCCGAAGCTGGGACCACACTTTGTTCTGAGCGGGAGACAGCAAAAATACAGATGCTATTTCAACTTGAGGTTTAAGAAAATGTGGATTATGCAAGAGAATCCCAGTTTCTCGACACCCTCACAAACTCTGTATTGTCAGTCATTTTAACATGTATTCATTTTATTTGGTGTGTAAAGAAATCTCATTGGGGTTATTTTCTGGGTTACACATGATATTACCCATCTTTTAATAGAAGCATTTTCCATCTACATATCTTCTTTGGTAAGGTATCTGCTTTATTTTAATATTTTGCCCATCTTTGAAATTAGGTTATCTTCTATTACTGGGGTGTAAGAACTCTTTATATTGCTGACACAAATCTTTTGTTATATATGTGCATTGTGAATATTTCTTTCCCAGCCTACAGCTTTTTATTTGCTTCTTGGTGATTTACAAAGAAGAAAAGGTTTGAACTTTGATGAAGGTCAAGATAACATTTTTTTGGTATGGTCTATGCTTCCTTTGTCCCAACTAGGAAATATTGTCTACCAGAAGACCTATGACTCATTTCAAAATAATTTTGTGTACAGTGAGAATTGAGTGTCGAGAACATGTTTTTCATAACAGTATCAAGTTTTTTCCATACAATTTTCTGAAAAGACTAACCTTACCCCATTTGAATTCCCTGGCAGTTTTATTGAAAATCCGTTGATGATATATGTGTGGGTTTATATCTGAAATGTCTATTCCATTTCATATATTTATATGATTATCCTTACTTAATACAACACATTTTTATTTACTATCACTGTAGTAAGCCTTGCAATCAGAAGCATAAATCTTCCAATTTTGTTTTTCTTTTTCAAAGTTATTTTATTTTCAGTTATTTGCATACTCATATAAATTTTGGAATCATTCTGTAGACTCTATTTATTTATCTATGCATTTATATTTCCACTTATAAAACTTCCTTTTATCTTTACAACTTAAGATTTTTGTCTGAATTGGCTGCTCAAGCAAATGTGTATAAATCTCCTCTTGAAAAATCCTGTAATTATATTACCTTCAACATATGATCATACAAAGTAAGGGAAGTTTCAGTTACTCATTGTTACCTTATAATCATCGATGCTGCTCATGGCAATGTAAGGAGCATAACTGGATGACAAAAACACCAAGAACACGTAAGACATCGTGAATAACAATGGAATCTCCACGTCCTTTTGAAAAGGCAAAGAATATAATGAGTTGCATGAACAAATTTGAATTTTTTTTATTGTTTTATTGCTTAAAGTATTACAAAGGGTATTACATATGTGTCCTTTTTTTTCCCCGCCCTTGACAATCCCCTGGCCTCCCCTACCCCCCGTCTCTTATGCTCCCCTCCCTTCTGCCCCCCAACCCTCTCTGGCCTTCCCACTGCAGTTTGACAATCAGTTTGAGGCAGCTCTGCCTCTGTATCTATTATTGTTCAAAAGTTTGTAATGGTCTTTATTATCCATGAATGAGTGAGATCATGTGGTATTTTTCCTTCATTGACTGGCTTATTTCACTTAGCATAATGCTCTCCAGCTCCATCCATGCCGTTGCAAATTGTAAGAGTTCCTTCTTTTTTACAGCAGCATAGTATTCCATCGTGTAGATGTACCACAGTTTTCTAATCCATTCATCTACTGATGGGCACTTAGGCTGTTTCCAGATCTTAGCTATGGTGAATTGTGCTGCTATGAACATATGGGTGCATATATCCTTTCTGATTGGTGTTTCTGGTTTCTTGGGATATATTCCTAGAAGTGGGATCACAGGGTCAAATGGGAGTTCCATTTCCAGTTTTTTGAGGAAACTCCATACTGTCTTCCATAGTGGCTGCACCAGTCTGCATTCCCACCAGCAGTGCACAAGTGTTCCTTTTTCTCCACATCCTCTCCAGCACTTGTCGTTTGTTGATTTGTTGATGATAGCCATTCTGACAGGTGTGAGATGGTACCTCATTGTTGTTTTGATTTGCATCTCTCGGATGATTAGTGACTTTGAGCATGTTTTCATATGTCTCTTGGCTTTCTGAATGTCCTCTTTTGAAAGGTGTCTATTTAGATCCTTTGCCCATTTTTTGATTGGATTGTTTATCTTCTTTTTGTTAAGTTGTATGAGTTCCCTATAAATTTTGGAGATTAGGCCCTTATCAGATATGACGTTGGCAAATATGTTTTCCCATGCAGTGGGTTTTCTTGTTGTTTTGTTGATGGTTTCTTTTGCTGTGCAGAAGCTTTTTATTTTGATGTAGTCCCATTTGTTCATTTTCTCTTTAGTTTCAAGTGCCCTAGGAGCTGTATCAGTGAAGAAATTGCTTTGGCATATGTCTGAGATTTTGTTGCCTTTGGATTCTTCTAGAATTTTTATGGTTTCCTGTCGTACATTTAAGTCCTTTATCCATTTTGAGTTTATTCTTGTGTATGGTGTAAGTTGGTGGTCTAGTTTCATTTTCTTGCATATATCTGTCCAATTTTCCCAACACCATTTATTGAAGAGACTATCTTGGCTCCATTGTATGTTCTTGCCTCCTTTGTCAAATATTAATTGAGCATAAACAGACTATGTATAACCCTGCCTTACTTCTCTTTTATTACCAAACTCTTGAATATCTATCCAGTCTGGAAGCTTGATTTTTGGCTTGAAACCCTCATGTATGAATAAGGAAAGTGCCAGTCACAGAACTGCAGGATTTGACTTTCTTTCTTCACGTTCTCTTAAAAATATAGTTTGTTAGTTCTATTTACATTAAAAAAATCGAAGCTTGAAAAATTACATTGATTTATCAAAGCCACAGAACTTGCATGAATCTAAACACTAATTTACCCTGCAGATTTTACTCAATAAAAATAAAATCCCAGCCACCCAGGAGATGCCTGATGAGGGAGTCATAGAGTACATACTCACCAGCAAAGACGTACTTTGCCCAGTTTGAATACGTGCTGATGGTCTAACTATTCTAAGCAGCCCATTACTAACAATATCCATAAGAACTGGGAAGCAATTCAGTCTCTTGGTATTGCATGCTAATGAAAATGTGTAATTCTAAAATAAAAAACGCAAGGTTATAAATTCTCAGAGATCTTCATTTTTTCCCTAAAGAAATAAAAATTCAATACTTTAATTAAAAACCATGTTTTAAAAACAGTGTTAAATAATCTGAACAAAAACAAACATTGTGTTAAATAAGCCGAAACATGCATATAGGTGGTATCTGGCTTTCAGGACACCAGGTGTCTGGCTTACAGTAAAATCAAATATTATTGTTTAAGATTAAAACAGAAGTTTCAGCATATATGTATTAGAAAATCCTTGGGAGGAAATACATACTTTTCGGACTTAAATATGTTCTTGACAGTGGGTATTGTATGGTATTTATTTTGCTAATACACACAGTGTGGGGTAGACAGTGACTGATATATGAATTATTTATCATACAAATGACTATGATTAACTAAGTAATGAAAGAAGTACCCCTGTATTTGTTTTTCATTTTGTTTCCTAAATTGAAGGCCGGAGTATATTGATAGTTTATTAGCTTTGCACACCTGTAGGATAATTTCTTAAATGGAGACCAGCATACCTTGTCGTGACCAGACACTATAATGGCTCCATTATAAGATGGATCGTCTATGCCATTTCTATTTCCAGATGCATCCACTTCCAAAGCTATGTTCTGAAGCTCCACGGAATGTATAAAGTCATCAATGCTTGCCCCTAAATTGTAGTTTAATGTATTAGGTATCTCAAAACAAAGAAAATCAACGTCAACTAGTGCAGTGAAATGAAAATTAATGACCTTATGCAATATTTACTGTAATATGGACTGTTAGGATATCTTTCCACATAATAACATGCCTGCTACTGTGAATTTATAAATCTACTCACTTTGATGGATTTTACTTTATAATATATTTATTCACTATGATCACTGTTATATGGTGCATATGTAATAGATTTTTTTCCAAGAAGATTTCATTGAGTAGCTATACCAATATGGTTTTAATGACATAGATAATCTCTACTAATTAATCACCAAATTGGCTAAATCTCACTTCACTCTCACTAGATTGTTAATTGATTTTCAAAATGTTTCTTGATACAGGAAGACAACTTGTTGAATGGCTATATAAAGAGCTCCATAAACCTTCTCCCCAGAAAAACAACCATAACTTGTAAAAATTACTAAAAAACCCCAACAAGATGAAATTTTTTATTATCTTAAAGATATACAGAAAATGAAAAGAGAAATTTATTTAAGAAAAATCTACTAAATCTGTGTAAGAACACTAAGAAACTGTGACAAAGACCTATACCTTCACAACTCTTTCTTGATCAGCATAACAAAAGCTCCCCTCTGAATGGGTTAGAGAAGGGTTCAGGGGATTCTACCTCCTCAAACCCAGTCTATAGTGTCTTCCAGGGAGGAACTGTTATGAGGATGATTGAAAACCACTTCTCCATAAATTAGAGCGTCTCCCTTATGGGTAAGAAGAGAACTCCAGATCTCTCAGCCCCCCATTTCTGGTGGTCTCAAGATCTTGCTACATGAAGCTGGAGGGAATGGGAAAGTTTGGTGGCCTGACCCTCCCAAGAAGATAACTGGAAATCTATTGAAGTTGCATCCCTTCCTCACACCACACACAAAAATGAACTCAAAATCTATCACAGACTCAAAATGTAAGAACTAAAAGTATAAGAGCCTTAGAAGAAAATACAGGAGTAAATGTTTGTGATCTTGCATTAGGCACAGCCTACTTAAATATATCATCAAAAGCACAGGGAAGGGGAAAAATAAGTTGGACTTCATAAAAACTAAAACATTATGCCTCAAAGGATACCAATAACAAAGTGAAAAGATAATCTACAGGATGAAATAAGATATTTGCAAGACATTTACAGTTGATTCTTATTATTCACAGTAGTTATGTACTTACTTCTATAAAGTCACTAGAAAGTTATCATAAACACTAAATTAGTGAATACTGGGTCAGTGCTTATAGGGAAAACACAGGTTTAGGTCTCTGTAAGCCTCTGGTCTATAACCAACCAGTGCATTATTTTATTTTATGTATGTTTCTGTATATTCATTGTTGATTCATTAACCTTGATCTCCCAGCCAACAGCACTATAATGCATGCCTGAACAAAACTAACCTAACACACATATTTTCTTTGTAAGGTACATCACAGCCTTCTTTACTTAGGAATATAAAATAGCACTTCAGCACTACAATTAGGGGTATATTATTTATTTTTTAATAATTTGTTTTTTTATGTATAGAAATTAGAATCCTCACAAAATGCTAGTGCAAATGTAAATTAATGCAGTCACTTAAAAAAATAGTTTGACAGTTCCTTAAAAGATAAAATATAATCACTATATAACACAACAATTCTACTCCAGGTTTATATCCGAAAGAAATGAGTAAAATCACATTCACTTAAAAGCTAGTACATGGATGTTTATAGCAGCATTATTCATAATTGCAAATTATTGAAAAAACCAATCAAAATACACCCCTCTGATGAATAATAAAATGTGGTATATCTATTCAATAGAACATTATTCAACAATTTAAAAAATGAAGTATTGACACATGTTACAACATAGATGAACTTTGAAAACATTCTAAGTGAAAAAAGTCAGTCACAAAAGATCATACATATAGTGTATGGACCTACTCCTATTAAATGTCTAGAGTAGCAAATCCATAGAAATAGAAAATAAATTTGTGATTGATCAGAGCTGCGGGCATAGTGAATAAAAATAATTACTAATGATATGGGATTACTTTTTGAGATGACAATATTCTAAAATGAATTGTATTGAAGATTATATGATTCTGTGAATACACTAACAGCCATTAAACTGTACATTTTAAATGAATAAATATGGCATTTGAATTATATCTTAAGCAATTAAAATGTGTTTTGGGGTATAAAGATTTTTATTTTGCAAAATGTCATCAGATCATTTATTTTTCCTTGACAAATACTTTCTTAATTCCTGTTCTATTTTGGGATTGTATATTCATCATCCCCAACCTTCATAAATTGTTTTGAACACCTGCTGAAGAAGCAAAAAGCTCATTTTTTTCTCTCATGTTTATGTTGTCTAAATAATGCTCTGAACAGTGAATGTATTGGAGAAGAATTATTCACCACATTATTACCTGTATTATTGATGATTAATAATTGAGTGAGAGGATCATGTGGTGGTTGTCCAGGAGCAAGGAAGTATAAATGGGGAGAAAGTTCCCATGTGTAACTGACATCATACATAGTTAAGAAGATGTAGTCCCACAGAACAGAGAAAACTCCAATTCCTAGAATCAATAGCCTACACAGAAGAAAATTGCCAGTGTGAATGCATCGTCATGTCCTAACCTTTTAAAATGATCTAGGCAGATTCTAATTGAATGAGATCAGTAAATTATGAAAACTAAACATATAGCCCTCTGACTCAGTTACTGAGTACCCTGTCCTTTTCCTACCTCTAAGTTAGAGATGATAAATTGTACATTTATCCTTTTGTTCATTTCTCTGGTTCCTCTCTGGCATGAGCCACCCTGTACACTATCATGGGACATGTGTCCTTTAACTCTGTGTCTAGATTCTGCCTCTTCCTAGAATTCCAGTGTGGTGTTTATTCACCAACACTTTATACTCAATTTTCTTCATGGCCAATCCTCTTCACTTAGTCCTGTGATGATTGCATGGTTTCTTGAATCTCCAGGCTCAAATTTTCAATTATTTTTTACTCTTTATTTTCCTGTGCTCTCCATTTTAAATAAGTTGAAAATTTTTTATTATATTTTCATGATATCTTATTTTGTAAACTTTCTTCATTTTTAATTTCTAATTTTATGAAATATCCTGTTGCAATTCTTGCTAAAGGAATGGCGTCTCTTGAGGCACCGTTATATGGTATTGCCAGATTTAGCTTAAAGATTTTGTTAAATCATGCTCATCTCCTAGTCAAATATTCTCAATGAATTCTCATTACTTATTTATTTAGCAAGTACTTATTGAGATTCTATTATGTGCCAACCCAACTATTTCCTTGATGCTTAATCAACATATTCATAGACAAGGCACATAATTTGATTGATAGCCAAAATCCCATGGACACCAGGGTTCTACTGAGAGGTGACATGATTATTAGGAGCAGCGATGGTACCCATTATGCACACAGTATGTATGGAGAGTGAGCTACCATCACTTAAGAGGGCTGGAGGGAAGTTAGGACATCTAGGTTAGAGCAAGTAGGACATAATGGGAGAGTCAGGACTGCTAGGGCTATGTCAGTAGCATGACTAGATAACAACTAAAATGAGACATTGGCATATGGACACTGGAAATAAGGTCTACATCCCAATGTTTCTGTCATCTGCCATAGAAAATCTAAAGGAGAGCAAATAGTCTAGCAGGTTTGACTCAGTTAATGGAGAGTCAGCCCACAGACTAAAGGGCCCCGGGTTCCATTCTGGTCAATTGCATGTACCTCGGTTGCAAGCTTGATTCCTGGTTGGGGAGAGTGCCAGAGGCAACCAATTGATGTGTCTCTCTCACATTGATGTTTCTCTCTCTCTCTGTCTCTCCTACTCCCTTTCATTCTCTCTAAAATCAATAGAAACATATCCTCAGGTGAGGATTAACAAAAACACACACCAAAAAAAACACCCCAAAATAAATAAAGGATAGCAAATATTACACAAAAACTTACATTAATTGAACTCTTCCCCTAAAATTGGCTCTAAGATCATATAAATTCCACTTGCTAGTCAGCTAGTAGATAAAAACTAGGCCCATGAACTAGATTGAGTTTTATACTTTATCCAGTTTTGCAGATGCAAACATTTATTTTTATATTTGTTTGTTTTTCTTGTTTTTAGGCCTTAGTATTTTTTAATGCATCGACTGACCAAAAGCTTTGGCACTCTGATACTCACAGTGATAAAAGAGATTTTCTTTCATGCTTTAGCTTTAATAAGCGGACCCTTGCAATTGCACAGATTTGCTGTCTCCACAGAGCCATGCCACCTAGTCTTTCCTTCATCTCACTAAGTGAAGAGAGAAGTTGTTCCATCTCACAAAGTGTTTCTGTTTCTTCAGCTCCTTCTGCGTGTACTTCCCCAGATGTGGCAATACCTGCCAAACACAAAATAAGTAATGCATAAAAAGCCCACTTCAGAGGGGGAGAAAAAATGGCGGAGGTATAGACGGATGTGTCCAGTGCCTTGTCCAGGAGCTGTTAGGGTGAGCAACTGAAGCGGGTAACATACAGCCCAAATAAGCAGAGGATATTCAGCTGAGAGACAGTTTGCAGCCGGGAAAGTTGGTGGAATCCTGGAGAAAGCGGATGGTGGTTAGACTGCGGCTGAAATCTCTCCCAGAGCGCCGGCTCAGCCGCGGAGACCGCGCCATCTTGAGTGGCTGTTTTTTGGAAACGTATACTGTACACCCAAAGACCCGGCATCCAGAGATCAGCTGCTAACCTGGAAACACCAGATCTGGGACAGCACGACTATGTGGAGTCCTGCTTCTCATGGAAAGCAGATCCAAGCAACAGCAGC
>NW_005355708.1:3360326-3434183 GCF_000412655.1 Myotis brandtii | reverse complement strand
AGCATTATGCTAAGTGAAATAAGCCAGTCAATGAAGGAAAAATACCACATGATCTCACTCATTCATGGATAATAAAGACCAGTATAAACGTATGAACAAAAATAGATACAGAGGCAGAGCAGCCTCGAACAGACTGTCAAACTAGAGCGGGAAGGCCAGGGAGGGTTGGGGGCAGGAAGGGAGGGTAAGAGATCAACTGAAGGACTTGTATGCATGCATATAAGCATAACCAATGGACATAAGACACTGGGGGGTAGGGGAGGCCAAGGGATTGTCAAGGGCGGGGGAAAAAAAACGAGACATATGTAATACCCTTTGTAATACTTTAAGCAATAAAACAATTATAAAAAAAAGCCCACTTCAGATGGACTTTACTGTGCTTACTATAGGCATTTGTTATATCAAGGACATCACAGATAACATCCCCTCATACTGTAGGCACTTGAACAAAAGGACCAGAAAGAAAATCTTAGATGGACACAGACAATATATTAAAGAGGTTAAGATAAGTATGCAAGATCATCATAGTACCTAGGTGTGACTTGGAAACTTGGGAAAGGAAACAATTATCTTAGGTGCTCACCTAGAGAAACAAGTTACAAATTGACATGCTACAAACTAGGGGGTTAACTGTAAATTAAACCTAACTATAGCAACAACCACATTAAAAATAATGGACTAAACATGCCACTATAAGAAACGTTGTAAAATGTCTCAATAAAGAAAATTCAACTATATGCTGTTTATAAGAAATGCGTTTTAAATGGAAAGCATAAACAGGTTAAAAAAAGTTTAAAGTCATAAATTACATTAACATTAAAGCAATCTATAATAATAAAAGCATAACATGCAAATCGACCAAAAGGCTGAACAGCTGATTGACCGTCCGGATGACCTTCCGTATGACCTTCCGGATGAAGCCAGGGCTGGAGGGCCTACACTTGCATGGATTTCATGCTACGGCCTCCAGTTGTATTAATATTAGACAAATTAGGCTTCAGTATAGAGAGAAAGGGTAAGAAAATATAGTTGAAGAAATAGTGGCTAAAATCTTCCCAAATGTGATGAAAAACTCTAATCTTCATATATAGGAAGCTCAACAAATACCACATATGATAAACAGAAGGAGGTCCACACCTGAAGACATCATAGTTGAATTCTCAAAGCCAAAGACAGAAAGCATCAGGAGAAAAACAACTCATCATCCATAGAAATCCTCAATTCAGAAACTATGGAGACCAACAGTCAGCGTGATGTCACATTCAAAGTGCTTGGAGAGAGATTTAGAATAAGTGTTTTGTCTGAAATTGCTCTTGGAAAATGGGATACGATGAGGGCTATGAGCCTTGGGTAGAAGAAAATGGACCGTTTTTAATAGCAAGGCAATATTGGCAATGGAGGTAACAAAAGTGACAGTGATGCACTTCACCTTAATATAGTCTTGTCCAAAAATGGCCTTAATCATGGAACCCCACATGTAATCATGTTATTGAATCATGTTATTGGAATGGTGTCTGCCTTTTTTTTTAGTTTTTTATTTATTGAGTTTTAGAGAGAAGAGGAAGGAGAGAGAGAGAGAGAGAGAGAGAGAGAGAGAGAGAGAGAGAGAGAGAAGTGTTCTTCCACTTATGCATTCATTGGTTGATTTTTGTATGTACCCTGACTAGGGATCCATCCTGCAATCTTGGTGTATCGAGATGATGATCTAAGCAACTGAGATACTCAGCCAGGGCCTGGAATGGTGTCTTCTTGAAGTATATAGTGGACCAGGTGTTATGAATACACTTACATGATCATTTTCATGCATTTTATTTACCTGGTTCATCAACAGTTGATTTTCCTTCTAGTTTCAGGAACACCTCATTCAAGGTTGGCATGGAAACACCATAATTCTCAATTCCCAGGTCAGGAGAGAGATCAAGGTTCTCATAAAGTTCTAAAAACACATACACAATAGCAAATCAAAACAAGCATAGTGTATCAATTAGAATATAATATTTCCCACTGTAGATAAGAGTCTTGTGGGGAGCAGCTATAGGGTTAAGCCTCGGACTGACCTGTTGGCAAAGTCACAAACAAGTCCCAGCTTAGAGGGCACAGTCTTCTTACCATAATTAGGCTTGACCTTATGACGCTCCCTAGATCTTATCTGGGAAGCTAATGGGCTGAGGGAAGTGCAGCAAGAACAAGAACAAAAACAAGTGAAACTCACAAGAACAGTGTAACTTTGGTAACCACTACCTTGTTTACCTCTGACTATAAAATAGAGGCTCAGCTTGCCTCTACATCTCTCTCTGTGGCCTCAGCCAGGCACTGGGAAGATCCACGGAGAATCTGTCTCCATGTAAACCATTCTTCGCCGACTCCTTCCACACCTTTGGGAACCCCTGGACTGCTGGGGCTGGACCCTGGCAGAGTCTAGTTATTCTTACCTCATGTTTTAAATACCTGAACACATTGTACTACTATGCTCTTAATAAACGTTAGTTACAGTAATTATCATAGATATTATTTTTATGAATAACATTTAAGTATTTCATTTCTTGATATTCTTGTACATTACCTGGAAATTTATTTGTTCTTTCCAAGGGCAATGTATAGACAAGTTTTCCTTCACTTTTTGCTGATAATTTGGCATCAGGGATGTGCTTTGTAACAATGGATGTTATTTTTTCTTGAACACACATTTCATTCAACTGCAAACTGGTGATAAAAAAATAGATCTGTGTTATCTAACATTGTCTCCAATTGCATGAAGAAAATTACTTGTCTCTAGGAGACAAAGAAAAATCACATAAAATCTAATGCAAGAAATAGGTCACCCAAACATGAAATAAGAGGTCGAAAAATCAGATTATATATTGTGCCGACCTCCTAAAGTAAAAGATTTAACTACAATAATGTTAAGCATCTTATCTCTGAATCAATCAATAATAACAGAATATGTTACTATCTAAAAATAGTAATAAAATAAAATGAAGAGAATAACAGGAGAGAAAGAACAAGAGAGAAGAGGAAGAGCTAGGGGAAAGAGAAGAAACAAGGAGTCTGCTTAAGAGACTGTTAAAACCCTGGGTGAGAGATGATGAGGTTGTGAAATACAATGTCAGTTGAGAAAGTTCCCTTAATACATACCTTTCTTACCAAATAATGTGTTGTGGATATATTTTCTATCACATATATCTAAACTTTTTTGTTGTCTTATATTCTCAATTTCTAAAATCTGCCAATCAATAATTCATATACACATACTATATACTCTATATATCTATATCTGTATCTCTATTCTAATCTCTAATCTCTATATCTGTCTATACATCTCATTTTTATTTGTGTATATGTGTATATATGTATACATCAACATCTGTATGTAATAATCAAAAGTTTCCTTGTGTGCTGTGATGCGTTGCTCCGAGCATCATGTCTTGCTTTAGCCCATTTCTCATTCTCCAGCCTCTTCAAGTGGCCATACCTTAAGTGATACCCAATCCCCCATTTCTTCTTTAGAAACAGACTTGAGCCTGCACACTTCAGCTTCCCTTTGGAGAGAAACACTTTCCTGTCTGAAAGCAAAGAAGAAAGTTTGTCAAGAAGTTGACCGTTCTTTCCCCCCAAAAGATAGGTCATTGTCTGCGTGATCCAACTCTAATTCAGGAGCTTCTATATTTTCACATACAGGGCTTCATAAAAACTCAGTGAAATAGACACATTTTAATCTTATTTATATACTTTAGACTGTTGTTTTCCCTTCCAGCCAGTCATAGAGGTTTTGCAGATAAATCTTTGAATATAGAGAATCATCACATTATACATTTTAATGGACCAAACATCAAAATTGTTTGAATATTTTAAGTTGATTTCCTTCAATTTTGAGTAAAAGGACCGATGCCTTTGAATATAGACTCTTCCTTCAAAATAAGTGAGTTTCCTGGCAGATTGTACCTCCATGTAATCAAAGGATACAAAATCCTAGGACATACATAGAAGTGGTTGGGAGTAAGATTCTTGGGCCAGTTCATATCATTGCCAGCTGTTCCAATGGCTGGTTACAGCTGGGAGACCAGGTTACACAATACAGCTGCTGAGCATATAATCCATATTTCTCAAATCTCATGAAGTTTTCATCATGATACTTAAAGGAAACCAGTATCCAGTACTTACCAGCCAGGATATCAGCCTCATCCATGAACTGGGTACTGAACACGATCACACGGTCCATTTTCCGCTCCTTCAGCAAGTTCCACACTTGATGCCTTGAAAAGGGATCCAACCCAGCAGTTGGTTCATCCAATAGGAAAATCTACAGTGGAGGGGTGTATATAAAAGGATCTTTCCAATAAAGTATATAGTTCTCCCAGAAAACACGTTGAAACCATGTCATTTATATTTCAAAGATCATTGTGGTTAGGACTTTGTTCTTATATATGTCCCATCATAAATATTTTATCACAGGTGTCCTTTGCAAATAAAAGGTAGGAACTACTATGGAAAGTTTTAATTTAAAAAATTTAATCCATCTCTAAATTTCATCTTGACTTGAGCCTGCACACTTCAGCTTCCCTTTGGAGAGAAACACTTTCCTGTCTGAAAGCAAAGAAGAAAGTTTGTTAGGAAGTTGACTCTGTTCTTTCCCCCCAAAAGATAGGTCATTGTCTGCGTGATCCAACTCTAATTCAGGAGCTTCTGTACTTTCACATACAGCGCTTCATAAAAACTCATTGAAATAGACACATTTTAATCTTATTTATATACTTTAGACTGTTGTTTTCCCTTCCAGCCAGTCATAGAGGTTTTGCAGATAAATC
Source organism: Myotis brandtii (assembly GCF_000412655.1). Taxonomy (NCBI): domain Eukaryota; kingdom Metazoa; phylum Chordata; class Mammalia; order Chiroptera; family Vespertilionidae; genus Myotis; species Myotis brandtii. Next base: position 3,429,378 of record NW_005355708.1, on the reverse strand, counting down.
TTTGAATATAGAGAATCATCACATTATACATTTTAATGGACCAAACATCAAAATTGTTTGAATATTTTAAGTTGATTTCCTTCAATTTTGAGTAAAAGGACCGATGCCTTTGAATATAGACTCTTCCTTCAAAATAAGTGAGTTTCCTGGCAGATCATACCTCCATGTAATCAAAGGATACAAAATCCTAGGACATACATAGAAGTGGTTGGGAGTAAGACTCTTGGGCCAGTTCATATCATTACCAGCTGTTCCAATGGCTGGATAGAGCTGGGTGACCAGGTTACACAATACAGCTGCTGAGCATATAATCAATCCATATTTCTCAAAACTCATCAAGTCTTCATCGTGATACTTAAAGCAAACCAGCGCTTACCAGCCAGGATGTCAGCTTCGTCCATGAACTGGGTACTGAACACGATCACACGGTCCATTTTCCGCTCCTTCAGCAAGTTCCACACTTGATGCCTTGAAAAGGGATCCAACCCAGCAGTTGGTTCATCCAATAGGAAAATCTACAGTGGAGGGGTGTATATAAAAGGATCTTTCCAATAAAGTATATAGCTCTTCCAGAAAACACGTTGAAACCATATTATTTATATTTCCAAGGGCATTGTGGTTAAGATTTTGTTCTTATATTTAATGTCCCATCAGAAATATTTTATCACAGATGTCCTTTGCAAATAAAAGGTTGGAACTACTATGGAAAGTTTTAATTTTAAAAATTTAATCCATCTCTAAATTTCATCTTATTTACCTGAGGATCTCCTAAAATGGCAATCCCAAAAGTGAGTTTTCTTTTCTGTCCACCACTTAAGTTTTGAGCAAGGACGTCTTCAATACTGTCCATTTGCAACTCCAGCACAACTCTTTGTATCTAACCAAATGACAACATTTGTGTCACGTACAAGATTCCTTTCTGTTTTTATTTTTACATTGATAAATACAAGGCAGGAAAGTGTAATGGTTAAAAGCACGCATTCTGAGCCAGAATGGACTAGATTTGAATACCACTCCACATTAACTAGCTACATAGTCATGGTCAAGTTACTTGCTCTCTTAAACCTCAGTTTCCACATATGTAAAATGGGAGTAATAATAGCATCTATCTTATAGAGTTGTTATGGGAAATAAATGACTTAGTATATTTAAAGCTAAGGATAATGGTTGGCATATAAATTATACATAAATGTTAGATAACCATTTAACTCAGATAAATACCTAAATTAGATTTTTTGTCCAACTTTCATACAATGACTTTGTTCAAAGATAATTTAATGAAAGCATAAAAACTCAGTGCAAATAGACTTAAAGATCTCATTTTGGCCAATATGTTAGTTCTGATATTTTTATGTACCTCTTGTTCCATTTCCTGTGGTGGAATCCCTTTTATCTTAGCAAAGAGTCTGAGATTTTCTCTTACAGTGAGGTAGTCAAATTGCACATTGTATTGTGGGCAAATTCCAGTGAGCTTGCTGATATTTTCTAGGTCAGCCATTTCTGAAAGTTTATTACTATACACGGTGACAGAACCTATAACAAAGATTAAAAGTTAACATCAGATTATACTTAAGATATTTTTCTAAATGAAAAGCCACGATAGAGTTATTGATTGCATTCTAGATAATATGGTTTTAGCTTCAAGGTTTATACAACTCAGGTATTGTGAACTTCCATTTTAGTTGTGTGGTGTATGGGGTGGGAGAAAGGTCCCTTCTGCAGTTTTTTCCATTAAGATGTAGTCTACTTATTCTCCCCTCATAGTTAGGTGTGGTGCTATAATAAAGAGAATTTTAGCAGATGTGATATAAGCAGGGATTGCGAAGTGCCTCCACCCTGGGGTTGCCCTCTCTTTGCTTCTGGAATCATGGGTATCACTGGATGAAGAATCCCTAACTAGCTTCCTGGGGGATGTAGAAAGAGAGGTGCTGTGGTTCTAACTAGAGCCTCACATGTGTGAGTAAGGCTGTGCTAAAGCATCTGACCCCAGGTATTTTAATCCAGACAGAAAAACCACCAGCCAACCCACAGAGTAATGAGAAATAAGCAAACATTTTTATTTTAAGCTATTGGCTTTGGGAATGCTTGTTGCGCAGCAAAAGCTAACAGATACAAGTTGGAATGCCAAAGGACCAGAAAATAAATCATGAAATAATCAAATTCCATTAAATATTGCATACCTCTATAGAATACTATAAATTAACTTCCGTTTATTTCTGGTAATCTGTGTTTGTGATTAATGATCACAAGAACTTTTTATTAACAGCTGATTTATTTGTCAGCCTGACTTTGGGGGAGAAGAACCCTCTTACCTTTGGTGGGAACAGATAACCCACTAAGAATGTTCAATAGTGTTGATTTTCCAGCTCCACTGTGACCAAGTATTGCAGTGATTTGGCCTTCATATATGTCAAATGCCAGATCTAGGAAGAAAAAAGAAAAGGAAAGAAGGCTGGGAGAAAGGAAGGAAGGAAAACAGGTAGGGAGGTAGGAAAAAAACTACAAATTTATTGTGGAGCTTAAATTTGTCTTTTTATTTCCTTGAATGGCCATGTTTTCTATATATGAATATATTAGGTTGTTAAACTCAAAATAAAAAAATATGCTTTTATAAATTTATATGTGCATCCTCTTTTAAAAATTTGAAATCACTTGTTTTAAAACCAAGAAACTTCTTACTAGTATACTCTTAAGTTCATTGATATTGCCTGGTATATGGCAGGTGAATGTTAATATTTATTGACTAAATAATATAAATGATACTTTAATAGTTCAGTAAATTTTTATGTGGATAAAAATCCTTTGGTGTATATGACATTTTTGCCCAAAATAAAAATAGCAATATTTACAATAGCTTTAAAATTACAGAAGAAAGCCAAAACCGGTTTGGCTCAGTGGATAGAGCGTCGGCCTGTGGACTGGAGGGTCCCGGGTTCGATTCCGGTCAAGGGCATGTACCTGGGTTGCGAGCACATCCCCCGTGGGAGATGTGCAGGAGGCAGCTGATCGATGTTTCTCTCTCATCGATGTTTCTGGCTCTCTGTCTCTCTCTCTTCCTCTCTGTGAAAAATCAATAAAATATATTTAAAAAAAAATTACAGAAGAAAAATTTGAGTTTGTAGAGAACAACCCAGAATAGCCTTAGACTACCTCAGTATGACACAGTATATCTTTCAAAGTCATATATAATTTGAAAACACAATCAATTTTTTCTTTTACATAGTAGAAATAATTGTTAGAAAGGAAATTTTATCATATGACTAAATAACTAATTTCAAATCTGAAATACCACCAGTAATTGTTCACCAAGTGTAAGAAACAAGAATGAAAATCAGAAAATTATTATCAATATAATAATTAAATGTTACCTTTCAAAGCTTTTACTTTATCAGGCTTTCCTTTATATTCTTTTGTAACGTTTCTTATTCTAAAAAAAAAAGAAGAAAAAGAGGTTTCAAGTTCTGACGATTTTTTTCAGTTGGTAATTCTATGTTTGGCTGACATGATTTATGAATCTGCCCCCTTCAGGGCATAGAAGAACTGGGAATTTATAGTACCCTTTGGAAATCATGCTTGTGTGTGCGAATCAGGTAGAGTATTTTTCCCTAGCCTTGGCTGCACATAGCTTCACCTGCGAAAAAAATTTTTTAGTATGTTTTATTGATGTCAGAGAAGAAGAGAGAGGGAGTGAGAGATAGAAACATCAACGATGAGAGAGAATTACTGATTATCTGCTATTGCACCCCACACTCTGGAGACTGAGTACACAACTCAGGCATGTACCCTGACCGGGAATAGAACAATGACCTCCTGGTTCATAGATCAACATTCAACCACAGAGCCACGCAGGCTGGACCACCTGCCAAGTTTTAAAGTTTCCCTATGCTTGGAACACATCACCAGATAATATTATTCCAACGACTGAGGTGGAACCTTACATTACTATTGAAAACCAGGATCATTTCTAAACTGCAAAGCCAAAGAAGCTAGACCAAGAGGTAACACAGGCATCCATTCCTGAAGGGCTCATTGTGAACTACTGACTCAGGCTGGAGATACCTTTGGTTAATTTGAGTCAAGGTCAGGGTGGAGTAAGGGAGAGAGGCAAAGATCATAACAGTGAGAGCAGTGGGTTTTACAGTCCTACCCACCTGAGCTCACCCCAGCTAGAACATTTAGTAGCTGTTACCTTAGCCAATGTAATATTCTGAGTAAATTTGGATTTTGTAACCTAATAATTTGGAGTGCTTTAGGGCTGTGTGGAAGGATGAGTAAAGTATTTCATCTTGCGTGCATAGTGCTTGGTTCTTGATAAGTATTCAGTAAACATCAGATGATATTGGTTTATGATGATGATTATGGTAATAGAAAGGAATGGAATTAGCATGTTGGGTGCTATTATAGATCTGGATTCCTAGGCATTTCACCTATTTTATTTTATCAGAAACATATCCATAAACTGCATCAAATTTATGTTTCTTATTTTGTCATTTATTCATCAATCCAGGTTCCATTCATATAGAACTGTTTAGATTTTCTCATTTCTGTTTTAATCCCATTTTACCATCATTCTACATAGTCCTTATAGTTGAGTGAGCTGCTAAAGAGATAGAAAAATTAAAATAAACATATGAACACATCAACTATAGTCATTGCTTTGCTCCCAGTTGATCTGCTGGAGGTTAAACCTAGCTTAGGTCACAGGACAAATATAAGTATGGAAGATAAATATGGGACAGATTAAAATAAAAAATTAAATGGTTCTAGAAGCTCAGTAGTCTGGAATAATATGAGACAGGTCATAGAAGACTGACATATATGCTGGACACAGATAGATGAATAAAATTTGAATAGTCAGGGATGTTGAGAAATTTCTTCCTAATTTTTTATTTGAAAAGAAAAGTTCCTAGCACGGAACAAAGCACATTCTAAAAGGCACTTCTCCCTCAATTCCCTTTGTGACTATCTCTAGGTCTTCTCTTCCTTCCTCTTCCCTACTCTTTCATCTTCTTTGAAAGGGCAATAAATAGAAAAGAGAAGTTTAAAAATTGAGAGGAAAATACAGGAATATAATAAATGAGGTGGGAGCCATGTATGAGTAAATGTGTCCAGGCAAAGAAAAGACTGAGATGGAGGCTAAGGTTGGAGAAGACAACAGAGAGAAGATTGAGAATCCAGATCAGTGTTTTGACAAATTATCTTTGTGGGTGAAATCTCAGTTTGTATTTAATGTAAATGTCAATAATATAAGACAAAAAAAGGTAAAGGAATTTTTTTTCAGCTTGAAGTGGGAAGTGATGAATGTAGCATGGAGGAGGTTCGATGGGAGCCACCGATAGGGCACTAGAGAGAACTTGGCTTCTTTCAGGTGTGAACTACTAGCTCCTCATTCTTTGGCCTGTTCTCCATCTGCATCCTTGTTACCTGATGGCTTCTTTCCCATGGAATTCTGGAGACACTGGTTCAAAAGAGTCATTAGATGAAGGATCAGAATATATTTCATCTTCAAGGGCCACATGATCAGCATTACGTTGTCGTGACCAAAATGAGGACTTCAGGAAAAACAAGGGTGAGTATTGGTGTTCATATTCATCTATATGGCCAGGAGACAAATTCTGGGTCAATCACCACGTTAAGGGAGAGAGTCACCCCAATGCAGCATAGCAATGCAACCTTTCTGCCAATAAACTTGAAACATGGTCAACACAAAAAAATACATGTTTGGATATATGTAGCTTCTTAAGGAGAGAAAAGACCACTAAGATGTCTCTCTCTATTATAATTATTTTTCCTCTGGGAAGAACTGAAGCTGTGACTTTAAAAATTCTGGAGGAACTTAAATAAATGTTAAGACTCTTCTTAACCTCAAGAACATCAGATATTGCAAGACAAATGCAAGATAGGTCGGGCATGCTGAACTCTATCAACACTGGCAAAGGAGGAAGACTTGAGGACTAACTATTGCATATAAATCAACAATTATTGGAAGAGAAGTTTGATTAGGATTTAAGAAAAATAAGTGACAGAATTGGGGAGACTGTGGCAAAAGGACTTATAGCAAATGAACACAGAGTGGAATTTCAAAAGCTAATTTGAATTCATGCCTTATCTCAACTCCAAATCTAACATTCCTCTGAAGCAAATTTATGATCTGCATTAAGAATGCATTATCCATGAACCTTTTTCTGGAAATGAATCCACAGTATATTTGCACTTAATTATCACTTCTGTTTTCTGACATGTTAATGGACATTATGAAATGGAAGAATTATTTTTCTCTAATATTCTGCAACTGGCTTCCACTGTAAGATTGATGGGTTTTCAAACTTCTGTGTACTTTTCACATGTTCAGGCATTCATCCACGCAATAAATATATTCCGACCACTCCCTACATACCTGTTGTAGGTATATTATTAGTTAGTACCCATCTTTCCCCTGGATTAGGAAGCCTAGCAAATAAAACCATGTAGCTTAATTGAATACATTCTGCCACGAGATTTATTAATACATGATTCTATCATTTTATCTAGTTAATTTTCCTTTCTCACATTGATACTTCTTATCTTTAAAAGAATTTCTAACACAGTAAACTTGGTTAAATTCAGGCTTAAGCCCAGCCTTTTTTTTTTTTTTGAGAGATATAAAGAGTGGGCTGGGGGGCAGGGAGGGAGAGAGAAACATGGATGGGAGAGAAACATCCATCAGTTGCCTCCTACAAGCCCGCTACTGGAGATAGAACCCATCACCCAGCCAAAAAATGCCCTGACAGGGAATCAAACCAGTGACCTCTTGGTTCATGGGTTGACATTCAACCACTGAGCCACACCAGGCTAAATTCAGTCTTAATGAATGGAAGGTACAACTAATTCCAACTCTATAATAAATGTATGAGCCAAAAGTGTAGATCCTGACATCTATTTTTCTGGGCTCTTCTAGAAGGCAGAGGTAGTTATTGTTCTTGAGGCATTACCTAAAACAGCACGATCAAGTCACTGCTTTAAGACCTCGCTATGCATCTTCAGTCTCACTCCCTTCCCTTCTTCCCTTCCTACCTGTGTTTACTCACTGGTGACATTTTTACGCATTCTGTGTGTTTATGCCATTAGTGACTTTCATAATTTTTCCAGCCTTACTGAAGTACAATCAACAAATAAAAATTATATATATATTTAAGGTGTTCAATGTGATGTTTTGAGAAATAATGAACTTGGGGGTGGAAAGAGAATGGGGGTGAGATAAAGAATGGGGAGATTAAAAGGGGGTAAAAGGGAGCTATTTGTAATACTTTAAACAATAAAAACTATATTAAAAATAAATAAAGCAGAGAAACCTGAAAAAAATTACCATCATCAAGCTAATTAACATATCCATCACTTAACATGGTTTCTATGAGACCAGTGCTCTAACCCCTGAGCTATGAAGCCTCGGCTAACATGGTTTCTATTTCTCTGAGTGTGTGTGTGTGTGTGTGTATGTGTGTATGTGTGTGTGGTAAGGACACTTGAGATCTATTTTAGCAAATGTCAAGCATAAAATACATTATCACTAACTATAGTTACTGTAATGTACATTAGATCTCCAGAACTTCATCTTATAAATAAAAACGTGTACCCCTTAACCAACATCTCTCCTTTCTCCACTCACCCCTGTCCCCAAACCCTGGTAACCAGCATTTGACTCTCTGTTACTGTTAGTTTGACATTTTTTAGATTCCATGTATTTGTCTTTCTGTGTCTGGTTTATTTCACTTAGCAAAATGCCCTCTGCACTCATCCACCCATGTTGTTGTAAATGGCAGCATTTCTTTCTTTCTTTTTTAAGGCTGGATAATATTGCATGGTAGATAGATAGATAGATAGATAGATAGATAGATAGATAGATAGATAGACAGACATACAGACAGCACATTTTCTTTATCTATTCACCCACTGATGAACACTTAGGTTGTTTCCATATCCATATCTTGGCTACTCTGAATAATGTTTCAATGACCATGGGAGTACAGATCTCTTTGAGATAGTGATTTTATTTCCTTTGGATATATACTCAAATCTATAAATGGATTAAATGTATAATGAAGGCCCTTGGTGTTCTGTTTTGAATGGGAAATGCAGAGGTGACACAGCCCCTGCCTTTCATTATAAAAGGAGGAAGGAAAAATGCAGCAGTATTTCAGCTGCAAGTACTTACTAAGTCCTTGGCATGCACCAGGCACTGAGGTGGGTGCTTGGGGTTTATCTGGGAACAAAACAGAGCCCTGCTTTTGTGGCACTCATATCCTTTTGTGTTGCAGGTTGATAAAAATGAGGATTGATCACCTATTGACTTTCCTATTGTGAAAATATGCAGAGATCTTTTTGAAATAGTGGTGCCCTGGTCCCACCACTGATAAAATGAATTATAATCTCTGGGAGTTGAGCTGGGCTTAGAAGGTTTTTCAAGTTCCCCAGGTGATTCTGATGTACAGCCAGGGCTCAGAACCACTGAGCTAAATAGTTAGACAAAGTAGCTATAAATTTCCATGACTAAGTACCTAGCCAGACCCACTTAGGAACTAGCTTCCTAAGCATCTCTTAAAAAAGAAACAAGCCACACACAGAGTAGGTGAAGTTTAGACAAAGGCTCATCATTCTATAAGCAAAATTCAGGCTTTAGTTCTGACCAGTCAAAACAGCCAGAGAGAAATAAAGAACTGATTTGGTCACTGGCAATAACCTTGTTGATTTCAATGACCTTGATGCAAAAGATATTTCTTTAAATATAAACCACACGTCTTAGGAGACTCGTTTTAGGAAACGAAATTATTTAAGTGGTGTTTGATTTTAATCGTATCACTACTCACTTGGCAAAATTTTTTCAAAATAAATCGTCAATGCCAGGTAGAGGAAAATATCAAAAACCAACATAAAATGCGTTGCTATTATTTGACTTGAGTAGTTTGAAAAAGCAGGAAATGCATTGGAATTCACATCATAGTCCACACGTAAAAGCTGAAAATTAAAAGGAAATTAATTAAGGGAAATTAGGCTTATGATAAATGTTAAAACAGGTTTAGCATAAAAAATAAAATAAGCTACTCTTTGCCCCATACCGGGAATACAAAGTTGAATAAAACTGACTACTTTACTCTCAAATCTATTGGAAAGCATGCGCACGGGAACAACTATAATGCAAGTTTAAAATATGTTCCCAATGAAATGGGAGTGTTAGGAGGAGGTAGAGGAGTATGGGAAAAGATGACATTTGAGATCTGCCTTCAATAAATCTTTTCCAAATAGAACATGGAAGGAAGGTGTGGTGTTCTTTGAAAATGTCTCCTGAGAGAGAATTCATACTCTTGGAAAGATCGCTGTTGTGTTGAAGAAGAATGAGTGGGCTGGTCTATATGTTCAAGCTAATGAGTGCTTTATAACAAACAGTCCTTGTGTTCAGCACTAAATAACGGACCTGTAATGAGTGACATGACCATTAATTGGAAGAATGGCAAAGTAAGTTCAATGAGAGAATCAGATCAAGAGAACTGACATTTTATGAACAGAAATGTAATTTACTAAATGCATTTTTAAGGTGTTTTTAACTTTGACTTTTCTTTTCTTGAATGGTTTCTACAATCATGCGTGCTGTTCAATTACTAAGTCAAAATATGAACTGGAAGATTTATTTAGTATTAGATTTGTGACATCTTGTCCATATTTAATTAGCTGCCAAAAATAACACTCCAAGAATTATATATTGGCCTTCCATTTTTTCACTCACCTATGGTTTATTTTACTGGGCTAAGTGCTGTGAAAGCTTTTAAAACCTCACAAATAGTCTTTATTAGGATTTTATACCTTACAATACTGAGCATAGAAATGACTACAGACAGTTAAATTCCAGAGAGGAGACAAACATAGGGTTCATACACAGCAAAATAATAGTTTATTTTTATTGAAATATAATTTATTTTATTTTATAGTCTCGTGTTCTGAGATTTGAGTTGCTCCTATAACTCAGTGCATAGAGCATTCTAATTGTTGTGTTTAAGGTAATTATTATGCCTAATCTCACCAGGATGCAGTGTGTACACACTTATCTATGTTTGCATAGCAAATGTAACAAAAATTTCAGATGTCGGTGTTTGATTTTTAATAAAGTAAATAATGTGATACCAAAAACAAAATCCCAGAGAAGAAAGACGGTTCAGAAATGCCATTAATAAGTAATTAGATGGCTTCTCACCTGGGTCATTCCAAGCATGAAGGCAAAGGGGCTGAGAAAACCCAATATCCACTCCAAGGATGCAGGAAGATGCCTGTACAAGACCGTGAATCCTAGACTCCCCCAAAAGACAGTGAGAAGGGACACGACCAGGCCAGTGAGGAATCGTTTCTTTATCAAGACGCTCATTAGAAAAGCCAAAGCTATCTACAGGGAGAGAAGACTAGGTTGGTTTATGTTTCTCTATAAATTATTCCTAACAGAATAACATAAGAAATTGAATATATAAAACTAGCATTATATTAATAATATATGTATAAAATATAAAAAGGTGATCTGAAATTTGCACAAACTGGCATTACAGGTCAAATACCAGTCTACAGACTTTCCTATGCAAACAGAGCAGGCAGGGAAGAAAAGGGTTAGGTAGAACAACAACCTATTTGAAAACCAACACTTAATCTTGTCAGATGGGAAAAAGTGTAATTCACCAACTCACCAAAGACAATCCATAGAGGAAAAAGAGAGTGAAGACCACCATGAAGCCAGTCCAAATGACAAATTTGATAGATTTTATAATAAGCACCAATAAAAGGGAAGCGATGAAGATGAAACCAGCATAGAGCAAACCCCAGGAGAGCCTAATGTGGAAACAAAATGTTATTTTAGTATTTCATGTTACATTGGAAAGGATCTACGGTGGATTCAAACATACCTGGAAGAGCTCAACTTGTGACATTTTAAATTCCAATTACCCAGCCCCTATATACCATCCTGTTCTGCCAGTTTGCTCCCTCAAGTATATCCATCATACCTGATCTCCAAAAGGGCTTCTGATCCCTGACCTCTTTTTTTCCCCTTTCAGCCTCACCCTGGCTTGCGTTCCCCTTCTGGCCTAGGCATTGTCGTTTATCACTTCTACCACACTCTTTCCTGTAGACTCAGTGGCCATCCCCCAGGACCCCTGCTTTGCAATCTCCCCAAAAACCCAAACCTGATATTCTCTCTTCTAGATGCATAGTAACCCCTAGCCTCAACCTCACAAGCATTCCACTAAGGACAATGTATCCCATTCATAGGAAAAAAGGTAGAAAGTCATTACATTTGCATAATGAAGTCCACTTTCCCTAAACTCCTACCTTTATTTATTGGTACACTTGACTCACCAGAATGCTGAATGTCGAAGACCCATCATTGTCATCAAACCCTTCATCCTTTTCCTCTCTCTTGTAACATTAACAGAGGCATAATAAATGAATGGGGAAAAGGAAATAAGGAAGAAGAAAAGGTAGATATCCATGAATATCCCTTTTTGACTCACGAAGGGATGAATCTTCATATTTTTTCCAGTAACTGACATCAATTCCTCCATCACCGAGTGATTTGTTGTGATCTGAAGAAAGACAGTGACTTGTATATTCATGGATGACAGGCTCCGTTTTCTTTCAATCATCTCTTTTACTATGAACACGTAATGGGTCTGTGTGGAGCTGATGCTAGCCCAACATTTCATTTCCCTGTTCTGCCACTGGCCTGCTTGGAGCCTCCACTCCAGGCATCCTGAACTGCACACATTTCCCCAAATTTGCTATGTGCTTTATCGCCTCCCTGCCTAACCTTGCCTGATGATTTGCTTGTAATGTCTTTATGGCATTATCTATTCAGCAAACCTCTTCCCTCAAGCTTCAGGGTGAAATGTCATTTCAATGAGGCATTCTTCCATGGCGTCCTAGGCAGAGATGCTTGTGCTCATTTACCTGGAAGGCCTTTGTGAACACCTGCATGACAGCCTACTTCTCCTCTTGTAAGAAATTAATTCTATGCCTGGCTTACTGAGAAGGTGTCTTCTCTGAGGAGAAAATTTCTCTTCTATTTATACATATCCTCCTTGGCATATGGCAACTCAAATAAACTTTGTTGTAAGGAAACCGCTGAGTAAATGAAATAAAAGTCTATCCTATATAATAAAGAGGTTATATGCAAATTGACCCTCACACCCTCGCACAAGATGGCCGCCCCCATGTGGTCAAAGATGGCCACCCCCATGTGGTCACAAGAGGCCACCACAAGATGGGTGGCAGGGGAGCTTTGCATGGGCGATCAGGCCAGCAGGGGAGAGCAATTAGGGGAAACCAGGTCGGCAGGGGAAGGCAGTTGTGGGGGGAACCAGGCCTGCAGGGGAGAGCAGTTAGGGGTGACCATGCCAGCAGGGGAGGGCAGTTAGGGGTGTCTGGGCCAGCAGGGGAAGGCAGTTGGGGATGAAAAGGTCAGCAGGGGAGGGCAGTTGGGAGCAATCAGGATTGCAGAGGAGGTCAGTTGGGGGCAATCGGGGGTGCAGGGAAGCATTTAGGCATCGATCAGGCTGGCAGGGGCTTGGTTAAGGGGTGTTCAGGCTGGCAGGCAGGCGAGTGGTTGGGAGCCAGCAGTCCTGGATTGTAAGAGGGATCTCAGATTGGAGAAGGTGCAGGCTGGGCTGATGGACCCCGCCCCCCTGCATGAATTTCGTGCACCAGGCCTCTAGTTGATTTATATTTTCTTTGATGAAACTTTAAAAAATTGATTTGAGAGAGAGACGAAGGCAGAAGGAGAGAGAGAGAGAGAGAGAGAGAGAGAGAGAGAGAGAGAGAAACATTGATTGGTTGCCTCCTGTACATGCCCCAACCATGGAAGGAACCCTCAACCTAGGTATGTGCCCTGACCAGAATCGATCCTGTGACCTTTTGGTGCACAGGACGACACTCCAATCAACTGAGCTGCATGGACCAGAGCTGATGAAAGTTTTGATGCTTCTAATACTATTAATCTGCATTGAACACTAGTTTTCATTGGACATTTTTGTACTCACTTCTATAATAGCACCATTAATGGCAGCTTGAAGAGCCACAAAGCCTTCCTTCCAGGGTGTTGTAACTCCACAGTCAATATCTTCCCAATATGTTTCATAACAATGAGCTTTAAGGGAAAAATGTATAACTGTTTTGTTTAAGAAATTATTTTCTATCCCACAGTTATAAAGACATTGTCCTATATTGACTTCAGAAAGGTTTAGAGGCATGTTTTTTTTTTCATTTAATTTTTCATCTGGAATTGTCATTTCATGTGAAATAATTTCATTATGTTCTTTATGGAAAGACAATTTTCCTCACACTGACTGACCTGCAATGTCTTCTGAGCCATATGTTAGTTTTTAGGTCTATGTGAAAACTTTCCAGGGCTCTCTCGTGCTTCACTGATCTACCTGTCTATTACTATGGTAGCAGCACAGTTTTAATCACTTGTAACTTCATTCTTTTCTAAAGAGCATCTTGGCTATTCTGTGCCCTTTTTAGAGGTATATTCAAGAAAAATATATCAATTTATATTTAAATATCTATTATGATTTTGATTGAAATACAATACGTTTCTGAAGAAATCTGGGCAAAATTCATATCTGCAATAAATTATAATCATATAATATATGTATACATGCATATATATCTATACATATGTAAATATAAGTATATATATATATAAAACTACAATATAATATAGTATGTTAATGTACCTCAAAATCACTGTACATTTTTGAAATGTGTTCATTGGCCTGTTGACATCACCTTCGCAGATAAAGATTTTATTTTATTTATTTATTTTTTAAAATATATTTTATTGATTTTTTTTTTTTTTAAATATATTTTATTGATTTTTTACAGAGAGGAAGGGAGAGAGATAGAGAGTTAGAAACATCGATGAGAGAGAAACATCGATCAGCTGCCTCCTGCACATCTCCCACTGGGGATGTGCCCACAACCCAGGTACATGCCCTTGACCGGAATCGAACCTGGGACCTTTCAGTCCGCAGGCCGACGCTCTATCCACTGAGCCAAACCGGTTTCGGCCACAGATAAAGATTTTAAAATTCACTGCACTAACAGCTATTCACACATATGCCTTATGACATAAATTAAATAGAAAGTAGTGGAATTGTATGGCTAGAAAGTTACCTGTATGGTCTCTGTGTTCCTTCTTTGTTGAAATTGGGTTATACCATGAGAATTTCAAATTATATGAGGATATATTAGTAAAGATGACTCCTACTACTTCCCTAGAATGATTTTCCCTTAATTCTCCAATACTTTCTTCATCAGACAGTCCCAAGACGTCTGTCTCTGCCATTATAAGAAAAAAATATTATAATTAACTAGAGACCCAATGAATGAAATTCATGCAAGAGTAGGCCTTTCTTCACCCGGCTGCTAGCATGTGCTTCCCTCTTGCACCCAGGACCCGGACTTCTCTCTGGCTAGCTGCAGGCACTGGGGACCTGGGCTTTCCTTGGAGCCCCAGTTTCGTCTGGAAGGTCATCTGGAAGGACGTCTGGTCTAATTAGCATATTACACTTTTGTTATTACAGATAATATTAGGAGACTAACTTCAGGTTTCACATTCAATTACTTTTACTAAAGTTCTTTATGGAAATAAAATTAAATCAAATATCAATTGGGAGTAAGTCAGGCACAAAGTTGGGTACAGACATTTCTACTTAAAAAATATATTTTTTATTGATTTCAGAGAGGAAGGGAGAGGGAGAGAGAAAAAAACATCAATGATGAGAGAGAATCATGGATCAGCTGCCTCCTTCATGTCTCACACTGGGGATTGAACCCACAACCCGGGCATGTGCCCTGACCTGGGAGGCGAACTGTGACCTCCTGCTTCATAGGTTGATGCTCAACCACAGAGCCATGCTGGCTCGTGGGACAGACATTTCTATAATTTTATCCAGAGAGTGTGTAATCAGAAGACATACATAAAAATTATTTTCATATGTTGGAATTATTGAACCAGTTTTAATTATGTATAATATACCATATCAATTAAACCACTCACAGAAGAATTAGCATTACAATAAATCTAGAATTAGCATTACAATAAATCTAAAATTTTATATATGTATATGACAATTAGGTACTGGTTTATATCAGGTGGAAATAACTATGCAACTTCATTTTTCTTGAGCAATCCTCATAGTGGTGGTTAATATGCTGAAAAAAAGAGTTAAAACAAAAACTATATGAGTGCTTATGTTGATATCACTAAAATAATCCGTCTTTTTTGCTAAAATTGTGTTCAATGCCATATAGATACTTTAGTAAGACTGAAAAATGAGAAGAAATGGAAGAAAAGTTCTGGATTGGGGTGGGAATGTCAAAGATCAAAGTGGAGGTAGCATGTATTTTGATAGAATTAACATTGTTCCCCCTGGGATAATATTTTTCATTAAATGTGTTATAATCATGAGTAAGTCTCTTAACCTTTTTCAATTTCTATATTTGTAAAATAAACTTAATATCAATTATTATTAGTACAGAATAGTAAGCATAGTACAGATAAATATAATACAGAATAATACCATTAATATTACAGAATAATATTCTATTATTATAGAACAAAGTCTAAAAATCTAGCACATAGTAGCATTTCATGAATATTTATTATCATTATTGCAAATGACCTTACTGTAAAATAAAGATAATAACACATTCATTGTGAAGACAAGCTCCATGTAAAGATCTAGCACACAATAGTCATTTAATGAATATTTATTATTGCAATTGCCTGTGACTTTTAACAAAGGTGTTGTTGAGAAGCACATGTTCATGTCATTGGGACCCCTAGGAAGACACTGTGAAACAGGGTAGGAACAAACCCATCTCAGGGTAGACAGGAAGAGTAGGCCTCAGTTTGTCAGGCAGATCAAGTTAAGATCTTGAATCAAAAGTAGATTCAGTGTTTGCAGGCAAGATGCACAGTGTAGACATTCAGATTCAAGTGGAACTAATGGTGTGATGTTCCATGCGGTACCATGGGAAAGCTAGGGAGGTCTACACACACCCTCCTGGCCTGTCTGCAGGGAAGCAAGGACAGGAAAGAAAAGTCTACATAATCTGGGATGTGCAGTCATGAATACAGACTGCAGAGCAGGTGGACTTCTGGATACTGAGTTCAGATATGGAGTCAGAATCCAAAGACAAAATGCATGGTTACTGGGGCCAGAGTGGAATTATGCACAGAGGTTGACAAAAAGAAGAGACATTAATTCTATAACTTCCAGTGACTGGGTGGAGCAAGTCAGGTTGCATCCTATCTAATAAAAGACAAACAGGGTAATTGACTGTACCTTCACTACACTTCCCATTGGCTAATCAGGGTGATATGCAAATTAACTGCCAAGAAAGATGGCGGTTAATTTGCATTTCTAGGCACAATGATGGGAGGTGAAAGGGGAAGGACTGAAGAACGATGATCGGAAACACAGGCGGCAGGCAAGAGCCGGGTGGCAGGGCAAAGGCGGCCCTGGTGGCCACCTTTGCCCTGCCCCCTGGCCCTGGATCAGAGAATCAGGGTGCCTTTGCCCATCCCCAGCCGGTGACCACGATCGGAAAGCTGGGCAGCAGGCAAGGCGGCACCCCCGGGACCCAGAAGCCGCCATGCCTGTGGCCCGTGATCCTGATCGGGAAGGCTTGGAGGCGGCTCTGGCCAAAACAGACACGGACAGGGACAGGGGGCTGGCCTGCAGCCTCTGCAGCTGAGTGCAGGCCCGGAGAGGAGATGGCGGGCCTGCCTCCCGCAGAACCGCCTCCCATGGAATCTGCACGAGTCCCTCCATGCTCCAGCAGAAGTGGCTTGACTCCCTCCCACCTCCCATGGAATCAGCATGGCTCCCTCCTGCCTCAGGTGGAAGCAGCGCAGCTCCTGGCGGTGCACTGCAGTCCCTGCCAGCTCCCGCGGAAGCAGTGGGCAGCCTAGTGCCCAATATTGTGCAATGGGCAACTAGTTTATAATAATAAACTCTTGGTAGAGAATTATGGTGCCTGAAATTAATACTGAGTCCCTCCCAAGTCATGTTTTTCTATTCTTTTTTAAAAAAATTCGAGATTTAGTTCCATAAAAGTCACACTTTAAACTGTGCAATTTCATGATTTTCAGAATAGTCACAAAGTTGTGCAAGCAGAAAGCCACTGTCAAATTATAACTCAATTCACATTTATGGGGCAATCACCATAGATTCCCCTTTGAAGTGTGCGTTTATATTTGTAAAAAAACAAAACAGCTGCTTTAATTACCTGACATCCAGTCCTCATTCTAATAAACACCTTAACATTTATCTATGATACTGCCTTTCTTCAATTCACACATCCTGTGGTTTGGATGTGGTTCACAGGGGGATCGGGAAACCCATCCGATGGACAATGACAATACTTTTATCTCCCTATCCAATGAGATTAGTTCCTGATGGACCAAGATCCAGACTAATCTGAAGAAGACCATTGTTTCATGGGTATAATTTCCAAAATTATTTAGAACTGTTGGGAAAGATCTTTATTCCTTTCACTGGAGTTGTTTATGTGGTAGGGCTAACATGGGAGATTCTGAAGACTAACTCTGCATCTTTTGGGGGGAGCCTACCTGTGAATGAAGGCAGCACACATTGCTATAGACCCGAGAAGTAGACACATATTTCTCCCTCTGCTGTTGACACTCACTTATCCAGCTGTGCTTTGATACTCTTTTTCCTTAAGCTGCACAAAAGATGCCCCTTTTCCTTACCACAAGATGAATTGGAAGTCCCTCATTCTCAACTGGAATATTCATGAAAAATATAATACTGTTAACTCTATTTTAAATATGGTGGTGAGACTCAGAGAAGTTGATGACTTGTAAAACGTTCTATAGACATAACACAGAACTACTTTCGTCAAATGCTCTCTGACTCTATGTCCAGTTATCTTGCCTCTGCTCTAGGCTGCTTCTCCTCAAATTTCAGGAAATTGTTGCAGACACGATCTTGACAGTAAGAATGCTCATCTTATTTTTCATTGATAAGTACCTCACCATTAAAGGGTGAACAACTAAAACGCAGAATACTCTTCAACAGAATCTTCAAATATAGTTAGATAATCATTTTGGTATTGAAAGGTGAGAATAAAATTCCTATAATCAAATTTAAGAGGAGAAAAGACTGGTTGTTTTTTGGATATAATAATAAGCAAATACTAGAGCAATCGTCTCATTCCAGTAACAAAGCTTCCACAGCTACAAGTCAACAAATCGCTAAACACTCCTCCGTTTCAACATCTACCCATTTGTGTATCCCATGCTTCCCCAAACCCTACACAACATCAGCCGATTTCTTTGTTGAAAGACTGCACACTGCAAGTGGTAATCCCTTGCTTGGCAAGAAATACATTCATAGTTTTGACTTAGATATGGACTCTTATGCTCTGGAAAGGGAAAATACATTCACATCTCTCATTACCTAGAAATGGTGACAACTGATATGGTTATGAACGGAAATACAAATTAAATGCACACACCTGCAGTCAAATGAACCAACTATTGACATTAGAAATTCCTCTTAGATTACTAGAAAACTCACCATTTATCAAGGAGGCCAAGGCAACTTTTTTCATTATCTGTTGGGTTATATTGGTGAGAGGTGTATATGCAATCATAAATGTAGATAGGTTAAATGAATCTACCCGTCCCAGGTCCATGGTAGGCAGTGAAGAAAAATCAGTGACTTCATGTCTAATAGGATATAGGTACAAAGAAAGCAGTAGGAGCAATAAGCTCAACCATTCCTACACAATGCAAAGGAAAAAGAAAGAAAATTATGATCTCAAATAAGCCACCCACAATCATTGGGTCATACAGTTTGTCTTATTCACTTTTCTCATTTCAATATAGCACACATTCTGAACCATTTACAATAGGGACAGTACAAATTTTAGCAGTCTCGGTAATAAATGAGCTATTACTAGGAGTTTATTTGTTTTGTTTGTGTATTTTTGTTGTTGTTGTTCATCCTCACCCAAGGACATTTTTCCATTGATTTTTAGGGAGAGTGGAAGAGAGAAGGAAAGACGGAGAGAAACACTGATGTGAGAGAAACACATCAGTTGGTTGCCTCCTGCCTGAGCCCCAGGGCCCACCAGGCCGGGGAGGAACCTGCAGCCAAGCTCTGCGCCCTTGAACAGGATTGAACCGGGACACTTTTGTCCTCAGGCGAGCACTCTACCCACTGAGCCAAACCAGCTAGGGCTTACTAGGAGTTTAAGTGTTTTGATCCACAGCGCCAGTGGAAAGCATGCACTGGTCATGCAAATATGAGAGGCAAAAGTGGCAAGCTATTATAAATTATCAGCTGATAGTACTGTGGTGACCTACTCATGCTGTGCAGGCAGATCTTGTTTTATTGCGCTCTGCTTTACTGCACTTCACAGATGGTGCATTTTTGCAAGTTGAAGGCAAGACTTTCCACCAGCAGAAAGATTACCAAGAGCTTGATTGCGATCCTCACTTTATTACGGAGGCCTGCAACTGAACCCACATACCTCCGAAGTATGCCTGTATTTGCTTCTGCTGAAAGTATATGTGTAATAAGAGACAGTTTTAAGGCATTGCACAATTAATGGTAATGTATTGGTTTCATACCCAGATTCTAGTATTGGAAACTCAACAGCCTGTTGGCAACCTGAGAAACACTATCTTGTTAGTTATCAATACTAGTCACTTAAACACTACCAATAAGAAATCACTCTATTCCCTAAAGGCATGATTGTAGAAAAAATTTCACAATAGATATACAGTAAAATCCCTCCTTAGTGAAAAGTGCTACTGAGCTAAGACTATCTGATTTTCTTTTTTTAAATATCAAAGTTTACCCAGAATCTTTGTTATATGGTAAAATTATAAGTTCTAATACTAATTTTCTTCTTGGCACTGAACACATTTCCAAATTATCCACTAATTTTGAAGATAATGATTTATTTATTTTTTAAAATAGAAAAGTGCCAATTACTGTTTCTGTGGGTTGATTTGTTTACATCTTCAGAATATCAGTATCCTAACCCAAGGATCTATGCGTGGGAACACTGGTAAAAAGTGTGACCATTGCCCAGCTGTTGTTGCTCAGTGGTTCAGCATCGGGCTATGAACCAGGAGTTCACAGGGTTGATTCCTGGTCAGCACACATGCCTGGTTTGCAGGCTTGATCAACAGTGGGGGGCGCAAAGGAGGCAGCCAATCAATGATTTGCTCTCATCATTGATGTTTCTATCTTTCTCTCTCTTTCCCTTCCTCTCTGAATAAAAAATATCCTTTTTTTAAAAAGTGTGACTATTGACTTCTAAAACATTGATTGGGTTCTCTGGTGTTGACCAACTTCAGTGCCTTCAGACCTCAAATGATGAGCATGTGTAATCAAATTATCTTGAGAAAAATTTCTTCTATTGTATAAAGGTGTTGTTTTTTGCTTTTTTTTTTCTGGGCGAGAAATAAACAATCAGAGTTACCTCCCAAGGAATGGACATTTTTCAATCATAAAGAAAGAAGAGAAACAGATATTGAATCATACCATTAAGGACTCCCTTTTCATTCTCCATTTTCTAAGCAAATTCTTGCATAATAAGGCCCAAGTTTGTTGACACACACTTCTCTCTCTCTTACTCATGTTGCCCTGTTTCATAAGAAAAGAAAAGGAGAGAAGGTAAAGCATATATGATAGTCTTAATGGGAAAAAAAATCCTGCAAACACACAAACGAGCAGCCTGAGAACTCCAGTGTTCTGAATCTGAGTGACTAGTACCTGAGTGTTCCAAAGTTAGCATTTTATTACTGGACCTGCTCCCCTCTGCCCCCATCTTTCTCACGAATAAGTTCTTGTTTTGGAGGATCTTTCATTGTGTTTTATACTCATGTTAAACCTGGTTTTTCTTTGCCTCTAGTTTTTCCCACATTCTTACCTTCTGCTATTTTTTTTATCAACCTTTCATTCTCCTCTCCATGTTTTCCCTCTTATCCTAAAGATATCATGGTTACTCTTTAAAAAAATGAAAACATTTGAAACTTAAAAGAATTATTTATTTACTTTTGTTGTTGTTTATTCAGGAAGGTTATTTTGTATTTTAGTTGTAATTCCAGATTTGCCTATAAATTGTATAGGTTCCTATGGGGAGGCTGTCATGCATTTGAGCTTGGGCTCCAGATGGAGGTAGAAATTCGACCCGACTGCTCTCAGACAGGCGTTAGCTGGGTGAAAAACCCAGAACCCTCTGACTTGTGTGAAGGCCAGCTTATTGTGAAAACATTCCAGGGACTCTGCCCAAAATTGTCTGCAGAGAGCAGCGTTATGCTTCTGTAGATATTGCACCAGGAATACACAGTAGACCACAGCCCTCCTCCAAGTAAAAGTAGCAAGTCACAGATTTAGCATATGCAACCTTGAGCATAGGAGAGAGAGGAGAGAGTGAGTAGGAGTTGTGGTGGTGAGGATTATTAGGTAGGGGAATTTATATAGTTTTTGTTGTGTTTTTTTCAGCAAGGATCTGGAATACCTCCCAGAAGGAGGTGCCTCAATGCCTAACAACAGTGCCACATCTTCCCATTGCCTCATAACCAATATCACACAACACGACCTGCTGAGCCTGCCCTGAACACCGTGGGACGGGAATGCTCGCAAAGCTCACTACAGGAGAAAACTGTGCATCTGAGCTGATCTCTAGGAAGTAAGGGGATTCTGGGACGATCTCTAGTTTTCTGGGAAGCATGCCCAGTGACTCGGAAGACTAGGTCAGGACTTTTGAGCACAGAGCAGCGTCTCCACCCTGAATGTGGCTTTTCAGTCCTGAACCTGGAGCAAGCCGTCTGCTCCCTCTATGTGTACACAACATTGGCCAGGGATAGAAAGCAGGCCGTTGTCATGGACTCCTCCACCGTGATAACGAGTGGGTGAGTGTGCCCCTGCCTGGAGCTCTCATTCCATTCGTGGAAGAAGATGCCGACAGGGCTGTGCTATTTCCTGGAGACAAAACTGGAGAAATGGGTCTGGGAGCCGGTTCCAACGCCAGGCTTATTACCCAAGACAGGCTCAGAGGGCATTGCCAGAGGAAGAACCTACACGTGGATGTTTCGTGAGTCCAAGAGGCAAGACTAGGGAGGAGAGGACTGAGTGAAGAGGCTGGAGAGCCCATGGAGAGGCAGGCGGAGGGAGGAAGAGATTCTTGGAAAAAAGCATTAGGTGAGGGTGTCCAGTGAGAGGGGCTCAGGATCCCCATAGATGGTTCTAGTGCCAAGAATTCAAAGTAACCACTTAAAAAAAATCCTCACCCCCACTGATGTAAGAGAGACACATTGACTGGTTGCCTTCCATATTCTCCCCGACCCCACCCCACCCCCCAAATGGGGCTGAGGATTGAACTTGCAACTCAGGTATGTGCCCTTGACTGGGAAGCAAACCTTCGACCCTTTGGTCTAAGGTTTGATGCTCTAATCAATGAGCAAAACCATCCAGGGCCAGAATAATCACTTTTAAAGCGACTGTGCAGGGCTGTGCAGGTGGGTAAACAGGCCAAGAGGGCAAACTCCTCACTGTGAAAATGTCAGGGTGACTCCAACCCCTTAGCCTTTCCATTGTAAATTAGCATCGCCTACTGTATTTTCCCTGAACTTACGTATGTTCTGTAGTTTATCCAAAGACTAACAACCACGTGAATTCCTTTTTATACAAGCAGTAGGCAGTTTCAAAGGGTACTTACTCTGATCCTCCCCCTGTCCTATGGTTGTTGCATTCAGAACAAAATGTTTACACTGCAGGCGTGTGAAAGCTCTGTGTCCTGCAAAGCAAACAAGTGTTGGGATGAGGAAAAGCTGCACATTTCACATTTGGACCCAATACGTGGTGTGCACAGAGCAGAAAACCCTGGAAGGCAGCTTTCATTTCTAAAATTCTTAGAGCCCAAGCGTGAGAGGCAGGAACAATAGACATACAAGGGTGCGAAAGGCAGGTTCACAGTCTATCGTATGGAAAATGAGACAATAATTAGCAAATAATTATAACACAAGAATAAACGCTGTGCTTCATATACTCACAATAGTCAAACTGCTTTTGCCCACCCCTCTGTTTCTGTAAATATTTTTCATAAACAGACTCAAAATCAGAAAAAGAAGTTTATCACAATGCCCCCAAGATATTGTGCAATAAAAGTGAAGACCTTCAAAGACAATCTAGGTTTACAAATGAATTCTCAGTATTTTTAGTTCTCCACAATCTCTGAACAAATTTCAGCTTATTCCTACATTCAGTTTCTGGCTTAAAACCACATAACAGGTGGAAAACTTTTTTAAAAAAAATATATGTTTTGACTCAGTTTTACAATTTTACAATTTTCATTTTTACAATTTTAAGTACCAGATGTCCAAACATATCCAAATAGTCCATTCATTTTCAAAATAGTTTCTCTACAGATAGTTGGCTTTCAATTCCTAAAGACTTATTTATAATTTTGTGATAGGGAAAAAAATACACACACCTTCAAACAAAACAGAAAAAGACAATGAACTTACCTTTGAAACGTGAAGCATATAATCTAGGAACACATTTTACCCAGTGCTCTCCTTTTATAGAAGGAAGCAAGTCACATTGTTTCCCCGAACTCGGCCGCATCTATAGATTTTTCTTTAACTGTTTGGCTTCCGGAAAAAGTTCCCGGGGAGACTAATTCCACAAGAGGCTATGATCTCAGTTCTGTTGGCCCTGCCAAAAAGCACTCATGTGACTGCCCTTGGACTATTTCTCTCTCTCTCTCTCTGTGTTTTTGTAAAATTGAGTAATTATATGTTATCTTCATTCTCAGTGTTTCAGTTGAGTTAACAGAAGCATGAGAGTTTCAGAATAAACTTATTTTTTTACCAAGTAGCAGACCCAAGAAAAAGTTAAAAACTTAAAAAAAAAGTTTTAAACGTCTATTTCCCAACTGATTATCCTACTTAAAAATCAATACTATCTCAAGGGTAATATTCTTTTCACAAGCTCAAAAAGCAACAATTTTCTGTAACTACGTTAGAACCTGCCTCAGTCTTTGATAGCAATCTCCTTAGATAATTCTAATTGCACAATAACATGCCTTTGTTCCTCTCTCCATTAGCCACAGACTCGTAGAAGACATGGGAAACGTCTCATATTTGATCTCTAATCAGGATCTACTGAAGGCTTCTGAATAAAAACAAAAATGCAGCAAATTACTTAACTAAATCTGCAGTCACTTTGAGATGGAGATGGCACCATGGAAACAATGAACTAAAAACCAGATAAACTATTTCAGACTTCCACAGAGATTGAAGGGAGTCATCTTTTCTGTAGTTAAGACTTTATATTTGTTCCTGGCCAGAATGGTTCAGTTGGTTGAGCATCATCTTGAGCACCAAAATGTTACTGGCTTCATTCCTGGTCAGGCACATACCTAGGTTACAGATTTGATCCCTAGTTGGGGTCTGTATGGGAGGCAATTGATTGATGTTTCTCTCTTACATTGATGTTTCTCTTCCCCTCCCTCCCTCATCAATACATGTATCCTTGGGTAAGGATTAAAAAAAAAGGCAGCTGGGTCTTATAGTTGAATCAGAGGACCAAAAGTCAATAGTCTCCTTTTTTCTTCTTCTTTTCAGTGTATTCAGGCACTACTCTTTGTAGTCCCCAGGTGATTGTTTAACTCCAAAGCATTTCCTTGTGTTTTATTACTTTAAAAGATATATTTTTTATTGATTTCAGAGAGGAAGGCAGTAAGAGAGAGGGTTAGAAACATCAATGATGAGAGAGAATCATTGATCTGCTGCCTCTTGCATTTCCCATACTGAGGATCGAGCCCACAACCCAGTCATGTGCTCTGTCCAGGAATGGAATCATGACCTCCTGGTTCATAGGTTGACACTCAACCACTGAGCCACACCAGTCTGGCCATTTCCTTGTGTTTTAAAGGGAGCTCGTTAGGTGGTATTGCACAGCAACTGTCCAACAACTGTAAGGCGAAAGACTAGCAGTTTGGGAAAGAAATGAGAGTGCACCATATTCAATGGAAAGTTGAGCCTTCGCCTAACTTGCCAAATAGAAAATACATGGAGCTCAGTGAAGATGAACTTAATCTTGCACAGTGAGGGTTGGCACTTGGAGTTGGTGTTTTGAGTGAGGGTGTGGGTGGATGAAGCCCTTTGGTTTAGTTGCAGAGGATTTCTTCCAACCTAAGCATATTGTGGAAATAGGAAGGTCTCCACCCATGCTGCAAACTATCTGTCTATCCAGTCATTTTCTCCAGAACATTTTGTTTTAAATGTGAGTCATTTGGTCACTGACTTACAGGGTAAGATCTAGGTAGATGCCCATCTGGTGTGGCTAAGTGTCAACTCATCAACCAGGACAGGACACACGCCTAGACTATGGGCTCAATCCCCATTAGGGGGCGTGCAGGTGGCAGCCAATCAATTATTCTCATTGATGTTTCTAGCCCTCCTTCCCTCCTCCTTCTTCTCTCTGAAATCAATATTCTCTGTGTAATATTATACTGGCATGTATACTCTGTATCACATTATAAAGAGCAACCTGATAGAGGAAATCCAGTATGCATAAGCTTTCCTCTATTATGGCCAAGATGATTGTGGCTCACACCAAAATTTTTAAGCACTGTCTTCAAACCATGAGAAAGGAAACAGTTTCATCAGAGGGAAGCTCCTCTCTACACAAAACTCTCGACTGCCCAATTGATAATCTCACTTCGGAAATCAAGATTTTCACTCCTTTCTTTCTCATTTACATTCAGTTCCAAGTATTTTCTAATCCCCCTCAAGACTTACTCTTTGAGCCATGAATTATTTAGCAATGTGTTGTTTCCTTTCCAAGTCTCTGACGATTTTATGTTATCTTTGGGTTATTGATTTCTAGTTCAAATCTATTATAGTCAGAAAATTTATTTTTTTATGTCAAATTGATTAGGACTTGCCTTATAATCCAAGATGTCATCTGGCTGGGTGAATATTCCAAATGCAAGGAGGTATATTCTGCTATTGAGTGCAGTGTTATATAAATGTCATAAAATCTAGTTAGTTGCTAAGTTTTTCTGTTTGTTTTTTTGTTGTTGTTGGTTTTTCTGTCTACTGGTTCTATTGATTACTGGAAGAAGAGTAGTGAAGATTTTACCAATAATTAGAGACTTTGTTTTTCTTTTCAGATCTAACAGATTCTGCCTCATGTAATTGGAAATTGTGGTATTGGGTGCATACACGTTTAGGATGGTTGCTTCTTCTTGGCCTTTTTATCGTTATGTAATGTCCATCTTTATCCCTGGTAACTTTCTATGCTCCAAAGTCTACTTCGTCTGGTGTGAATATGTCATTCCCATTATCTCTGACCAGCTAACCAGATGACTTCTCTATCATTTCAATATTCTTTACTCTAATGAAATTAACCAGAAGATGCTATGATTCATGTGCATTGAGCCTTTGTTTTCTCATGCATAAATGATCCTATATAATAAAAAGCTAATATGCAAATTGACCAAACGGCGGAACAACGGTCGCTATGACGCACACTGACCACCAGGGGGGCAGATGCTCAATGCAGGAGCTGCTCCTTGGTGGTCAGTGTGCTCCCACAAGGGGAGGCTCACTTGGCCAGAAAATGGGCTCACGGCTGGCGAGCGCAGTGGTGGTTACGGGAGCCTCTCCCACCTCTGCAGTAGTTCTAAGGATGTCCGACTGATGACTTAGGCCTGCTCCTTGGGAAGCAGGCCTAAGCCATCCATCAGATATCCCCCGAGGGCTCCCTGACTGCAAGAGGGAGCAGGTAGAGCTGAGTGACCCCCCCCTCCCCCAGATTGCATGAATTTCATGCACCGGGCCTCTAGTTTACACATAATTGAGCCACTCAGTTCATTGTACTGTGCCCTTTTGCAAATATTCATAAACCTATGAACTTCAAACAGAAATTGGCTGGTGCTTCTGATTTGGGGTATATGTAGCAGACTATGTCAGATCAATATTTCTACCACAACAATTATAAGAAAGCCAGGTATGTTCCTAGTCAAGGCACATGCCTAGGTTGCGGGATCGATGTAGGGGTCCTGCAGGAGGAAGCCAACTGATGTTTCTTTCTCTCCTCATCAAGAAAGTCTCTCTCTCTCCCTTTCCCTTCCTCTCTAAAATCAATAAAAACATATATATTTTTAAAAATGAATTGTAACAGGTGTCTGGTAGAGGAGAATAATTTAAGAAAAACTGCTTTGCCATCTGTTCACTCTGGCCCAATTTCCCATATGTAAATTACCCTGTAATATGTCCTGTTATAGTCTATGGAGTTGCCTACTTACCTTCAGTCTGTACTTACCTTCTCTTTACAGTGGCCATTACCCCTTTGCCCCACCCTCACACATGTCTGCTTTATGGTTGAACCTTTTCCCTGCTTTGAAAATTCTCATTCAGACTGCTTTCTGGAGGGAGGTTGTGGCTGCAATTCTCTTGGCTGGAGAACACCGAATCCAAAATTAGCTTCAAACCCTGATTAGATTGCCTGAGTCAAGAAGTCAATCCAAAGGTCCAGAAAACCCGAGTGGAGAAAATGCTTTTCAATGACTAAGCTCTTCACTTTTTTACTATTTAATAGTGAGATTCCACCCCAACCCACCCCCGCAACCCACTTTCTTCTTCTTTTTTTTGTAAAGTTAGTGATTTATATTTTGAAACCAGCCCTTTTTTTCTGAGGCACGAGAACATTTACAAATATCAGATTCCCTCTGTATGACACTTCTTTATGATACATTACAGCCAGCCAACCAAGTACAGCTGAAGGTCAATAAAAAAGCATTTGTCCAAGAGTGACCTACACTGACCTGTTGACTCAGGTAATCTAATCAGGATTTAGACTTTTTAAAAAGCAAATTCTGGATTCTTCTTTGCTTCCCATATCACATTCTTGCTATTCTTTTTTAATCCCAGGAAACAATACCAAGTTCTACTTGCCCAAGATAAAATACAAACGGTCCTCGGGTTATGTTGGACTCGACATACATTGTTTTGTGGTTACGTCATCATCTCCCATTTATCCTATCTAATAATAGTCAAACATGGTAATTGACCATACCTCCGCTACGCTTCCCATTGGCTAATCAGCAGGATATGCAAATTAACTGCCAACAAAGATGGCGGCCGGCAGCCACGCAGCTGAAGCAAACATGAGGCTTGCTTGCTCCAGTGATGGAGGAAGCCAAGGTTCCCTGCCAGCTGCGGCCCAGCTCTCAGCTCCGGAAGCAACGTTTCAATTACAGAAGCTAAACAAACCCCAGATACCTGCTTTCAGCCGGCCATGGCCTCAGAGCTGAGAGCGCCAGTGATGGCAGTAGAGTTTCAATTATAGAAGCTAAACAAACCCAGATACCTGCTTTCAGCCAGCCGCAGCCTCAGAGCTGGAGCGAGCAGGACAGCAACAATGTTTCAATTATAGAAGCCAAACAAACCCCAGATACCTGCTTTCAGCCAGCCGGGGCCTCAGAGCTTAGAGCGCCAGTGATGGCAACAGAGTTTCAATTGTAGAAGCTAAACAAACCCAGATACCTGCTTTCAGCCAGCCGCGGCCTCAGAGCTGGAGCGAGCAGGACAGCAACAATGTTTCAATTATAGAAGCCAAACAAACCCCAGATACCTGCTTTCAGCCAGCTGTGGCCTCAGAGCTGGAGCCGGGCCTCAGAGCTGGATCCGGCTCTCAGCTCCAGTGACAGCTATAGAAGGTAAATAAATCCCAGCGGGACCCCCACCCTGATCCGGGACACCCTTCAGGGCAAACCAGCTGGCCCCCACCCGTGCACCAGGCCTCTATCCTATATAGTAAAAGGGTAATATGCAAACTGACCCTAACAGCAGAAAGACTGGGAATGACTGGTCACTATGACACACACTGACCACCAGGGGGCAGACACTCAATGCAGGAGCTGCCCTCTGGTAGTCAGTGCACTCTCACAGAGGGGGAGCTCTGCTCAGCCACAAGCCAGGCTGCCGGCTGCCAGCACAGCGGTGGTGGTGGGAGCCTCTCCTGCCTCCTCAGCAGCGCTAAGGATGTCTGACTACAGCTTAGGTCTGCTCCCCACTGGCAAGTGGACATCCCCCGAGGGCTGCCGGGCTGCCAGAGAGATGTCTGATTGCCATTTTAGGCCCAATCCCCTGGGAGCAGGCCTAAGCCACCAAGTGGTCACCCCCAAGGGGTCCCAGACTGAGAGAGGGCACAGGCCGGGCTGAGGGGCCCCCTCGCCCCGAGTGCACAAATTTTTGTGCACCGGGCCTCTAGTTTATATATAAAAAAATTCCATCATTTTGATGTATGTACATATGTGCTTTATGTTTTTTATTATTTATTTACAAGTAAAGGTCAGGCATTGTTATCTTTCTTTTAAATTTGTTTTACTGTTTCACTTCATTACTGCTATGTATGTGCTCCCTGTGAGTATGTAGGTGCTTACCTAGGTGGATTCCGACTTACGGCAAAAATCACGTTATGTTGTACCATAGGAACTGATCTCCGATATAACCCCAGGACCTACTGTATAGGAAATCTCCTTGACCAGCCTCCCCTCCCTCCCCCAACATCCTCCTGACACGTCATTCTAGTGCAAGGGGGATGATTTGGACAATGTCGGAGACATTTTTGGTTGTCACACTCAGGGGCAGGTTGCAACTGGCATCTAGTGGGTAGAGAGCATGAATGCCACTTCAAAATTCTACAGTACACAGGCAACTTCTCTTTCTTCCTCCCACCCCCAACAAGGAATTATCCAGGGCAATGTCAATAGTGCCACTGTTGAGAAATTCACATCTAGTATAAGAATAAAGAAGCCCACTGTCATTGAAATTAATTATTCATAATCGGTCATGTTTTCATTTATCTGGCCCTTTGAATAAATGACTCTTACCTTCTAATTCAAACACTACAAGCATTCACTCAATATATATTTTGCATATCCAAATTAAGCTATCCTTTCCTGTTTTTTTGTTTTGTTTTGTTTTTTTACACTATGAGACAGGGCCAGTGGTTCTCAACCTTCTGGCCCTTTAAATTTAGTTCCTCATGTTGTGACCCAACTATAAAATTATTTTCATTGCTACTTCATAACTGTCATGTTGCTACTGTTATGAATCGTAATGTAAATATCTGATATGCAGGATGGTCTTAGGCAACCCCTGTGAAAGGGTCATTCGACCGCCAAAGGGGTCGCGACCCACAGGAGGAGAACCACTGGGGTAGACTCATCCAAAAGCATCCTGGGTGTCTTGGCTTGGATCGTGCCTAAAGAGCGATTTTGAAGAGACATTAAAATATTTCCAAAACTTATAATGAAAGTTCCATTTCAAGAGGGCAGTTTTGAAGCAGTTTTAAAAGAGCATAGTATTATAGATGCAGAGAACTGACTGATGGTTGCCAGAGGGGAGGAGAGGTAGGGGACTGGGTGAGAAAGGTGCAGGGAGTAAGTACAAACTGGGTACAAACTGGTAGTTACAGAACAGTCACGGGGATGTAAAGTACAGCACAGGGAATACAGTCAGTAATAGTATAATAATGATATATTGTGCTAGGTGGGTACTGGAAATATCAGGGGGAACACTTTGTAAAGTATATGATTGCCTAACCACTATGCGGTACACCTGAAACTAATACAAAATAATATTGAATGTCAACAGTAATTGAAAAACTAAAATTTAAAAAAAATATAGCAGTTTTAACCCAAGATTTTAACTCTCTTGCTTTGAAATTGCCATGGATATAACTCAACAAGTATCAAAACAAGGACAACATTGATATGAACAGTGACAACAGGAGGTTACTATTGGCTATCTAAACACCTTGAGGGCAGTCTGGTGGAGATAAACTGAGATTGACGGGAATATCAACTGGTTATAGAGTCAGCACAGATAAGCAAGTGAGAAGGGTCGCCCTTGCAGAGTCCTGATCTAGGCAAGGGTCAGGGACAGGCAGCTTGGGATAGTTCAAAGGTCCTTGGCAATTGCATCAGTGCCCTGTTCAGGTTTTAATCCCACCCCTTTCTTGATATGATTTACTCTATTAGTCATTGTAATGTTAGCTGCCTGTTGTAACAACCCCACAGTCTCAATAATGTCAGTAGTTCAACGAGTGTCTTGCAGTAGTTCAGTTTTTGGGTTTTTTTTGGAGGTGTGTGTGTGTGTGTGTGCGTGTGTATGTGTGTGTGTGTGTGTTTATGTGTGTATTTCATGTCTCTGTCCTATGCAGGCCAGCTGGCTCTTCTAGGCCGCTCACCTCCACATGGTGACTCAGGGACTTGA
The DNA here is from genome assembly GCF_000412655.1 of Myotis brandtii. Classification (NCBI taxonomy): domain Eukaryota; kingdom Metazoa; phylum Chordata; class Mammalia; order Chiroptera; family Vespertilionidae; genus Myotis; species Myotis brandtii. The sequence continues at coordinate 3,398,024 of NW_005355708.1, read as the reverse complement.
GTACTTTCCATTGTGGTCTCTGCATCTCAGAGTCCCTTATGTCTGACCCATATATGAGAAAGAGAAACCTTACAAATGATCAAGCAGGAAAGTTAGGTAATGGCCCTAGAGTGGCATACATCGTTTCTGGCCATATTCTGCATTCCAGGGCTAGACAGATGGTCCCAGAGTAGCTGTAAGGGATCCTGGACAATGAAGTCTTCCCGTCTGTTCAGAGGGAGAATGGGATTGGTGAGCATCAGCTGGTCTCTACCTAAACGACATAGAAAATTAAGTGGGGCTGTCTTTACCCCCAGATTTTCAGTAAAGAAGCTGCACCAGAGGAGAAACAGTGCCCCAGCTGATTTCAATATGATTCAACAAAAGAGGCAACTGTATTTTATCTCCAAGTGATCTCGGTACCATTCAAACAACATAATCCATCTCTGTGACTCTCCTGAAAATGAACTGCAATTACCTTTCTTAATGGGCACAAAAAATCCTTCAGCATCAAGGTTTTACATTTCTGTTGTTCACAACTGGGTCATCTGAATTTACCACCGTAATTGGCTATGTTTAAGCTGAAAAATAGTGTTTATCTTCAAATCCTTGTATCATTCTAGTTCAGTGATGGCAAACCTTTTGAGCTCAGCATGTCAGCATTTTGAAAACCCCTAACTTAACTCTGGTGCCGTGTCACATATAGAAATTTTATATTTTCAACCTCTGGTGCCGTGTCACATATAGAAATTTTTTGATATTTGCAACCATAGTAAAACAAAGACTTATATTTTTGATATTTATTATATATATTTAAATGCCATTTAACAAAGAAAAATCAACCAAAAAAATGAGTTCGCGTGTCACCTCTGACACGCGTGTCATAGGTTCGCCATCACTGTTCTAGTTGATACCATAACAATTAGAAGCTAATTATACAGTGTCTATTGTGTTCTTCAGATTCTCTTCCTGAAAGGTAACCAAAACTTCAAGTTGAAGGAATGTTCTTTATACCTTCATTGCAACCTCAGTCAGGTGTTTAATAACTGCTTGGTGATACCTTAAAGTAGGTGGCATCAGATAGACTCCTGGGTTTGAATTCTGGGTCCTGAGACCTATGACTTTGGGAAGGTCAACTTCTCTAAATATGACTTTATTTATATACCTGCATCACACTTTAATTGCTGCATAAAAAATTACCATAAACTCAGTGACTTATGCAACTATGAAAGTAGCAACAACAACAACAATAAAAACTCATATGAGTGTATAAGTATATCCTGTTGATTTTAAGGTGTTTATGGAATTACCAGTTGAATAAATCACAACAGGTACAGACATGGGAAATTAAGATCTATCAAGTTCTAATGGTTTGCATCAGGGTGGATCCTGGCATCATAAGACAACATAAAATTGGAAATATTTTTCAAATTTTTATGTAAATGTATGTATATTTTCATCAACTTGACTACTCAATATCTTATTGCAATTATTTATCTTAATGGGTTTCAAATTTCCTTAATAGTTACAATAGGCAAAACACAGACTCTAAAATCTAAAATTCTAAAAATTTCAGGAAAGGAAAATCAGTGAATTAAGTAAAAAAAGAGAATAAAAGTGAATTACAAAAAGCAAAGACTGTGCTGCCATGTAATCAACTGACTCCCTTTCCCCTATAATCAGCATCATTTTAAAAATCCCATATTTTAAAGTTTAGAGAAAAAAAATGAGCAATCCCTGCACCATTCTCATAAACATAAACAATAATGTAATAAATGTATTCTTTGCGTTTGCTATTGCATGAAATAAGGAATTTGGCTGCTGGTCCAGAGGCTGCATGGCCTGGCTTCTTTAGTCCCACCGTAAGTGATATTATTGAGAAAAAAATCATAACATTCATTTCAAAAGTACCTTGTCCATGTCTGAGAAAAGGTATCATTATGCTATAAAATGTTAACTTAAGAAGAGCCACAGGCCTAAAGGGCAATGCAGGGTATTTGGGGCTTTAGGGCTCTTCCTGCTGGAGGAGCTTCCACCTCACAGAGAGATCAACTTCCTCATCAAAGTCCTCCAGCTCCTGCTCCTTGGAGAGCTCCAGGAAGACCTGCCGTGGAGGAACAGACAGAGAGAGGGTGTCACACTGCCTCCTGGAGCTCCGAGTGCGTGCAAAGGGTATGCACACATTGCACCTTTATATTCCATGGGGGATACAGAAATCTCTAAGGCGGACCCACCTGCTCCAGGGTGGACTGTGACAGGCTGTACTCCTCCAGGTCGAAGCTCTGTTTAACTGCACAAGGATGGATGGATGAACATTAGGAAGTCATGTATTTTGGATCCTGAAAGTTGTACCAAAGTCACGTATAAAAAATACCAAGAGGCCAAGAGGAGGAGGCATCACTCACCCCCAGAAGCTGTGGTCAGAGGCTAAAGATGGGCGGAGAGAGGGTCTCATCAAAGAACCCACAAAAGCACCCCACAAGAGAAAGGGAGTCAGGCCTTTCTCTCATAGGACAGCACTAATGATCAAATCAAGCTTTGCTTCCATGTTATCTCTTCTCTCCTCCCCTTATACTTGACCTAGAGAGGCCTAAACCATCAGCCTATGAGTAGAGGTGAAGAGGGTAAGAAGAGAGTCAAAACTGACCATCCTACCTCCCTAGCTTCAAGTCTTCAAATCTGAAGGAAGAAGGGGGCATGGGAGGCTCTAGTTTCGCTGGAATTTGCATTAGCCCAAAGCGATCTGATTGTATGCAAGAATGACTCTATGTAGCAAGGTAAAGAGATCATAATGGGGCATGCCTTTTGCTTCCAAGCTACTTGGAATTTCAATACATGCATTGCTGCTGAGAATGTAACTATGGCTAACTTAACATTTGGAGAGAAAAACACTAGCTTAGGACATTTCGGTATCTTGTAACAGGATTGGAAACTGATAAAAAGTTGTTTTTACCCCCTAAATCAGGACTTCCATTTCAGCAAACTAAGCACATCAGAAGGCATTTGAGGAGGGAGAGGACATTTTTGAAAGCAGAAACACAGGAAGGCCCTTAAGAAAAAGCTCCATTGTATTCCAGGGAGGCAGCTTTCTTGGAACATCTCTCTCCCTGCTTCTAATTAATTATAAAATCCTTCCTGTTGATCAGACCCCATTGTGGGAATCCTTCCCACCGGAATGCTGCAAAATTGGTCAAAAGGCCAAAATGGTCAGTGCGGTAAATGGACCACAGAGTGAAGGGAACGGCAGAATCAGAAGGTGAAAAGAAACGGAAAAAAAAAAAAAAAAAAAAAAAGAATAGACAAGCCTGAAGGGAAGGTGTTCAGCTTTGTATGTGTCTGTTTCCCAGAGTCTTTTAAAAAATATATATTTTTATTGATTTCGGATAGAAAGGGAGGGGGGAGAGAGAGGCAGAAACATCAATGAGAGAGAATCATTGCTTGCCTCTTGCATGCCCCCTACTCGGGATCAAGCCCACAACCTGGGTATGTGCTCCTGACTGGAATCAAACCTGGGACCCTTCAGTCCTATGCTCTATCCACTGAGCCAAACTGGTTAGGGCTGTTTCCCAGAGTCTTACCTCTAAATAGTTGCTCTTACCGATCTCTAATTTGAAGAAAGCCTGCAATAAAGGTCTCACATCCTCAACAGGCAACTTATAGACCATCAGGGAGGAGTACCTGGAAGGAAAAGAGTGAGGCTGAGCTCCGGGCCGTAAGAGCACAACCCCTGACCAGTGAATATCCAAAACGGAGCAACAGTCTGACAGGTGTGAAGTGGTATCTCACTGTGGCTTTAATGTGCATTTAACTAAAGAACCAAACAACCAACCAAAGAAAATTGAAACAGACTCATAGATACAGAGAACATTTTGCCAGTTGCCAGGTTTGGGGTCATTGGGAGGCTGGGTGGAAAAGGTGAGAGGATTAAGAACTGGCAAATGGGCAGTTACAAATAGTCCCGGGGATGTAAAGTACAGCATAGGAAAGATAATCAAGAATATTGTAATAACTATGTATGGTGCCAGGTGGATACTGGAAATATCAGGGGGATCACTTAATAAAGTATATGACTGTCTAACCACTATGCTGTAGACCCGAAACCAATGCAAAATAATACTGAACGTAAACGGTAATTGAAAAAAATAAAATCATGACATAGGTAAAAAGTAAATGAAAAGGAGCAACAACAACACCAATAGTTTGTTTGCATGTACACATCTGTATAGCGTTGGAAACAGCCACAGTGTGAATGCTCTCCGAACAACAAGAAGTCAGTGTACTAAAGCTGAACAATTCAAGGCTCTTAAGAAGAGGCCCCTTTTACTCTAGGCAGGAATGGGAGACAAAGGACAGGAAACGGACCATGTGTACCCCTCTGCAAGGGAAGAAGCAGGTTACTTATCATTCTTCTTCTCTCCTAGTGAGAATCGTATTTAACTAAAAAGGACTAGGCTCACCTCCTGGCCCCACCACAAGTTATTTGGCATTGTCTACTCTAACCTATCTGAGCCTCCAGGGCCATTCATTACTTGATAATGTTACTGATCATAAAAACGCTAAGAGACACCATTCAGCGAGGTGGACTGCTGTCTGGCACTGGGTGTTATACAGCTGATCTCCTTGAATGGGTGTGGCTTCACCCTCTAAAACAGCGGTTCTCAACCTGTGGGTCGCGACCCCTTTGGCAGTCGAATGACCCTTTCACAGGGGTCACCTAAGACCATCCTGCATATCAGATATTTACATTACGATTCATAACAGTAGCAACATTACAGTTATGAAGTAGCAATGAAAATAATTTTATGGTTGGGTCACAACATGAGGAACTGTATTTAAAGGGCCAGAAGGTTGAGAACCACTGCTCTAAAAGGACAACTGAAATGAACTAGGTATGTGTACTGGTTAGTACCTGGCACCTTCCCTTACAGAATCAGTTTCCAAATGAGCACTTTGTTCTCTTGTTTCCCTTGGGTTCGGGACTGTCTCTAGTAATTTTTCACAATGACCATAAAGTTAAAAAAAAAAAAAGAATGAGAAGACAGAAAATAAAACCGAGACCAAGGTGAAACAGACCACCGCCTGGACTTACCTTTCCTGCCGAGCAGCCTGGGGGAAGAGCCTCAGGATTTCGCTGTGCAGGGGCTCCACGTGGGCGAGGGTCTTCACCTTCATCTCCAGCAGGTAATCCTTGCCAAATTTGCTCTTCAGGTGCTGGATGGAACCGATACACCTGGAGGGAAGAGGAGGAAGTCAATCAAGAAAAGGGAGAGAGAAATCTACTGCTGGTGATTTTTGGTTTCTGGAGGCCAGGACAGGGCCAGGGAGAGCCGGAGCAGCCAGCCCTCCTGCTCCTCACAGTGATGCCCTGTGCAGGGAAATGTCCTTTGTGCAGGGTGTGACTGGGGACCTCGTGTGGGCACTCACCTCAGCCTCCCGGACACCATGATGGCCACACGGTCACACACGGCCTCCGCCTCCGCCATGTAATGGGTGGTCAGGAGGGCGCCCCTCTCCGTGTTTCTAAAGGTGGCCCGGATGGCCTGCCTAAAGTTAGAGCAAGGGAAATGTTCACCAGGGGGAATGCCAAGGTAATATGAGAAGAAAAAATTAAACAAGTTTCCATGGGCACATACGAAATAATCAGTGAATTCTTTTCAGACAAAGAAAGGTTTGTTTGTTAACAATTTTTGCAGGGGTAACAGACATGGAAATAACCAAATTACTGCTTAGAGTGCATAATTCAGTGCATGGCTTTGGTGAATAATGTAGAGAATGACATTGGGAAAGATTTAGAAAAATGCCAAATTTCAAGAATTTTTATGAGAAGGCAGTAGGAAAAAAAAGATAGAAAAAGAGAGAACGTATTTAAAAACATGATAATAATGACATGCTAGTTTACCCCAAAGTGCAAAATGACAGAATTCAAAATATATCCTAACATAATTAAAGAATTATTTTGTTCCAATAGAATTATGTATCCGGAGGTGTCGCAGAAAAACTCAATGTAGATTGATCTGATTTGAATATAAATCGGGCCATGCACACCCAGATGATCTAAGATGAGAATGAAATTCTTTTTTAAAAAAAATACATTTTATTGATTTTTTTACAGAGAGGAAGGGAGAGGGATAGAGAGTCAGAAATATCAACGAGAGAGAAACATTGATCAGCTGCCTCCTGTATACCCCACACCGGGGATGTGCCCGCAACCAAAGTACATGCCCTTGATTGGAATCAAACCTGGGACCCTTGAGTCCGCAGGCCGACGCTTTATCCACTGAGCCAAACCAGCTAGGGCGAGAATGAAATTCTTGAGTATTAATTTGTTGGAATATCTTTTTCTCCTCCATAAAAATTGGCTGCAGTGGGTTATCAGCTTTCCCCCTCATACTATTGCTTTTCCTGATAATATTGATGATTTTCATTTGCTAAGTAAAACACTTTCACTTTGGGTTGCTCATAACATCCTCTCACCACATCTGCTGCTGCCCCGCGGGGTCCATGCCTGTGGACGGCTCGTCCAGCAGCACCACCGATGGGTTTCCCAGGATGCTCAGCGCGAAGCACAGCTGGAAGGAGAGGAACAGCGCATCTGGCACGGATCTGGGATCTGTGGGCCTCGCGGGGTAACCCCAGCCCCATTCCTACCTTTCTCTTGATTCCCTCTGATAAGGCCTTCACAGGGCGCTTCTCTCCTCCTGCAGCTTGAGCGCCTCCACCAACCTGAAGGAAACAGTGAGTCAACCCACATTACCAGCATTTACAACGGGAAGGCACGTGGGAGACCGGGCGAATCAGAAGACTACAGTGCAGAATGTTTAAAAGCGCTATTCAGAGTGATCATAAAATTAAAACTATATTTGATTGTCCAACCATTAAACTGTATACTGAAACTAATATATGCTAATATTGAAGGTCAACTGTAATGGAAGAGTAAAATTAAAAAAATTCAAATTATCTAGGATCCTTTATGAACCTTCCATTGTTTTTATTTTACTTTATTTATTGATTTTAGAGAAAAAGGAAGGGAGAGGGAGGGAGAGAGGGAGAAAGGGGGAGAGAGAGAAACATATATAGGTTGCCTCTTGCATGCGGGGGATTGAACCCCCAACCTGGATATGTGCCCTGATGGGAATGGAGCCACAACCCTTCAGTGAATGAGACCATGCTCCAACCAATTGAGCCACACCAGCCAGGGCCCTTTCATGGTTTTTAAAGTCACATTTTTAATGACTTATTTTTGTATTAAGAATAATCAATAGACTTTTCCTCTCCAGGCTTAAAATGAGAGAACATAACGCTGAATTGGGGTCTAGGTGAACAAGTCTTCACCCATACCAGTAAGTATGGAGTCATCAGTTAGAACGGTCCTTCCTTAGTTTTTTGTGAATCTATGACATCGCTCTAGTAGAGGACAGGTGTGTCTCCCCCCAGGTACCGTGTGATGGCGACGGCGGCGTCTGCTTTCCTCAGCCCTTTCACAGCTGCGAACACGTCCAGGTGCTCCCTCACTGTCAGGTTGGGCCACAGGTTCTCCTGCTGAGGGCAGTACCCCAGGAACTTGAGGGCGTCCCCTCCGCTGTTCCTTTTCAAAATCACCTACACAAAAAGTTCATTCTCACCTTCTGGCCAAAATTGGTGTGTGTGTGTGTGTGTGTGTGTGTGTGTGTGTGTGTGCATGTGAGCGTACTGCAATGATGTCCTCCTCTTATACACACGGCTGCCAAGTGTACACAAGTCCATAAGTAATCACTTAGCTCTGGGGAAAAGATGCCAGAAACTCGATACATCAAAAGGCAGATATTCCACAATGTTCTATCCCTCCTAGAATGGTTTAGGCTTTATTCCTAAGCCCATCACCATGGTTGAATTCAAGTTTGGTTATTCGTTTGTCTATTGTTTGACTTTGGACCTTTGTCTGTCATTTCACCCGACTTAGGCTGGATGTACAGTCAAGTGCCATTAATATACTATTCTAGTATTTGCTATGGAATTTAGACAGTTACTCAATTTCCCTCTAACATATGATCTCTGTTTTCTGAGTAAATACTGGATCTTGGCAATTCAATTTAACAAGTTCTCAGGATACATCAATCCACAAAACCAAGATCTCTGACCTCCAGTAAAGCGAATGTTTAGCTTTCCTTTCCAAAATCTCTCCTTTTAATGTCTCTACTTTTTCATTCAATAAAAGGCATACTATAGATAACATGCAGCTCTTTTCAACACCTAACTACTTTTTGGAATTAAAGAGAGAAATTTGTATTAATTTATCCTCTTCATTCAATGCATGAGTCACATTGATTAATAGGAAAAGATCGCCTGTGCTTTTAAAGATTGTCATCAATATGCATTCTAACTGTCTCATCGAGGCAGCGTTCATGAGCACACCTCTGTGTGAGTCACTGACCTCTCCTGCGGTTGGTGTTGAGTCTCCAGTTATCATCTTAATAGTTGTACTTTTACCAGCTCCATTGTGTCCTAACAGACCTATAACTTCACCTGAAAAAAAAAGTGTGCTTAGAATTATAACTGCAAACAATTATAAAAATAAAAGCACATACGATTTGAGGGCTCTCGCTATGTGTCAAGCTTTATGTCAAATGTGCTATGTACATTATTTCACTTATTCCTCAGCCACACACAATCTCGAGTGTTCTTATGTCCCTTCATTTTATGGGTAAGGAAACTAAGGTATAAAGAGGATCAATATCTTGCCCAAGGTCATGCAGCCAATAAGAGGCTGAGATGGAAGTGAAACAAATTTTGATTCCAGTGCCTGTTGCATTTCACCGACACTTTCCTGAAACGTGCCATTTGTTAGGTGTGAAGAATGAACTACTGCAGCCAGGTGAGTTCCCTTCTGTTCAGTATTCCCTGCTGTGAATTTAACGTTCCTACTTAGAAAGCTATCCCATCCTTCTTAACATAAACACTGCCTCCTTTGTGGTGGTGGTTCTTTTTTGTTTGTTTTAGCAGAGCAGACATTAATGTCTTCTATGCAAAGGACAAATGGCTGTAACAGGCTGTGAAGCAGACTGGGTCAGAGCTCTACTGCTGATGAGCTGGCTGCCTTTCACATTTATCAGTGGATCGTCCCAGATTTGGATGGCATTATTCCCTTCAAAAGACCTCATCTTCAGAGGTCAAGATCACTCTGCCAGCAGAACTACTGCTTCCAACCTTTTTTAACACAGAAAGAGACATTTCTTGTGGCAACTTTCTTCTTCTTCTTCTTGGCAAAGCAGTTTTTCTTTTGCCCATTATGTCAGGTCATCCCCGTGAGATGTGATGAGGCTGCAGCTAGCCTCCATAGGGCTACAAAAATATGTAGACCAAAAGAGCTCATGCTTAAAGAGCGTACAACCCAAAGTCCAGTAGAGAAAAGCTTATTCATTGCTTAGTTATGCACTTATCTGGGATCATCACCACACCTTGAATTGTCATTTTACTCATTGCTAAATCCAACCTTACCCAAACCTGCTTCAGCACTGACTAGTCCATCCCCAACACACACACACACACACACACACACACACACACACACACACACACGTGCACACATACACACATACACCTCAGGTGAACGCTCTCCTCTGAATTGCTTTGCTCACAAATCTTTTTTAGGTTTTGTAATAGTTAGCCTTACCCACCAAAACTATGACTGAAAGAGTAACTTGTGTGTGTTCTTGGATCTCTGCTGGCTTTGCATATTTACTGAAATCAAGTAATGAGCTCTATGGGCAAGGATGAAAGAACCTCAGAGTGTATGTGTGTGAGTGTGTTCCCCCCAACCCTCAAATTCAGATGAGCTAGTTGCCCACTTTATCTGACAGACAGTAGTATATGATGAAGACTATTGCTAGTAGTTCCACCTCATCAGAGTCCGGGATCGTCACAGCATTCGCTGTTCTCATTCTTTCCATCTGAACGTCTTCATCCTCCCCTTCCGGTTCCTCTGGGTTTGGAAAAAACTTACTGCTTCTTGGTGAAATTCTAAAATCAGAGCAGGTTTCCAGTTGAACAACTTGTAGCAGAAATAATGAACTTTGCGTAAACTGCTATCAATTATTTGCATAGACTGAGTAACTGTGAGTACCCCATGATCTCCATGCGTCTGCTCTGTGCCCTCTGCTTTGCAGACAGCCTACTTTCCAGCAGTGATTCAAATGACACTGCTTTTACATCATCCTTGCTTTAGGTCTAAGTTTCATTCTCCTTGTTGGCTGTGGCTTCTTTTATAAATAATAGAACAGTACTCTCACTCTGACAGGGTTGATAAAGGAATCTAGGGACTGTAATTTTGACACAGATATTTTGGAATTCTGAAGGCTTAGTGAGAAGAATGGATCAAAACATTTGGAATCAGAGATGTGTCCCTGAGATCCCAAGATATGTAATCACCAGTTTCTGAGCACTTTCATGTCTTGGGTACGTGTGTCAGAATCACTCTTTCCTGGCTACTAGCAATCTAACCCTTTCCTTCCTCATCCCCACTGATTACTGCTGATTCCTGTCTCTTTCCATCATGCCATCCCAAATTGCTGCTGTCAGTAGATTTCCTAAACCATGATTGTCATCTTGTCACTCTCCTGCTTTACTACCTATATTAGACTTGAAGTTGATTCATATTTTTTGAGTTAGGCAAGGTTTTCAAAACACACCTGTCTGTTTCTGATTGCATAATTTGTAAAAACCTTTCCTATGGTTCCCTGTTCCAAGACACTCCAATATGTATCTAGCTTAATTTTAATTTCCTATTAACTTCCAGCACAAGGTTTCACGTTCATTCCAGCAGCCTTCGTGAACCTATAGGGTGGTGGCATTTATTCCAATTTGTGTCCTTTTGTTTAGACTCCTCTTCCTTCCTGGATTGGCTACACTTACCCAATTGCTTGCCTATATTTAGCCATTATTTTTAAGTGCTACCACTTGTATATGACTTTCTTCTAGAATGTTAGTAAAATTATCATCTGCCTTATTTTTTTCAGTGTCTTATGTGTGCTAGTGTAGCGTCTCCTGCTAGATTATAAGCTCATTAACATACCAAGAATTATAATTGTGTATACTACACCGTCCCTTAAAAACAATCCTGTACAGTACTTTTTGCTCAATTAAGTTAAGCCTATTAAAATGTCTTTAACAAGGAATATTAAAATAAAACATGAATCTCTCAACCTGAATATAGGATCCTTTCTCATCAATTTCTTCCTAAAGTTCATTTCCAGACACCGTAGAATGAAAAGGAAAATGAAAGATTGAAGGTAAGGCTATGAGGGGGGAAAAGACAATCAAAATTAGCATCACCATGAAAACAACAATTTCAATATTAGAAGTGACTTAAGGAGTTTGATCATATATAAAGGTAGATTTGATAACATTTTCACAAGATTGAAAAACTGTATTTGATATTCTGCGAAACTCTCAGAGTTGGCTTCATTGCTCTCCAGAGAGAGCATGACATAAATAGAAGGAGTAACCTGATACTGACTCTGTTCATGCCAGTGAGAGTTTGGGCTTCATACTCAGTCTCATATGATCATTATAAAATTATTCATCCAGAATTTGAAGCCTCTGGTGGTGTGTGTGTGTGTGTGTGTGTGTGTGTGTGTGTTCAAATGTGTAAATGCCAAATTTTTTAAGCACCAAAATTAAATTTTTAATTTAGTGCAAAGCATACAAATGCATCCCCCTCAGGCAAGAACATTTCAATGGAAATGTCTTCTTACTATCAGCAATGCCAGATATAGCAGATACTCCTCTGAAGCTCCTATATATTCCACCAAGTCAGGAGAAACCTGTAAAGTGAGAAAAAGGTGTATTTAGATGAATCTCATCTGTGCATGAATCTCATCTCACTTAAGACAATTCAATGCCCATTACACGACCTTGCCAGCCTTCTACGTAATTCTTGCTCATGCATCAGGTAAAAGTCAATTTCTGACTGTGCAGTGTGTCCTCCCTGCTTCTCATGTCACTCAGTGACCTGTTACCCTGTGCTTGTGCTGTAGGTTCCAATGCTTTTATATTGAACACTGTGAGTTGGCAGGATTCACCCTGCTAGGAGAAACTCAGTGGTGCTGATGCACATCCTTATATATGGGTCCTCTATGTCATTAAGGAGAGTTTCTGAGAATAGATCCTGGCACACAACAGTCCCTTCTCGATCTTTAAATTTTGGAGTTCAAGGTCAAGTCCATGGGCTGTATTTTCCTTATACTTACTCTGTAGGTTATATCATCTAGTTCCATGGCCTTAAATATCACTTACATGCTGAGGAATCTCAAGTGGTTAGCTTTAAGTCCCCCAAATCCTCAAAACCCTTCATACTGAATATCAGACTCATATATCTAACTGGCTACTTGGTATTTCCCATTGCATGTCTATGAGGAGCCTTAAACCTACTATGTCTAAAATAACAGAAGAAGGGCATCTCATTGGCCTCTCAGTTGGGTCACTTGTTCCTAGGAGTGAGGGTTAACTATGAAGTTCTACTGTGGAGTTGCCTTTGACCTTCATAAACCAAGGCAGGCTTTCCTATTGAACAAGAACATGATTCTTGCCTGTGGTAAGTGAATTGGCTTTCAGAAGACAGAGACCTCAAACCTTGTACAACTGAAAAATCTACCTACATTTTTACAATATTCAAGGCTGCCTTCAATGGCCACACATTTCATGACCAAGGGACAAGAGTGAGATTCTTACCTCCGAGAAAATTAATAGAGAGCCAATCAGTGTGAAAGGCGGGATCAATATGGTGCAGATTAACAGCCCTAGAAATCCATAATTAGTTATTTCAATAAAAACTATCAAGAAGATGGTGACCTAAAATAGAAACACAGTATAGTTTCACTGAAGTGCAACAATCTGAACGTTTTGATGTTTTGCAAGAGAGTGGAGCTTCATCTTGTAAATGTTCTTATTTTCAATTTCCATCTCACTTCCCAAGCCAGTACTGCCATCTTACTTCTTTTCTTCTGCAACACAGAGAATTCTGTATTGGATTGTCACAATTCTGTACTGGATGGAGTATGAAGTTTTTAAGACACAGCAGGGCCTCTCAAATTCAATGTGCATACAAACCAGCAGGAGGTCTTATTAAAACTTAGATTCTGACAAAGGATCCATTTATTACACATTACTCCACATCCTGCATTTTTCCATTGCCCAGTAGGTCAGAGACACTCCTTTTAGTTTTTGGCATACCAGCTATCATTACATAGCTGCTTAGTATTTCTTTGAATGGATGTGCAAGAATGCAATAATTTTGCTTTTAGAAATGATGTTCCAATTTCTCTGTTCCTATAAATGCTGGTCGACATAAATTTTTGTATATTTACATTTTTAATCTTTAAGGAGGGATTCTGAGAAGTATGCGCACTTAAATTTTCAGTAGTTACTAACAGATTATTTTTCCAAAAGATGGTGACAGTCTATTCTCCTATAGACCATGAGTTAGAGTACACATCACACCATCTCACCGAGACAGGACATTATATTAATGGTTGTAGGTGTCTTCATTTTACTGCTGCTAGTAGGTGGATAACTATATAATTTACCATGTAATATGATATTGGATTTTGGTAATTTGTGTTTCTTATATTTATATTTTTATTTTGCTCAGCTTTAAAAAAAAAGAATTGTATGGGCCCTAGCTGGTTTGGCTCAGTGGATAGAGCATTGGGCTGCGGACTGAAGGGTCCCTGGTTCAATTCCAGTCAAGGGTACAGGCTCAATCCCCAGTAGGAGGCATGAAGGAGGCAGCCAATCAATGGTTTTCTCTCATCATTTATGTTTCTCTTTCTCTTTCTCCCTTCCTCTCTGAAATCAATACAAATGTATTTTTTTAAAAAAGGAGTTGTACGGTATTTTCTTAACTCAGGCAGTTTTCCTCTTTTAGATTGACAGCTGCTAATACTGAGCCATCAGCTTATTCTGAATTAAATCACACCTGAGTATTTATTTTTATTATTTTTAAAATTTATTTCTGGGGTTGCTTGGCCATCTTTTTATTTAGAGAGCTATCCTTGATTTTTCTGATTAGATTTCTCAGGGATTTTCTTTCTTACTATATCTTTCACAGGATTGTTATTAAAGTTATGCTCACTTTACAAATGGAACTATTAAATTTGAGGATTTTTCTATATAAATATGACCTAACCATGATTCTCAAAGTTATGTAATATTCACATGTTTAACAGAGTTCAGTGATCCCTATCCATGCTTTTATAGTAATTTTTATTTTGTTGAATTCTTTATTTTGGCTTATTTCTTGGTTGAATGAATTTCATCTTTAAGTGGCTCATCTTTTTTTCTAGCATTATGGAGATATAATTGAAAGTTTAAGATGTACAATGTGATCATTTGATACATTTATATATTATGAACAGATTACCAGAATCATGTTCGTTAACACATCTTTCACCACACATAATTACCATTTTGTTATTGTTGTCGTTATAGTGGGAACATTTAAAGTCTACTTTCTTAGCCCCTTTCAAATATATAATATTGTGAACTATAATCATTATACTGTACATCAGATCCCCAGAACTTATTCATCTTATAACTGGAAGTTTGTATTCTTTGACAGACATTTCCCCCACCCTCAGCCCCTGGTAACCAGCATTTTACTCTGTTTCTATGAGTTTCTACATGATTCCACTTTTATTAAGTTCAGAAACTGGATAAATGAATCTATAGTGTACTTCTCCATATGTAGGTTACACTGTTCAATAACATTTTATTTTAAAAGGATCACGTTGGTTATTATTATAAGGAGAATAATTTACAGGAGGCAAGAGTAGAAAGCGGGAGACCATTTACAGGTCTGTTGCAATACTCCAGTAGAGAGATGCTGAAAGCTTAGACAATGGCAGTGGCAGTGACACTGAGACACACCAAACAGACTTCAGAAATGTTGAGTTTTAAGGTCATATAAATGGATTGAATATGAGGAGATACAGAGAGGAATCAAAGATAAGTCTAGATTTCTGGTATGAGTAATTATCTGGGGAGAGTGCACTGTAGTAAAGTCAGATATTAAGAGACAAAAAAGAATAGGACTGAAGAAAGGATTATATTTTAGAAATGTGATTCTTGAGGTGTTTTTTAAATATTCAAGTGAAATTGTAAGTGAACTATTGAAGGTAGAAGTGCCTAGCTCCCGGGACAGGCTACACGTGGAGACATGTTTGAGGTCCTAGTTTATAAATGGTGCACACCCTCACATACAGTATATTTTATACATGTCTATGATTATCTTATTTAGAATTTTCTAGAGAGCAACATTAATTTACCAATCTGTTTAGTATAAAGATTAAAATATACATTCTTGAAATTATATAAACTGGTTTAAAAACAATGTGCACTGTATGCTTACTTACAATTAAGAAGAAAAATGACCAAAGGCCACTATTTTTCCTCCCATTGCGAAAAATGAATGAAATCACATAAGTCAAGAAAATAAGAGACATGACATGTCCAATACTACACAGGATCTGAAAAGAGAAGATTAAGGTTGAATAAGATAAACGCTATCTAGAAAAAGTATTCCTACTTACACCCCAACTTTCCAAACTACGCACTAGCAGAAGTAAGGTGAAGTTCTTTGGTTTAAGGTGAACAATGTTACTGCATCCATTTAAAATAATCTAATAAACCATTTCCTAATTTTTGCCCCTTACCTGAATTAACAAGTTTTGGATTATAACTATCAGTTCATCTGGGTTAAAAATGTAATCCATTATTTGCATCACAAGGAGGATCAAGAAGTACAGTGGGACGTCCACCAACGCCTGCCCAAGCCAGTAAGCGGAAGGGTGGAGGCCTGAGATCCGGAGCTGGGAGTGAGCTTTTTTCTGATTAAAAAAACAAAGTCATCAAAGGTGCTGATAGTTCAGGCTGAGAAATTACAACTATGTAGTCACAAACACTCTATGTTCCTTCTATATGTTATGCTGACTTAGTAAATGGGTTTCACGTGCCACACTCCTGCTTCTGGGGTATTAATAATGCTGTAAAGTACATGATGACTTCATTATTTAAAGGGAAAATGCACCCACATATCTAGCTTACATTCCGTCACAGACGAGGCATTGCCTCAGTGAGAAGATACCCGTTCCTTTCTTTCCAAAGCTACTCCTCCCTTTGACATCATGAAGACTTGCTAATTGTACAAATAATCAAAAGATGTAGGTTTACAATTTCCTATAAGATAGATAAATTGTATGCTGGATGTCAAGAGTTCATTTATAACTGGCATCTTATTTGGGGTCTAAGAAATGATCATCTCACTAGTCAACTTCATTAAAAATGGCTTCTTTAGGTTGGCCTAAGAAGTCTTCCGTTAAAATGTTACACTCCCTGTCTTGTGGCAAACCATACTTTTCATTAATGTAAGTGAAAACCAGTAGTGGATTTTGATATCATGGACCACACTATAAGCCGTATTTTGTTGCAATGATGGTTTTAACATAAGGTCCTAAAATATAACGTGGCCTGTTCTAACAGTAAAGCACAAAAGCATTTAAAATTTTAAATCTGAAATTGAGTCTATAAAAAAAGATGAACTAAGGGGAAAGTTGGAAAGCAGGTAAGTATTCTGGAAAGGAGAGTCCAGCTGGAAGGAAGCAGGAAAGAGAATGACAGTGAGGACACATTAGAGGGCTGACATGCCCTATTTATTCATTTGTTCATGTGCCTGCCTTTGCGTTGGTCAAAGAGCTCTTGTAGAGTTTAAGTTGTGTGTGTGTATGGGGGGGGGGGATAAAAAGGCAATAAGCAAATAAGTACAATAGCTACATAATTAAAAATGTTATTAAAATTAAAAATGGAAAACAAGTAAAATTAAAAGTGTTAAGGAGGTTCAGGGTCATAGGAGAGGCTTTACAAAGGAGATGAATTGTAATAAGGCATTGGGGTAGGGAGGGAAGGGTCCTTTGTGAAGGGTTAGGGTCTAAGCCAGTGATGGCAAACCTTTTGAGCTCGGGGTGTCAGCATTTTGAAAAACCCTAACTTAACTCTGGTGCCGTGTCACATATAGAAATTTTTTGATATTTGCAACCATAGTAAAACAAAGACTTATATTTTTGATATTTATTTTATATATTTAAATGCCATTTAACAAAGAAAAATCAACCAAAAAATGAGTTCGCGTGTCACCTCTGACACGCGTGTCATAGGTTCGCCATCACTGGTCTAAGCAATGAGTAGGAGTATCCATGTGCCAGGTCTGGAGAATTGCAGGCAGGGAGACTAGGAGGAGAGAAGGCGGGGCAGTGAGTAGAGCTGAGGTTTTGGGGGCCCTGGAAAGAAGCCAGTAGAACTGGACATGGCTATCAAGATGAGAGTGGCATCAGATCAAAGTGGAGACACCTGGATCCACCCAGGCTTTTGAGGCTACTCAAGTATTTCATTCTTATTCCTTGGTTTGATAAGGAACCACTGACAAGATTTAGGCAGGTAATTAACAATGTCAGGGTTGTGTTTTTAAGATAGTGCTCTGTTACACTGTGTGGAAAATGGAATAGGAGACAACAAATGAGGCCCCGTCGAGAGCAGCCAGGGAGGCTGTTGTGCTCATCCAGGAAGAGGGGATGTCTGTGGGTAAGCACCTAGGAATAAAACTAAGTGATAGAGCAGATAAAACTCCCACTTCCTGTTACATGATGATATCGCCTAAGCTGCCCTTCCTGAGATCTCTTATTGGTTTTAAAAAAATAGCATTTTCTTTATAGTTGCCAACCTTTAATGAAAATGTTGGCTGTTCATTGTTTCAGGTACATAAATTAGGTGTACCACCTACATATAAACTTATGGTCAGAGATGGGGAAGGGTTCCCTGGGCGTTAAGGACATGTAAACACTTTGTCAACCCTTCTTACTTTATAGTCACCGATGCTGCTCATGGCAATGAAAGGAGTAAAACAGGCTGCCCCAGGTATCCAGAAGAAGGGATTGCTCATGGACTCATACTCCTCAGACATGGACTCCTGAAATCGTGCAGAACACAAGAGTTGATGGCAATTGGGTATAAGGTTCATTTCTACTTTCTTAACTAAATCACTCAAATAAATCAACCAATCTGACCACCAAAGATACTTCCCAAGGTTCTCTTTGCAACTTCTTTCCACATTAACTTTCAATCACGAGTTGCAACAACATGGGAGCTTTGAACATGCCTCCTGCTTTACTTAGGAGGAAGCAAATGCCACCAGGTCGCAAGAATTGGCCAAGGTCCACAGTTAATAACATGCAAGGTAAGCACAAAACGCGAGTTGCAACAACATGGGAGCTTTGAACATGCCTCCTGCTTTACTTAGGAGGAAGAAAATGCCACCCGGTCGCAAGAATTGGCCAAGGTCCCACAGTTAATAACATGCAAGGTAAGCACAAAACATCTGCTCTCTGACTTTATGAGGGTAACATTTAAGCTGATGTCTTTATGGGCGATAGAGCTGTGGACTGCCAACACTACTCTCAGAAACTGGTGCCAAATCAGTTCAGTCCAACACTTATGAAGAATCACTCCTCTGGCTCAACTTAATGCATAAGTAGCAAATTCTAATGCCTTTGGGGACCTGGTAGATATAAATGCATGAGTAGGGCGATGTTAGGAAATAAAAGTGATGGGGCTTGGAGAAAAATGATCAGCACACATTCCACGTAAGGACATTAAGTCTTAAAAATGTCAAAATCCTGTACAGGTCAAAGAGGGCCTTGGGTTTTGCTCGAAGCTTTGATCTGATCTATGATCGGTTGCCTTACTACACTGCAAGCCATCTGTATCATGAGGTCTGATATCATGAGTTTTGAGATCGTCTTACTTCTCTCTTCTCTTAGCCCCTCCTAAAACTTCGTGGCAAATTATATTTTAGCCCTAGCCGGTTTGGCTCAGTGGATAGAGCATCAGCCTGCAGACTGAAGGGTCCCAGGTTCAATTCCAGTTAAGGGCACATGCCTGGGTTGCGGGCTTGATCCCCAGTGGGGGGCGTGCAGAAGGCAGCCATTTAATGATTCTCTCTTATCATTGATGTTTCTATCTCTCTCTCCCTCTCCCTTCCTCTCTGAGATCAATAAAAATATATTAAAAAACAAACAAACATGAACTTATTCAATAATAAGTTCATAAAAATCAACCTGATGCTATTTCAGCATTTCAGGTATTTTTTTTTAAACTTCTTATAGTTCAGGATAAGGGATATAATATTATACTTACTTCAAAATACGTGCTTCTGTCTGTCTGGATGTGTTCTGAAGAATTAAAAACTCCAAGTAGCCCATTGCTAATGATGTCCATGAGGACAGGGAAGCAATTCAGCCTTTTGGTATTGCATGCTATTGAAAATCTCTGGTGCTGAAATAAAACAAATGTGCATTCTGAGTCCTCAGAGAGCCAATGCGAAATGTAATGCAAGAATCTGATAGAAAATCACTCAAAGTATTGACAACACAATAAGGCTAAAGCACTGAATACGATGAATACCACCATCACTAATATTTGATTAGGTCCCAAAATACTGCAAGAAATACAGTATTGTGGTCTTTACTGGCCACTGCATCAGCCACAATATGTTATATGGGGGCTGTGGGCAACTAATTGTAGCCCACCTTCTCCTCTACAAATGAGAACTACCCCATCTGCTCATGTCAAATTGGTCTTTTACATCGGTCAATATGTATTTCTCAGATTGCACGTTCATACTCCATCTTTGGTGAGATGCAGCAATCAGAGCCCAACATACCTTGTCATCACCTAACACCGTGATAGCACCGTTGTATGATGGCTCGTTGGCACCACGTCGAATTCCAAAGGCATCCACTTCCAAAGCTATGTTCTGCTGCCTCAGTGAATGTATAAAGTTTTCAATGCTCGACCCTACCAAGAAGGTAAAATTCAAAAGAAGCAAAAATGTAGTAAAACAAAAGTCAAATAATATATTTTTAAAAAAACCTTATTAATGTCACTCAAAGCATACCATAATGATGATTTCCTTAAAAAGGCAGAATTGATGGTGTGGTACTAAAACCCATTCTGATACCAGGGATATGACAAGGTAACTTTACCTAGAGGCTAGGTATTTTACTTATAATGTTGTTAGTGTACAAATATGCATAACTCACAGACAACAGTGAGGAAAGAGGGGCTTGGGGTGGGGCGGAGGTGGGCAAAGGAGGGGGAGATGGAGACATCTGTAATAGTGTCAACAATAAAAATCAATTGAAAAAATACTATTTAAAATTATCATTATCATCCTTGAAGATATTAATCTTCTATTTTCTTAGAAATTTGGGATATATTTTCTTTCCAGAGCCTTAGAATGCATAGTACTTCAAAAATGTTATGGGAAGATCTAGAAGATCAGTCAATGGTCAAGTAAGCTTGCAAAAGGTGTTTCTAAAACCAACTCTTCCGCCCTCTATTTGCCATTTTTAAATTAATTTTCTGTTTGGCATCATGTGTGCTTTCTAAATAGTCCAGCTGGTGTTTCTCAGTGTTTAGAGCATCAGCCCACGCACCAAAGGGCCTCGGGTTCGATTCCCACTCAAGGGCATGTACCTCGGTTGCAGGTTTGATGCCCAGCCCCGGTCAGGGCATGTGCAGGAGGCAACCAATGGATGAGTCTCTCTCACATCGATATTTCTCTCTCTCACACATCGATATTTCTCTCTCTCTCTTTCCTCCACCACCCCTCCCTTCCACTCTTTCTATCTCTCTCTCTCTCTCTCTCTCTCTCTCTCTCTCTCTTTACCCACCACTCCTCCCTTCCACTCTTTCTAAAAAAGTGATGCCCAGCCCCGGTCAGGGCATGTGCAGGAGGCAACCGACGGATGAGTCTCTCTCACATCGATATTTCTCTCTCTCACACATCGATATTTCTCTCTCTCTCTTTCCTCCACCACCCCTCCCTTCCACTCTTTCTAAAAAAGTAATGAAAAAATATCCTTGGGTGAGGATTAAAAAATAATAATAAAATAAAACATACAGAATATGATTTTCCTTCATGGTTTATGCTGTGTGGGGAATCTCTGAACAAGCACAACATTGAAAGGTTGCATTTGAGCTCCATGTTCACCTGTTTTATTGATGACCAGTAAGTGTGTCAGAGGAGCTTGAGGCGGTTGTCCTGGTGAGAGGAAGTACGTATTGGGAGACAGTCCCCAAGAATAACTCTTCGAATATATCTCATAGAATAGATATTCCAAAAGCTGAGGGAAAAGGCTAATGCACAAAAGCAGTAATCTGCATAAAGGAAAAGATAAGAGAAAATCATGTAGAGCAACTTTGGTAGGTTTCTACATGTGGGCAGAAAATGGATGTTTTAATAGAAATTGCAAACACTAACCGCATATATGAATCATGCTTTTCCTCCCCGTTTCTTTTTTCCTAAAATGAGATGGTTCCTATGAACCTCTCCTTGGTATTTCTATCTCTCCAAATGCCACCCTCTACCCCCTTCAGACATGCCATTCAAGCCTAGGAAATATGCTGATTACCACTCTTAAATATCCCTCTCCAATGCCCACTTTTTTGTTCTGATTCAGTCTCGCACTTCTTCTTTTGGGGGGAACCACTGCAAGATGGCATATCGCCAACACCCTGACTTGCTACACTCTGAAACTTTCCCTTTCCTCTTCCCAATTTCTGCAAGTTCCAACATTTTCTCATCCACTCGGGTTCCGAAGTTCAATTATGATATACTCATTTCTCTCCCATACTTTCCTTTTCCCAATGTTTGAAAATTTCTATCTTATCATCATTAGTACTTGCCTTGCACTTTCTTCTCTCTTCTACTTTTCAAGTTTGGACCTTAATTATCTCTCTCCTGACCTCTTTCAACATTGTCCTAAATGGCTCTTTTCCTTGTGCCCACTGTCTACTATTTCCAAACCATTTGCACTGTTTCCCGGCTAAGTTTCTTGGCATTCTGTTCTAATGATATCAATTGCCTGTTCAAACTAAAAACAAACTTCAAAAATTTCCTTATTAGTCACAAAGTCCAAACTCTCTAGCTCTATGTAATATATTATTAAAATTGTTTTTACTTTTTTGCACACTCTGTTTTGCAAAGAACTCAAATTAATAACAGTTCTGCAGACTTCCCATACATCTCCATGCTCAGACCTGCTCTCTCTGTCTGAATTTCCATCCTGCTTTCCCTCTTTAGATAAATGTTCCATTTTCCTACACCAAGTTCAAATTCTCCCTCATGTAAAATTCCTTTTCCAGTGCCCTATTTGGACGCTATGGTTGACAATATTGTCTGATTTTGGACTATGCTTTCTTACTGTGCTTCTAATCACCCTCGAGAGCCAACGGAATGAATGAGTGCCCTGGGTGGAGAGCAGGGCTCATGCCAGGAGGCATCACTCAGTCAGAAACCGGAAGCTGGAGAGGACTGTAGAGGCTCCAGATAGTGATGTGAAGCCTCAGCTAAGATGCGGCCAGGCACAGAGGCGAGTGCTAACATTCAGGCTTCTGGTAAACTACTTCAACCTTTTGATAAGAGCAGATTCTGTGTAAAATTAAGAGAAAAGCCCCACACTTTATCTGTTTTAATTACACACCCACCTAAGCATCTAAAAATTGGCTTTGACTTCTATGTTTAAAAGACCATATACAATTGCTGAAATGTATTTTATCTGTGATTGGTTGTTTTTTTCCCCCTCTCTTGAATTTATTTTGAATGTGCCGACCATGCATACCAGAAACCCTCAGGTACTCACATGGTCATCATAGTTTTTTTTTCATTCTTTAACTTTAGGAAGCGAACTTTGGCTATTGCACAGGTCTGCTGCCTCCAGAGAGCCATGCCGCTGGCTGCTTTCTTTGTCTCATTAAAGGAAGACAAAACTTGTTCCAGCTCAACAAGGCCTCCTGTGTCTCTTGTCCTATCACTTTGTAACTGTGTCCAAATTCCAATATCTAGAAAATATAAAATCAATAATTTATAAGGTGTCATTTTAGATGTGCCTAAGATTTCCCTAGGATTATCTACTCACTACATGGTGTCAGAGTAGAGAGCCTTGGACAAAGATACAATTAATCTAACTCATGGTTTTACTTGAGCACATATTACAGAAATGGGAATGAAGCAAAAAAAAAAAAAAAAAAAAAGAAAAGAAAAAAGAAAGAAAGATACACTACAAGAAGAAAAAACATGATATAATAAAAGAAAATTTGTATTTTTCTGAAGAAAAAAATTCTTTGTCTACAGCTTTAAAGGACTTAATTTATTCTTGAGAAATCAATGAAAAGAAACTTATATAAGAAGAAGAATCTAATCATTGCAACAGATAAACTATCTTAGTATTTCTGACCCAGCTAGAAAATTTAATATAGATAGAACCCTTTCCTTTCCCCTCTGGGAATAGCTGCTTTCTTTGTCTCATTAAAGGAAGACAAAACTTGTTCCAGCTCAACAAGGCCTCCTGTGTCTCTTGTCCTATCACTTTGTAACTGTGTCCAAATTCCAATATCTAGAAAATATAAAATCAATAATTTATAAAGTGCCATTTTAGATGTGCCTAAGATTTCCCTAAGATTATCTACTCACCACATGGTGTCAGAGTCGAGAGTCTTGGACAAAGATACAATTAATCTAACTCATGGTTTTACTTGAGCACATATTACAGAAATGGGAATGAAGCAAAAAAAAAGAAAGGAAGATACACTACAAGAAGAAAAAATGTGATATAATAAAAGAAAAATTTGTATTTTTCTGAAGAAAAAAATTCTGTGTCTACAGCTTTAAAGGACTTAATTTATTCTAGAGAAATAAATGAAAAGAAACTTATATTTAGCCAAGAAGAAGAATCTAATCATTGCAATAGATAAACTATCTTAGTATTTCTGACCCAGCTAGAAAATTTAATATAGATAGAACCCTTTCCTTTCCCCTCTGGGAATATTAAATTGGTGGAGACAAGATTTTTTAATATAGCCATGGTTGAAAATAAAAGTTATGTCTTTTAGAAGAAGAGCCTAGAGAAATTGATCAGCTCTAGACTTTCAGAAAGCTAAATGCACATTAAAAGGTAAGTGTAACCAACCACTAAGAAAAGATATCAAGTGTATAACTTAAAAAAGGATAAAACATAAAACCCCATTTGATCAATAAGGAAAAAAATAGAAAATCAAAGTGAAAAAGTGCAATAAAGAGTAGACACAGATAGTAAACCAGAAACCTTAGAATTATTAGAGAGAAAAGGCAGAACACTTTCCAAGGATGGCAATTAGACTGACAGAAAAAATTTCAACAGTAACAATGGAACCTTGAAGACACTGGAATGATGTCATCAAAATACTACAAGAAAAGCAACTGTCAATCTACAACTCTTATTTCTTATCTCGATAGCTCTTATACAATATCATATTATGTACATAATAATAAATATAATAATAATAAATATTGTCTGCTCCATAAGGATTTAGTCTTATGCACTGCTGTAGTCCACAAGCTTTAAAAAATGCCTGGTACAAAAATAGGATATTCAAGAGGATATAGGAGGCCAGCATTGAGAGAAGGGGGTAGGAAACAGAAATACATTTCTATCTGTTCTACATTTTCCCAAGACAAGACTAAATCATTAGACTCCAAAAGCATGTCGTTTCATTATTCAAAGTATATTTTCAAGATAAAATACTGCACAGAAATATAAAATTTAAATTTCTTTTCTTTTTTTTTTACCTGATTCATCAATAGCTGATTTTCCTTCTAGCTTCAAGAACACCTCATTCAAAGTTGTCATGGAAACACCGTAATTCTCAACGCCTTGGTGAGACCATCTATCAAGATCCCTGTAAAGGTCTAAAGGTAGACACAAAAATGCATCAAAAGAATATGATTTGTAATGAGATTGATAATAACATTTTAAAAAATAGAAAATTCATGTGATAGAATGCATTAATCAGAAGCAGTTATGATATAGAATTTCCCTTATTTATAAAATAGTCTAGACAGTATATATATAGTTCCATGTCTTCTTGAGTATAAAATTTTAAAGTTATTTTTTTTATTCTTAGAAAACTACATATGTGAGGGATTTTGAAATAAGTTATATTTTATTTAATGTTTTAAAATATTTAATTGTTAGATTATGAAGAGTGTTATGGATAGATTGATTGTGTCAACCCAAAATTTATATGTGGAAATCCCCATTATTTAAGAAATATTTTCTAGAAAATCGAGATTTATGCTTTCATGTTAGGCTTAATTGTTAGGCAATACAATAACAAATGCAAAAGAACTAAGGTTATTGTAACATCAATATAAACCATTCTGTGGTCTCTGCGTTCTGTTACCTGGGAATTTGTTTGTCCTTTCCAAGGGCAAAATATATACAAGCTTTTCTTCACTTTGTGCTGTTAATTTGGCATCAGGGATGTGCTGTTTAACAAGCGATGTTATATTGTCTGGATCACACATTTCATTCAAATGCAAACTAACATTTAAAAAGAGTAAATTTAAATTATTTTTCTCGAACACTATCTCTACAAACAATTGTAGTATGTGCTCATCCTTTCATTAATGAGTCAAAACATGTATAACCTAATGAACGAAGTGAGACATAAAAACACCAATGTAGTCCAAACTGTATAATCTGTACCACATGGCAGGGGGACGAGCGTAAGGGATGTTAGAGATAGAGAACGTGACTCAAGGATTATTATTTGGAGAAAAGAGATATTCGGCTAGACCTTGACTGGAGTGAGGTGGGAGGGAATGCCTAATTTTGTTTCCACCTGCTCAATAACTCAACTTTGAATTCTCCCTTTGCAGTAATGTATGAGTCCTGCAAAAACTAGCACTTGAACATGGGAAAAACAAAAACAGAGGTACTGTGTATAGTCATTAAGAACATGGTTTGATTGTTCTACTGATCCTTGTTCCAGAATGCAGGTCTAATGTCTCTGAGCATCAGTTTTCTCATCTGTGAGACTGAACAATACTAAGCTCTCCAAGGATCTCAAAATACAGAACAAAATAAAATATGTATGAGATAGCACAGGGCTTTGCACTAAGGAAACCCTCAATATGTTAGCTGATGTGATCTTTTCTTCTTTTTTGGTCCAAAATGTATTCAAGTTGAAGCTGGTCTGTCTTGTTATGAGGACAAAGTTCTTCATGAAATCATTGGATTTGAGCAAGCCCATTATTAGTCACATGCATTGAATTACACTGAAGCTATAGAATGACAAGGGTATCACAATTGACTTTGACAACATGAACCTAAAAAAATCCATTTTAGAAAAAGCTATTTTGTGCTTACAAGGCCCTGTGCTAAGCACTAAGATACCAAATAAGAATACAGCCCTAGCCGAAACCGGTTTGGCTCAGTGGTTAGAGCGTTGGCCTGTGGACTGAAGGGTCCCAGGTTCGATTCCGGTCAAGGGCATGTACGTGGGTTGTGAGCACATCCCCAGTGGGGAGTGTGCAGGAGGCAGCTGGTCGATGTTTCTCTCTCATCGATGTTTCTAACTCTCTATCTCTCTCCCTTCCTCTCTGTAAAAAATCAATAAAATATATTTTAAAAAAAAATTAAAATGAAAAGCTTAGCATCCAAATATCAGCAAGCCAAGTGTAAAACACATTTAATAAGTAAATATTCAACTGATGTGTTTTGTAGGTATGTAGCATTTACACTTCTTAAGTGATTAAAATTTAAAACTGCACTTAGACTTTGAGGGCACCCCTATATCCCAGAATTAGATGAAAGACAAAGAGCGTGGAGTTAGTGGGAGAGTCCATAGAGCTTTGTAAAACTTCTGGTGAGGTTCTGTGACTTCACATATACAAATTAAAATCTGCGTTTCCTGTGAGACCCATGAGCTTTAGAAGACTGTAAATTGGCCGCTCACTGTTTTCTGTCTGCACGGAAGCCCCCTTCCTTCAGAAAACGCCCTTTGATGCCCTCAGTCTCCTGGGAACGGCCAGTTGGGGCTCAGGCCCCACCCCCTCCACACACCAGCATGTGGATGTGCCCCAGGGGAGCTCTGCTCAGCCACAAGCCAGGCTGATGGCTGCCAGCACAGCGGTTGTGGCAGGAGCCTCTCCCGCCTCCTCAGCAGCACTGAGGATGTCCGACTGCAGTTTAGGTCTGCTCCCTGCTGGTAAGTGGACATCCCCCGAGGGCTGCCAGGCTGCCAGAGGGATGTCTGACTGCCAGCTTGGGCCCAATCCCCCAGGGAGCAGGCCTAAGTCAACAGGTGGACATCCCAGGCTGCAAGAGGGCATAGGCCGGGCTGAGGGACGCCCCCATGAGTGCACAAATTTTTGTGCACCGGGCCTCTAGTATAAATATAAATATATAATGATATAATATAAATATAATGTAAAGCATATTATAAAATAAGTGAGGGAGAAGGAAGTTGAGTCAATTCAATTAAGTGCTTTGCACATTGTCAATTACTCATTCGTTCAATATCTTTAGTCTTAAATGCAAAGCAGGCATTATTGCTGCTACTCCATAAATGAAGTTACTGAGAATCAAGTAAATTAATAAAGTTTCCTAAGACAACAATTCAAAGTAACACTTTCAGGGTTCCTGAAGAGTGGGTGCTTTTCAAGGAGAAAACACTCAGAAAAGACTTTCAAGAATGGATACGATTGGAACGTGGTTTGAAGGGGTTGGAGGATGACATGTTAAACAGATGTCCTATCTCAAGCAGAGACAAAACACAACACTATGGAACACCCCAGGGAACAGTGGGCAGTTCCTTTCAGTTGGAAGGTACGGATTCAATCAGGTAGTACCAAGCAATCATGGTGGAATGGTAGGCTAGATCAGGTCAAGCACCTGGAGTAAATATGGGAGGATTCATTTAACCACTGGAGATAAAGTGACTTGAATTATTTTTAAGAAATATTAATATTTTAGTGGGAGTATAGGGGTGATTCATATTACACCTGTAATCTTGGCCCAAGATTATAAATGAGTTGGGCAGATTATTAAAACTCTCTGACATGTCAAAGGAGAATAATAATACCATCTTAAAGTTATCTGGAGGTTTAAATATGATTATATGAGCATTCCAAATGTCGATATCTTAGCAAGTACCTAAGACATAGCCAATACTTATTAAGTGACAGACATTACTTAATAATGATAATAACTATGATCTGGAAGAGAAGGAAACAGGAGAGAATGAAGGAGAAAATGAATTCATGGGGAACCGAGAGGAGGCTATTGAAACTGTCACAATAAACCCAAATAAGCAATGAAATATGATAAGAGAAGGGACTGGAATATCAATACGTTTCTTCTAGCAAACAAAGTGTTGTGAAAATATTTTCCAAAAATTTTATTTAAACGTCGCTTAATCATCCTTATAGTCTTCATGTCTGCAACCCCTCATATCCTTCACTCTAGCTAAGAAAAAGAGCCCCGGGGCGTAGTTCTAACACAGATCTCTTGAAATGAACACACCAGTTGTGCAGTCTACTTGCACACGCTCAATGTTGATATCACCTGCCCTCAGCTTTTCCAACATGTTCTAACCTGTCTCCAACGGTGAGGTCGTACCTTAAATGGTAGCCGATGCCCCATTTCTTCTTCAGGAATAGAGACGAGCCTGCACACCTCAGCTTCCCATTAGATATAAACACCTTTCGGTCTAAGTATTAAAAGCAAAAAAATAAAATAAAATAACTTGCATTAAGGTGCTGTATTTTCACTATTAATATGAAAGAACAAATTCATTAATAAGCAACGTATTTTAGAAGCATGACCCACTAAAACAGATGCATTCGAATCCTGATCATATGCAAGCCACTTTCTTTGTCATACAGTCACTAAAATGACATGTCAGTTTATTCTCTAGTACTAGTATATTTAGAAAAAATTATACATTGAAAGGATCTGTTTCAAGCCAACTGACATTCATATTGAATAACGTCAATATGAACGGCAGTTGTTATTAATCTTTTTTGTTGTTAATCTTCACCTGAGGAAGGAAGGGAGGGAGAGGGTACGGAGAGAGAGAGAGAGAGAGAATCATCGTTGTGAGAGAGACACATTGACTGGTTGTCTCCTGCATGCACCCCAACCAAGGGGATGAGGAGAGAACCCACAACCCTGTTATGTTCCCTTAACCAGGAATCGAACCTGCAACTCTTTGGTGCACAGGCCGGCACTCTAACCACTGAGCCCACTGGCCAGGGCAAAGCATAATATATCTTTGAGAATAGCTATATATTTTACAACCAATGCAATAGGTTCAGAGTACTTCCATGGCACAATGTACTCAGGGATGTAGGTGCTCAAATGGGTGAAAGATTCTCATGGCAGTCACACCCATGGCAACTAACTGTGCTGGAATGAATCTATACATATCCCACATGTGTCTCTGATTTCTCACTAAGGTACATGCAAGAAACCTAAGAGTCACCAGCCAGGATGTCAGCCTCATCCATGAACTGGGTGCTGAAGAGGATGACTCTGTTTGATTTCCTCTCTTTAAGAAGGTTCCACACACGGTGCCTTGAGAGAGGATCTGATCCAGCGGTTGGTTCATCCAGTAGCAAAATCTGCACAGCACCAAAGCACATAAAATCATTTCCCCTCCCAGGCAAAATTTCATTAAAAAAGCAACATGTATTTGGAGACATAGCTCAGTACTTAATTTTCCATTATAACTGCTCTCTTGCTTTTTGCGTTTACAAATTAAGTCTGACCGAATACAATAGTTTCTCAGCCCTCAATCTGATTTTACCGGTAATTTTAGTTCGATTTACCTGAGGATCTCCTAAAATGGCAGTTCCAAAAGTTAGCTTCCTTTTTTGTCCACCGCTTAAATTTTGAGCAAGAATGTCTTGAATATTTTCCATTTCCAAGTCCTGTAAAACTTGTTGTACCTAAACCAAAGAAAGGTTATTTGGTCTAAAACCCAGAATGGTTATTTAAAAAAAACAGTATCATTTGTCTGTTCATTATAAGGGGCCTTTTTGCCCTTTAGAGGGTGAACTGGGTAGAAGTAACACAAGTGCATTTAGAATTTCCTAGGGAAACAGTTTCATCCTCATGGCTGCATGACATTTAACTCGGAATCTACCTCTCGTTCCACTTCCTGCGGCTGGATCCCTTTTATTTTGGCAAAGAGCCTGAGGTTTTCCCTCACTGTCAGGAAGCCGAATTGCACATTGGATTGCGGGCAGACTCCAGTGAGCATGCTGACAGTCTCCAAGTCAGCCGTTTCTGAAAGTGAGTGGTTGTAGATGGTGACCGAACCTAGAAGTTAAAGGTAGACAGTTAACATCAGGGTAATGTTGCATGCTTGCTTTATGTAAGATATTTTTAAATGAAAAAACAATGCGTGTCAATCACTAGAGTCCTTTAAAGATATTGGGCCTACTAATAGGGAATACACTATTGACTAATTAAAAATGTAATGTTCATAAGACATCTGACCCAGCTGGGTGCCAATTCATAAACATAAAGCTACTTACCAGGAAGTATTTAAACCAAAAAGATTTTCCTAAATAAAGAGAACATGAATCTATACAAGAATAACTTGAAGAAACTTCTAAAACTTTTAAATACCTGAGTGTGACTAGTAGTTAATGAAACTACTATTGAAATTAACTAATAAAAATGCACAGTTAATTCATTTGCCCATGTTCTTGTCATTAGATAATTGTCTTCTTACCTGATGTTGGGTCCGACAATCCACTGAGTATGTTTAACAGGGTCGTTTTCCCAGCTCCACTGTGACCAAGGAGTGCAGTGATCTGGCCTTCATATATGTCAAATACCAGACCTGGCAGTATTTAAAAAAAAATTACACTCAGAGCTTACATAGTAACCTTACATTCTCTGAAATTTTTATACGTTTTTATAATATGGGTATATTTGGCTAGCAATAGTCAAAATCCATCCCAAAAATCCTTTCTTTAAAATGGTATCTGCTATGATATACATTTTATAGGTGTAATATTACCATAATATATTATTCTATGATTAACAATTTGGGGGATTAAAGCAGTTTTGTCTTTAAAGATGGGCTGACTACAATGAAGATAGCTTTTGGATTAGAGAATGTGGTGAGCTGAAAATACAATATCATGATCCTATCACACATCTCTCAAACCTATAGGATATCAGGGTTGCATCTGACTTTCTGAAATAGTTACGTGGTTTCTCCTTTACTCGGAAGGAAACATACTGGGTTCGAACAAAGGAGCATCATAATAGCTGGACTATCTGTTCTTCGTCTGCCAAGAGAGTATCACAGTTGAGACACAGTCTTGAAAACAACCCGCCTGTTACATATGATATTTATTACCTTTCAAAGCTTCTACTTTTTCATGCTTTCCTTTTTTATATTCCTTTTTAAGATTTTTTATTCTGGAAAAAAAAGACAAAAATGTTTTGAAGAAATGGTGGAGGTGGACAGACGGTTGAGACATCCACTGACTGGAGGGTCTCTTTCCCCTTTCTGCCTCACCTGCCTCTTCCTTCTCATTGTATTAACCAGGAAGCAAAGAGGAAAGGGACAGAGTGAATCACAGAGAAAAGGGGGTGAAAACAACCAGGGAGAAGGTGACTGCGTCTGTCACAAAGACAGCAGGCAGAGAAAGAGAGCCAAGCATGAACAATGGAAAGAGCTCATGAAGAAAGTGGAAATATGAATACTATTTATTCATGGATGGCTGTTGCTCAACCACAGATATTAGTACATGTAAATGCTGACAATGTAAGAAAACAAAATGTTATCAAGAGAGAGGGTAGCCCTTCCTGAGGGCAGCAGCCTGGACATCAGTGGGTACAAGAAGGACACCGAAGAAAACCTTTGTCATATCTGGGTTTTGCCCGATAGATCTCTGGTCTCTGACGGGTGTTTCATTTGCATCTCCAGGTAGTTCTTTCATTACCTGATGGCTTCTTTCCCATGGAATTCTGGAGACACTGGTTCAAAAGAGTCATTGGATGAAGAATCTGAATCTATTTCATTCTCAAGGGCCACGTGGTCAGCTCTTCGGTGTTGAAACCAAAAAGAGGGTTTCAGGAAAAACCAGGGAGAATGTCGACGTCCATGTTCAGCTACATGAATGGGAGGCAATTAAATATTGGGTCAGGCACCACTTTAAGGACTGCAGTCACCATAGCAGTAGCATTCTTCATCTAGTTCTGACACGTGCACTAATAATATAATTACCCTTCATCGCTTACAAGTGTCTGTGTCTTTAAAAATGTTTTTTTTATTGATTTCAGAGAGGAAGGGAGAGGGAGAGATGGAAACATCAATGATGAGAGAGAATCATTGATCGGCTGCCTCCTGTACACCCCCTACTGGGGATTGAGCCTGCAACCCTGGCATGTGCCCTGGCCGGGAATCAAACCTATAGCCTCCTCGTTCATAGGTTGACACTCAACCACTGAGCCACATTGGCCAGGCGCAAGTGTCTCTTTTTTAAAAGAAACAATCTAAAGTGTTATGGTAGAACAAGATCTTAGGAAGTTATTTTATAAACACAGTGCAGAATACCATTAGGCTTATTTTTAAAGTTTTGAAAAAAATGCTTGCTAATTTATAGTCAATACACCATAGATATTATTTAACCCACTATATCTAAATATTATCATTTCAATCTGTAATCAATATTAATATTATTAATGATATACTTTTTATTCTTGTACAAAGTGTAGACCATTAAAGAAATGCAATGAATGAAATTGTGTTGAGTCACAATCATGAATCTACTTACTGGGCAAAACTTTGCCAAAATATAATGTCAATGCCAAATAGAGAAAAGTATCAAAAACCAACATGAAACAAGTAGCTATTATTAGGTTTGGGTTGCTTGAAGAGTCCAAATGGGTGTTAGCATTCACATCATAGTCCAAATGTATAAGCTAAAAAAAAAATACATAGACTATTAAAAGGATAAACGGAGCATCAAGAATTATTATTGTCTTACTAGAGGCCCAGTGCATGGATTCGTGCACCAGTGGGGTCCCTCGGCCTGTCCTGTGCCCTCTTGCAATCCAGGACCTCTTGGAGGATGCCAGATAGCTGGTTTTGGCCCGATCCCCGCAGGCCAGGCCGAGGGACCCCACTGGTGCATGAATCCATGCACCAGGCCTCTAGTATGCATATAAGATCTTTGGTTAATCTCCTCCCGCCCTCCCCTTTGCCCCCTTCCCTCTGCGATTCATCAGTCTGTTCCATGTTTCCATGCCTGTGGTTTCCGCTCTTGTGTTGAACATCTACCCTCTGGTGGTCAGTGCGCATCATAGTACCGGCAAGTTGGCCGGTCACTTGGGCTTTTATGTATATAGATAGATTATAGACATTGGGATTGAACATAATTCTTGTCTTCACAGAGCTCTAAGCTAAGGGAAGAGATAACAATGAACCATCTAACCACAAAGCAATTTGAGGAGTTAATGGAAATAGGTATAAAAAGCTCAGAGACCCACCGGCAGAGCAGGCAAGTCCTCCAGGCAGAAGTAAAAACTCAAGGAAGGTGATATTTGAGCTGAGTTGCCTATAGGATTGCATCCAGCTTAGGATGGGGAAAAGAAGAGAGCATTCTGGACAGGGGGCAAGATTTGAAAGTGAAACCATGCAGGAGTGCAAATACTTCAGTGGTAAGAGAAAAAAACAGAATAATTACTTAGTATATAGCAAGATAGAATGAGTTTATATGTAACATCATCCTTCATTTGGCATTTATAGTTATGCTGTCATAACTAGAATTAATTTTCTGAGAGGAGGCTTAGTTTCATTTAAATTGGCCCATCAAAAAGTAAAAATGTATTTCCATGGAATTCCTGGTTTTCAAATACTGGCCATAATATTAAGGGTCATGTTTCTTGAGCATTAACTTAGATGCCTCTTCAATGGGACAGCCCATTAAAAGTAAAAGCAGAACCGCATCAGTAATGGAGTATTAGTTGGCACTTAGGGACTTAAAAAAAAAACGAACTGTGTTGAGAAAGAAAAATAAAAGCATACACCTCCTTTCTATACCTTCTGTGTGTATCTTTGCCAAGGTAGATGGGAATTTTAATGTTTAGCACCCGAAGCATGAATTATTCAGAGGGAATGTGTTTTAAATATTTTGTAGAAAATGAAGTAGTTACATCAGCTCTTACCTGGGACATCCCGACAGTGAAAGCAAAGGGGCTAAGAAGACACAACGTCCATTCCAAAAAGGCAGGGAGATGCCTATACAACGCCGTGAAACCCAGGCTCCCCCAAACGACCGTGAGCAGAAAGACGACAAAGCCGGTAAGGAATGGTTTCTTTATCAGGACGCTCATCATGAAAGCTAAAGTTATCTGAGAGAAGAGAAACACTTTAGGTAGTATCTACTTCTCTGAGAATCATCAGTGGCATACTAAAGGACAGGATTTCATAGTATGATATTTTGTCCATTCCCTCCCCACCCCTAGATACGGTCTCATGTAAATACTCAAATACTGCAAACAGAAAAGAACAGGTGTGATCAGAATTAGTGATAAATAATGGGTAGGTTTCCCTGAGAAAAAGAAGAGGGAGGGTGGGAGGGAGGGAGGGAGAGAGAGAGAGAGAGAGAGAGAATTTGATTAAATTCATCAACTCACCAAAGACAAGCCGTAGAGGAGAATGAGCATGAAGACCACCACAAAGCTAGTGAGGACGACAACACGGGTAGATTTTACAACAAGAGCCACCAGAATCGCCATAATAAAGATGAAGCCAGCGTACATCACACTCCAGGAGAGCCTTGCAGAGAAACGAAACGTCATTTCAGAGCGCTGCTACTCCATCTCTGGACTCATTCATGCGTTCAACAAATGATGTGTGAAGCTCACCATATAGCAAGAGTAAAGGGAATATAACAGCTAACACATCAGAAAATTTCTCTGCCCCTAAAGATCATATTCTACAGGGGACGGTAGGCAATAAACAAGTAAACAAATAATACAGGCAGCCAATTGCAAACCAAGAAAGAAACTGAGTGATAAAAAGTGAGAGTAATTGGGAAAGGTTTCAGGGAAAACATTTATGAGGATTTGTCACTTCCAGACTTCTTCTTTCAGTAAAGTAATTGTATAAATATCATGGGCCAAAAGTAAATGAAGCAGCAGCAAACTTTGTCTCTGAAGAGCCAGATAGTAAATATTTTAGACTTTTTAGACCCTGTGGTCTCTCTTGCAACTACTCAACCCTGCCTTCAGAGCACAAGAGCAGCCATTGAAAAATGTGCAGCCCTAACCAGTTTGGTTCAGTGGATAGAGCGTCGGCCTGCGGACCAAGGGGTCCCAGGTTCGATTCCGGTCAAGGGCACATGGGTCAAGGGCACATGCCTGGGTTGCGGGCTCAGTCCAATGTGCAGGAGGCAGCCGATCAATGATTCCCTCTCATCACTGATGTTTGTATCTCTCTCTTCCTCTCCCTTCTTCTCTGCAATCAATAAAAATATATTTTAAAAATGTGCAAACAATGAGTGTGGTTGGGTTCCAATAACAAGTCATTTGTTAACACTGAAATTTGAGTTTTATATGAGTCTTTGTGTGTCATAACATATTGTTTTTTAATTTTTCCAAACATTTAAAAATGTAAAAGTATTCCTAATTTGCAGATTGTAAAATAAAAGGGTGTGTGTGTCATATTTTGCCAACCCCTGATATAGATGATTAGGTAAAGATTAGATATAGACACAGATGTGAACACAGGTATACAAATAGATATGGGAATACAGATGGATATGAAGATATGTCGTTTCTTGCTATCAATGCCAAAAAAAACAGGAAGTAATTTCTTTATGGGGAAAGAGAGTCAACTTTCTAATCATGCAAATCTAGGTTCCAGCTTTCTCTGCTCCACTGTAAATCTATGATCCTAAAAGGTACTCAATCTCTTTAAATTTCCTTATTCTCTGCTGAAAAATAATAAGAAAAGATGAAATATTGTATGTTATGGGTTTGATATGACAATGGGTCCATAACCGGTCCACAATGAACACTTAGTTTTCTTTTGTTCAAAGCAGAAAAGCCATTGTGTTTTGGGAAGTCTTGCCTAACTGTGATGATTCCTTTGCACAAAATACTTCTATTCATCTGAAATTGTTCATCTCTCTGCATTCTATAAACCTCTCCTTAATTTCATTCATATGCCAAACACACAGAATGTCACAGCCTTTTCTTATGGGAGGAACATTCCTATTTTTGTTAACCCTTCAACATCAGATATATTTGCTCTTTCTCTCATTATCATCATCATCATCATCATCATCATCATCATCATCATCATCATCATCATCATCATCATCATCATCATCATCATCATCATCATCATCATCATCATCATCATCATCATCATCATCATCATCATCATCATCATCATCATCATCATCATCATCATCATCATCATCATCATCATCATCATCATCATCATCATCATCATCATCATCATCATCATCATCATCATCATCATCATCATCATCATCATCATCATCATCATCATCATCATCATCATCATCATCATCATCATCATCATCATCATCATCATCATCATCATCATCATCATCATCATCATCATCATCATCATCATCATCATCATCATCATCATCATCATCATCATCATCATCATCATCATCATCATCATCATCATCATCATCATCATCATCATCATCATCATCATCATCATCATCATCATCATCATCATCATCATCATCATCATCATCATCATCATCATCATCATCATCATCATCATCATCATCATCATCATCATCATCATCATCATCATCATCATCATCATCATCATCATCATCGGTTGGTTTTCTCTAATGCTCTGTAGGTTTCCATGATTTCTTAAAAAATATATTGACCAAAATTCCCTCCAGGATTGAGTTATACAATTTTAATACAAATAGAGACACCAGAAGAAACTCCCATTCTAGACCAAACCAAGCCAGCAATGCATTTTCTCCACTTTTTGCATTGTTTATTAAATATTTCTGGAGGAAAAATAAATTTGGTATAAATTGGCAGCATTAAAAATATGTGGTCTTCCTATTCAACAGTATCTAACGTTTATTTAAACACTACATGGTATATATCTACAACTATTCTATATGTTCTACAATTCTTGTTTAACATTGAGAATAATAACACAGTATGTATAGGGTATATTCAAACCACTGCTTTCTGATTCAAGAACTTATGCTTTTACTACTCTTTATCTCAAAAGCATTGTTTGGCTAAACTCATTAAAAGTTTTGTTGCTAATTGGTTCCTTAACTTACATCTCTCAGTATGTACTACTTCCCAATACTGAGTTCTATCTAATATTCTGTGTTTAATTTTTCTTAATTCCACTTTAAATACATTTCCTGTTTAATCTTTATGGCCAATAAGAGATAGATACCATTATCAATGTTTAACAGAAGAGAAAACCTAGATTTGAAGAGATTAAGTAACTTGGTCAAGGTGGCAATGCTCAGATGGAGATGACCCACGGCTTCCCACCTCCCAAGCCTGTGTTCTCACCACTGTGTATACCTCCACCAAAGAAGCTTTGGGCTTAAAGAACATAACTCGTGTGTGTGTGTGTGTGTGTGTGTGTGTGTGTGTGTATGTTATTTCCTTCAGTGTCATAAAAGTAAGAATTCATTCAATGTGGAGTCAAAATCAATCATCCAAACATATATTTCATCAAACATTAGAAATCTCACATGTGTGTGCGTGTGTGTGTGTGTGTGTGTGTGTGTGTATATACAAAATTACT
>NW_005355708.1:3345908-3359855 GCF_000412655.1 Myotis brandtii | reverse complement strand
TATATATATATAAAATAAGTATATATATAAGTATATATACATACATATGTATGTGTGTGTGTGTATATATATATATATACCAGTATGTGTGTGTATATACACACACACACACACACACACACACACACACACACATCCACCCCATATATGGTAACTAGTGATCAAGAGTCATCATTTGTATTGGTTAGTGATTTGGGTTTCAGCAAGCTATAGAATTAGACTTTCTTTAATTCAGTGAAGTATCATTTACCAAGCCTATAAGTCCATCTACTTCACTTATTTATCGTACACTACCTTATGGAAGCCATCAAGTCTAAACATGATACTTTATAGGCCTAGGGAGTCCAAATAACTCACTCTGCTTATGTATGCTATGTGACAGACTGTAGCCATGTAATTACCAGAATGCTAACTCTTGAAGTCCCATCATGGTCATCAATGACTTAATGTATTGTCTTTCTTTGGCAACGTTGACTGATACATAGTAGATGAATGTAGAAAAAGAAATAATGCAGAAGAAAATGAAAATATCGGTCCCAACCCCTGCTTGGGCAACAAAGGGTAATATCTTCATATTTAAACCAGTGACTGACATGAGCTCTTCCATCACCGAGTGATTTGTTGTGATCTAAAGAAAGATATCAATGAACACATTGTTATATGAAGCTGATTATAACCTCATGCATTTCCTCTCAATGATAAGAAATTATGTGCATTCCACTTTTAAATGCATATGCCTATCACGATCTGTCCCCAGGTAGTTCCTGCCACCCTCCAGTTTTTGTCTCGATTCCTTAGAACATCTTTCTATCATCTTCACTAGACAAAATTCTACTCAATCTCAACGTCTCAGCTGAAATGTCATTTCAATTAGTAGGTTCTCTCTGATATTGCAGAGTATCTTGTTTCATTGTTTGACTAGTACACCATTTATAATCTCATGACAGAATCTAAACTCTTATCATGAACCATATATCTATTTCTCCCCCCTATTATTCAGTATCCCTGGAGAAAAGTAACTGTGTTCTACTTATTTCCTGATCCTCAGGGCTTAGTGTAATGGTTTATATACAGTCTTGCACCACAAAAATACATGTTGGTTAATGACAGACTGTATATACAACAGTGGTCCCATTGTCTAGTGACACAACTATCCTAATATCATAGTGCACAGTGGCCCATGACTGCACAGTACTTGTCCAGTACATTGTGCCCAATAAATGAAGTGAATAAATCAATTGAATAAGATAGGATCATCCATAAGATAACCATCCAACAAAACTTAACTTACAATGCCATTTATTTCTTCAACTTAATACTCACTTCTATGATAGCAGCATTAATGGCAGCTTGAAAAGCTATAAAGCCTTTTTTCCAGAACAATGAACCTTCACAGGCAACATTTTCATTTGATGTTTGACAATGAGCTTTAGGAAAAGAAGAACGAAACATAAACAGTTATGATGGGATGGGGCAATCTTGGTGATAGGAAAAATGAAGACTTCAAATATTCCAAAATGCACTCCAAGTTCACAATAATATAGCGTATGGTAGGGCTTTTTGCAAGTAAGGTTTGCAGGGTACACCCAGAGAATATGCTTTGTTCATGTGAACATCAGTTCTCAACAATTTTTCACTCAATCTTATAATTCTCTCCATTACCCAAGAATATTTTGTTGAGCTTTGTTGAGCCAAGACTATTCTGTGGCTTGTGCCAAAGAAGCACTAAATTTTTTAAAAGTTTGGTAATCATTGAGCAAGAGCCTTTTCTTGCAATTTTATTTAGGACTAACACAGGAATGCAGTCATGTGCCATATTACTATATTGGGTAAACAATGGAACACATATAATGAAGTTGAAAAATTCTTATAGTCTAGGACAGCTGTGGGCAAACTACGGCCCGCGGGCCAGATATGGCCCGTTTGAAATAAAAAAAACAAAAAAAAAAAAGACCGTACCCTTTTGTGTAATGATGTTTACTTTGAATTTATATTAGTTCACACAAACACTCCATCCATGCTTTTGTTCCGGCCCTCCGGTCCAGTTTAAGAACCCATTGTGGCCCTCGAGTCAAAAAGTTTGCCCACCCCTGGGCTAGGACCTGACTACTTAGTCAGGGCACTGACCTCTTTTCCCTTAGATCAGCGGTTCTCAACCTGTGGGTCGAGACCCCTTTGGGGGTCAAACGACCCTTTCACAGGGGTCCCCTAAGACCATCAGAAAACACATATATAATTACACATTGTTTTTGTGATTAATCACTATGCTTTAATTATGTTCAATTTGTAACAAGGAAATTGGGGGTCACCACAACATGAGGAACTGTATTAAAGGGTCACGGCATTAGGAAGGTTGAGAACCACTGCCTTAGATTGTCAAATGAAAAAATGATAATGCCAACACAACAATAGCTGCCCAGTGTGAGTGAATCCAAATTATACCTATTTTTTGTCAGTTCAGCAAAAAAATGTATTTTTTTGGTATGCTTCAGAATTTTAGTTTATGTCTACCATAAGATGAAAAGGCTTAAAATCGCTGGCCTAGAGACATCATAGCCATTATGACATTATGCTTTTCTCAAGTGTTTGTGGTGATGTTGTTGTAAATAAACCTACTGCAACTATGTACAGCCCATAATACTTGATAATGGCAATAAAGGACCATGTTTCTGCTTTATGTTTTTACTAACTATATGTTTTATCATTATTTTAGAGTGTACTCTTTCTACTTACATAAAAAAAAAGTTGGCTGTAAAGCAGTATGCCAGGTTATGCCAACAGCAGCTCATCGAATATCTCATGTTTACCGCATCTCTGGATTGCATCATTTTCTCTTGTGCTCGATTTAATCTCATGTTGTTTTGCACAGTAACATGCTGTACAGGTTAGAGGTCGTAGTCTATACTATATGCAAACAGCCTAGGCATGTAGTAGGCTGTACCATTTAGGTTTGTGTGAGTGCACTCTGTGATGTTTGCATGACAATGAAATCATCTCATGATGCAATTCTCAGAAAGTATCCCTCTCGTTAAGCAGCGCATAACTGAAACAGCAAATATAATTTCTTAATAAGACAATACACTTAAGAACGCATGCTTTTTTTTTTTAACAGGAATGAATCTCATTATGTTCAGAAATTAAAAGTCTGGATATGTTGTGATACTTCTGCTCTCACATATGCTTCCTTTTGACTAATGACAACAGTAAAAAAAAAAAGAAGT
The DNA here is from genome assembly GCF_000412655.1 of Myotis brandtii. Classification (NCBI taxonomy): domain Eukaryota; kingdom Metazoa; phylum Chordata; class Mammalia; order Chiroptera; family Vespertilionidae; genus Myotis; species Myotis brandtii. The sequence goes on along the minus strand of NW_005355708.1, from coordinate 3,356,634 downwards.
ATTTTTCTAATGGGAAAGTTACCTGAATGGTCTCTGTATTCCTTCATCTTGGGGATTCTACCTCCCCAGACAAACTTTAAATGATATGAGAAGTTATCATCAAAGATGACTCTCACTGCATCTATAGAATAGTTTAAATTCAATGCATTCATGCTTTCCTCATCAGGCCACCCCGTGATTGTCCTTCCTGCGGGTGAAAGAGGGGAAAAGGTAAGGAAGATCTCTACGTGGTCCAAAGACAGCACACCACACACAATCATGTTGAAGGTCTTACTTGCATTCACGTCATCTCCTCACTAAATGAGAGAGTCACTTGGTGTGTGTGTGGGGGGCGGGGGGGGGTTCCAACGCTCTAGATAAACTCAGAAGTGCTGTGTGGCAATCGCTTCTATCACAGATTGTGCCTTTCCAAATGAAATATAACGTGTCCTCCAAAAGGTATACACACTTTATAGCTGATAGCTCAATTGATTTTTTTTTCTTTTCAGATTTAACTTATTGGAATTAATGATCATTCAAAGTGTGTATACTTTTTTGGGGGACACCCTTTAACCAATACTTTAAAGAAATACCAATGTATACATTTAAACTGATGTGCATACAGACCTGTCTAAAGTTGAAATATATATTACAATTATAAATATGTTCTATAATTATACTATACAGGGCCAGGCAAAAGTAGGTTTACAGTTGTGAGTACACGAAACACAGTTTATTCTTGTATTATTGATTATTAATGATTGTATTATTTTCCATACAAACAACTGTAAACCTATTTTCATCCCACCCTGTATACCTCCATTTGACAATGGTGTCAATATGGCTAAACTTCAAAGACAGAATAAAATTGTTCAATTTGGGGAGTGTTTTCCCAAGAGACTTTGTTTATTCTAAAATATGCAATGTAAATGAGTGCCTTTTACGGACCAAACCCAGGCCATTTAACCCACTGTCTGGAATCTGTTGAATGCAAACGCCTGTTATAATTCAACATGTTCCACTGTCCTCTGTGCTTCCTGCCATCTGGCAGCTGGACCAGATATTTAATTGGACCCAGGTCCAATCCTTTGGGCCAGGCTACAGGTGGTGGTGTATTCTTTCATTAGTGTCATAATTGCTGAGTGTCTTGCTTTTTGTGATATGAGCAGCCATTGACACTCAGTGCCCAGATCCACTAGAAATTTCGAAACGATGATGTTCTATTTCCATCATTTGTTTTCCATTTACTAGAATATGTTTATAAAACAGTACTTTCCAGCATCTGTTTGATTAGCCAATAGTACAGTTCACATAGGATAAATGCTGGCATTTCCCCTTTATTTACAAATGTTCCTAACAACTGATTTCCTATCATCTTCCAAGGGCAAACATTTTTTTTTCTTTTTACATCATGATGAAAGCATGCATTTAAATATACATTGGATAAGTTTCAAATCATTGCGCTATTCTTGTTGAAGCTTAACATATGCCAGCTTTGACCCAGGAGGGGGTCTCTTGAAGTTGACTGCTGAGTTTTTCTGACATAATCTATTTGTTCTCAAAGGTTTCCTAACTTTCTGGAAGGTCAAGAGTCCTCCCCTTATAACTTTCTTGTCCCAGATCTCTGCATCTCCTTTCTTCCCGTACCAAGACTCCTATGTTTCAAGGACTCAGGGGTGAGAGAATTAGACTATTCCATAATTACTTATTTGGTATATCCCACATGACATATATAACAGCCTCAGAATAACATTCTAAAACTACAGCACCAACCTAATTACTAAAAATGGTTTTAATCATTCTCAAATCGGCCCTCTCTTTGCAGTGGTTACTGGCTCTTTCTTAGGGGATTCTCATTCTCTTCTCGGGCCCATTAGATACCCTACAGCAGTGATGGCGAACCTTTTGAGCTTGGCGTGTCAGCATTTTGAAAAACCCTAACTTAACTCTGGTGCCATGTCACATATAGAAATTTTTTGATATTTGCAACCATAGTAAAACAAAGACATATTTTTGATATTTATTTTATATACTTAAATGCCATTTAACAAAGAAAAATCAACCAAAAAAATGAGTTTGCGTGTCACCTCTGACATGCGTGTCATAGGTTCGCCATCACGGCCCTACAGCAAGCCTTGTGGCTGGTAGGGCTTCTTCCCCCTTCACTTATATCTGGAGGCCAAAGGAAATACCTTTTCACCTATTTTGTTGTGAACACTGTCCATGCTTTCTTGGTTTTGCTGTCTAATTTCTCTCTCAATTTTTATGCATTTCAAGAGATTAACAAACCATGCTGTCACCATTGATCAATCTTTATGGAATCTTCTCACAAACATACATTTGAATAACCCTGGACTACCTCATTTTAATATGGACTATAAAAAGGAAAACCCACTTAATATAGGAGAGTAGTAAATACAGTAAGAAAATCTCCTTGATATCAGAAAGGAATATGCATTAATGTTGTGAATTAAATCTAGAAACTTAAACATTTAACACAGTTTATCAAAAGAATTTTAAAATGAATTTGTGTATTTTGCCAACATGAAATTTACCGTGAATTTCTGGAGCACGTACCTTTCATAAATGGGACTGATGCTACTTTGCTCATGATCTCCTGGGTAGTTTTGGATTTGGGTGCAAATGCAATAACGTAATTAGAATCATTAAAATGATCTACACGCCCCAGATATATTGCAGGCACTTGAGGAAAGTTATCAGTGTAATGTATACTGGAAGAAAACAGGTATGCAAATAACACCAGGAGAAATGAGAAAAACCATTCCTGCACAGCAACAAGAGAAGATGGAGCAAATCAGTAGCTATTCAACCACAGATAGATCATTCCCAAACAAATTTAAACACTTAAATTTTTATGTAGCTCAGATTCCATTTTTCCTCTCTCCCAGTCTTGAACTCTCCCAAATTTCTTGTCTTCTAATCTGCCCGTTTTGAAATGTGCACATCATCTATCAAGATGGAGTTGTAGCATCCATCCTATAAAATAAAAGCCTAATATGCTAAGTGTCCGGTCGTCCCTTCAACCAATTAAAGCATAATATGCTAATGATATGTTAAAGCTGCTCAACTGCTCCCTTTGATGTGCATTGACCACCAGGGGACTAGTTGCTATGACATGCACTGACCACTAGGCGGGGGAAGACCCTCCAACTGGTAGGTTAGCTTGCTGCTAGGATCTGGCTGATCAGGACTGAGCTAGATGGGCCAGACATGTCCTGGAAGCCCTCCTGCAGCCCCTCCCCAGCTGGCCAACCTCTGCGTCCCTCCCTGGCCCCAATCATGCACCAGTGGGGTCCCTTGGGCTGGCCTGCATCCTTTCACAATCCAGGACCCCCCAGGGAATGTTGAAGAGCCAGTTTCAGCCTGACCCCATAGGCCAGGCCAGGGACCCCACTGGTGCATGAATTTTTACACCGGGCCTCTGGTTCCAATTATAATTGAGAATCTAAGTTTATCATACTTCAATGCAAGTTTTAAAGGCTAGATTGCTTCATGAATGGCCTAATGATTTATAGTCATGTGGAAACCCAAGTGTCAATGATAAAGAAATATTAGGTGGCATGAAATAGAGAACTAGCCATCAACAAGAGCAAGGTCATATTTTTATCATCTGCTACCTGTATGTGCAAAAAATAGTTCCAAAATATTGCTTATTAAAGACAGATCTTAAAAGTCTTTGTCATTGCAACAATATTCTGGAATTGGAGATGCAACAGAATGCATGTGAAGTCCTGTGTTAAGAACACACTTTAATATTTAGTTTTAATTCTAAACACATGTCCCTTAAAAGACAATATTCACCATATGTTCTTATTTCAGCTATGTGTGTTGGCCTATATCTACCCTAATCTATCTAGTCAGGTAGATAAATTAACAGATACAGTGCTTATATGAATAATTAAAATGATGATAGCAAAAACATCTATCTAGAGTAGCATCTAACTTTTATGTTCATATGATCCTTACTCCATGCAGGAATGTTATAGACCTTATTCTTGCCAATTGAAGTATTCAATACATATTGGTTGAAAGAACACACACATACACACAATGTCTATAAGATCAAATATTAATATATCATCCCTTAATCTATGGATATTTTATGAGTGATTTTTAATGTATTTAATATATTTTTCTAAATTTACTGAATTTTCTACACAAAGTACATCTAATCATTCTTATAATTAGAAGAAAATAAATACTATCCTAATAGAAGCAAAAGTTCAAAATGCACTTTCCCTCTTAGTTGTATATATACCCATTATTTCTTTCCAATTGACATCATCTGTATCCATAATACAACCCTTTGGAAGTGCTACACTTTGTCTTTTGAATGCTTTTTTAAAACTTCATCTTGATTTCTGGATTAATTCTGGATTAAATGTTGCCTGTTTCTTTTACTTTAACCCTAAACTTCTGTACCTATGCCTTCATGAGTTTCAAATGAGTTTAGATGCTAAGAATTGTTATCTCTGCAGTGTAAAGATGTGGCGTTATTTTTCATGGAGTTTCTAAATATGAATTACTTTTCAAATGCCTTAAGACATATAATAATAATATTTTTAAAGGAATCTTATTTGAAATAAGAGCAAAGTCCAGAACTTTAAAAAAGTCAGTCTGTTAGAAATAGAATCTATCTGAAACATTAAATAATGAAGACACAGTATTTGTGCTGCCTGATCAAATACTTTTTCCTCTTCTATATATGAGAACAAACACATAGACTCTGAACCATACCAAGAAGGTTTCTCTCTTCATCCTCCATTTTTTAAGAAAATTCTTGCAGAGAAGGGCCCATGTTTGCTGACCCACGCTGATGTGCCTCTTGCTCATTCTGACCTGTTTATTTAAAAATTAGGAAGTAAATGTAAAGGTGTGAAATAGGGAACACTGTGCAATCAAGCTGAAAAGAAATATAACAGCTGTTTCCAAGTGCTTGCATAGCAAATAAGGGAGATGAAAAGCTCAAAGACAGACAGAGGGATGTTCATGTGCAGTGTTGAAAGAAATCACAATTTCCAAAATGATTAGACATAATTTGTATTGACTCCTCATGGACTGACAAAAATTAGAGAGTTTCATAGAGTCAAGTTTTCTCCCCACAACCTTGCACTGTTCAGCTTTCTAACGGGGACACAGGAACTTTAAGTACTGCTGGTGGGAGTATAGACTCACACAGCCATTTGAGTGATTCATTCCCAATTCCTTACTACTGCCATCAGTCAATTCAACTGCGGGGTACAAGTGCCCGGGAAATTGTCACAGGAGCCCTCAAGGGGACCTCTACGAAGATGCTCTTCATAATGTGCACTATGGTGACATGGTGTTGTGAAACAAATTTTAATCAATACAGTCCATAAAGCATGTAGGGTTCAGAAGCAATGGGTTGGTATCCACGTAGCAACATAAAGAGATCTTTAAAAAAACATGCTGCCATTTTTTTTAAAAGTAAGACAATGTTGAGAGTTATATCACAACATCATTTATATTAATTAGCACTTCATGCCGTATACATTTTCCAGGAATATCCAGGAACTAAAGGATGGTTATCAAGTACAATGAAAAGGTTATCTATGGCAGTGGGAAGTGGAAATAGAGTTTGGGTATAAAGTGGGACCTGTAAATTTAAGGAAATAAATAACCAAAACAAGATAAGGGCTTTGTTTGAACCAATCATGCTGTGTGCCATGAAATCAAAAGTATGATTAATTAGTTCTTTATCCAACTTTTATAAGTAAAGTTCAAAAAAGTTCCATGCCAACCATTAAATGAGAAAACAACAGCAACAAAATCCAAAAGCAAGTAGATAAAAATTCTCGTGAAATTTCAGAGAATTTCAGATTGTTCATTATGGCTGGAACGAAGAGAGATTGGAAGTAGTTTGAACATAGGATATTGGAAAGAAAATAATATCTAACTTCTAATGATGGTTTATATGTTCCAGGTAGTTCTAAGCATTTATAAGAATTAATCAGTGTAATCCTCACAGTAAACCTTTGGGATAGACCTTATTATTCTCCCCATTTTACAGATGAAGAAGATAAGGCACAGAGAGGCAAAGTGACTCTCCACACTCAGCTTAAAGGTGACACAACCAGGGCTTGAACCCAGAGGGTCAAGTTCTGGAGCCCTCACTCTGAACCAACTGCCGTGCTGTGGTAGAAGTTCATCTGGGGAGTGTGTGGATCAGGGGTCACTTCCATGCAAGATCAGATTCTACCAGCATCCCAACTGGCGGTGAGGAGCTCTAGGAGGGATCCACTCAGGCGTTTATCCACAGACTTCAGTTTGCGCAGTTGTTATCGGAAGCCCCAAATGCTGGAACATAAAAAAAGGCAGATTACCCTCAAAGGCAAGGAAAATATATACTATTTAAAAAGAAAACTGTATTACAATAAACAGAAGAAAAATGTAAAATCTTCCATTTAATGACCATAATGAAATTCAAGAAGAAAGTCAAAAAGGAATTAAAAGCAAATATCATACTAAATATTCCCCCTAAAGTCATCAAGACCGTAACATCTTCCATGATACAAAGAATTTGCAATCCTTCCAATTTTTCAAAAAAATTCAAACATATTTGAAAATGATAAGATTAAAAATATCTAAAATGAGGGAAAAAACAATAAAAAGTAAAGTATTAGGTGAAGTGATATCCAAAAGAAAAATAAAGAAAATACAATTGCAAAAAGTATGTATTGTAAAAAATACATTGTAAAAAATAAAATGGAAATAATTTTTCAAGGTAGTGGGAAGACATGCATATTTTCCTAAAGGCTCTTTTAAGAACCAAATATAATGACAAGGAAATATAAAAAATAATATGTTTGAAATTAAAGGATAAAAGAAAGAATCCATAAAGAATCAAGTTGACAGGATAGGAATGGGGTAGTTCAGGAGGAAGTAAACAGTTTGTAATGGAATAAAAATAAGCCTAATATCTGTGAAGTGGAATTGAAAAAGCAATTTGCTCAATTTCCCTTAGAGCAGTGGTTCTCAACCTGTGGTCGCGACCCCTTTGGGGGTCGAATGACCCTTTCACAGGGGTCCCCTAAGACCATCGGAAAACACATATATAATTACATATTGTTTTTGTGATTAAACACTATGCTTTAATTATGTTCAATTTGTAACAATGAAATTGGGGGTCACCACAACATGAGGACCTGTATTAAAGGGTCGCGCATTAGGAAGGTTGAGAACCACTGCCTTAGAGAAACCTACCAAAATAGACAAAACTAAAGAACACTGAAGAAAATCTATTTGCAATAAAACTAGATTATGATTTAACCCCATACCATGCTTCGATTCTTACAAAGTAGATGGTCCAGTTTTATTGCCAGTAGAAAAGAGCACCCCAAATAACCATCAGGTCTGTGAAACATATAAACCTCAGCCTTGCATATTCAGCCATGCATATGAATGGAGAGGTGGGAGGCGGCAATAAGGATGGGGGTGAACTGACAAGGGATACACGGATCAGATGAATTTGCACTAGGAGGTTCTTGAACTGGAAATGCATCCTAGGCAATATAGGCATAATTATTTGCAGGCATCTATGTTGCTCTGCTGTTGTCAGTAGAAGACAATTACCCAATCCCTTCTTTTTATGGGTTCAACCTTGGCCTTGGGGCTAATCCACATAAGTGCTTGGACTTGCAGGAAGAGATAACTAGCCTTCAGGCTTACCACAGATCCACCATTGGGTCTGACTGTCCATTTCCAACACGGGGGCCAAGTCCTCAGCAACTCTTTATAGAGCTGTTTGCAGAGAGCATTCTAATTCTAGTCTAGAACCTATATAACCACAAAAATTCAGAGCCTATCTGTCTAATGCAGTGGTTCTCAACCTTCTGGCCCTTTAAATACAGTTCCTCATATTGTGACCCAACCACAAAATTATTTTCGTTGCTACTTCATAACTGTAATGTTGCTACTGTTATGAATCGTAATGTAAACATCTGATATGCAGGATGGTCTTAGGCGACCCCTGTGAAAGGGTCGTTCGACTGCCAAAGGGGTCGCGACCCACAGGTTGAGAACCGCTGGTCTAATGGCTATTCACTGATCACTTCAAACCTAATGAAGGCAGCAGAATTCAGATATGACACTCTACCTGGTTAGCAGCGGTGGAATGTCATTATTTACATGGTCATCTTAGTGCAGCCCAAGAACCAGAAGTATATTTCCCAGAATGAGCTACATAATTGCCTTGCAGAGGGCATATCTCATAAAAAGACTCTGAGACTTGTAGAGTGTGAACACCCATGAATTATCTTAGTTGATAAAGAAAACGTAAGACCTAATCTTAGTTAACAAACCCAACATTTTAAGAGGGGGAATTGGCTCAGGAAATGTTACAAGGACTGTGCTTGGAGCACAAGGCTATTTGGCCAATGAAACATGCGTTTTCAAGGTAGTGGCAGCCTCCTTTGGTGCCGTATTTAAGGAGGATGGCAATCCCAGGGTCGCTATTGTCTCTTCCCTCACTTTACAAATGAGCTTGCTCTTGGCTGTTAGGTTCAAGGACTAAAATCCTGATCTTGCCCATGCTGCCCCCTGCTTGTATTCAAGAGGCAATTCAAATGGGAAGATCACCACTCCAGGAAGCCCTGGGGAAAGGGGGCCTGTGAATGCCAGAGGTAGAGCCTAATTACGTTTTATTGCTGGGAAGAATGTGCTATTGCTGTCTAAGTCTGAAAGGCAAGGACTGATGGAGGAGAACTTTAAAGGCTAGATTGCTTCACGCTGATGTGTCTCTTGCTCATTCTGACCTGTTTATTTAAAAATTAGGAAGTAGCCATAACTGGTTTGGCTCAGTGGATAGAGCCTCAGCCTGCGGACTGAAAGGTCCCAGGTTCGATTCTGGTCAAGGGCATGTAACTTGGTTGCGGGCACATCTCCAGTAGGGAGTGTGCAGTAGGCAGCTGATCGATGTTTCTAACTCTCTATCTCTCTCCCTTCCTCTCTGTAAAAAATCAATAAAATATGTATTTTTTTTAAAAAATTAGGAAGTAAAGGTAAAGGTGTGAAATAGGGAACACTGTGCAATCAAGCTGAAAAGAAATATAACAGCTGTTTCCAAGTGCTTGCATAGCAAATAAGGGAGATGAAAAGCTCAAAGACAGACAGAGGGATGTTCATGTGCAGTGTTGAAAGAAATCACAATTTTCAAAATGATTACACATAATTTGTATTGACTCCTCATGGACTGACAAGCTTGCATGGAATAATGGTCCCGTTCTAGTCCTGGAATTTGTGCCATGGCAAAGGAGAATTAAGGTGTGGAGTAAGATGGGAGTAGGTCTGCTAAGCCACTGACTTGAAATCAGGGAGGTAATCATGGATTATCGGGGCGGGCCCAATGTCATCACAAGGGTCCTTAACCGTAGACGAAGGATGCAATCCACTGCTGGCTTTGAAGACGGAGGGAAAAGGGCATGAGCCAGGCAATGGGACAGCCGCTAAGTTTTAACAGCAGGAAAATAGATCCTTCCCTATGTCCTCCAGCAAGGAATGCAGCCCTGCCAACACCTCACTGTAGTCCAGTGTGACTCACCGCACGCGTCTTACCTCCCCAACTCTGAGATGATAAATCTGCCTTGTTCGACCCCATTAGGTATATGGTCATTTGAAAAAGAAAACAGATACAGGAGCATGAAAGGAGGACCGGGCACAAGACGGGAAGAAATCCTGACAGTCTAAGGCCAGCGCGTGGGACCTTGAGAACATTATGCTGAGTGAAATAAGTCAGACAGAAAATGCTAAGAACCGTATGGTTTCACTCACATGTGGGATATAAAACTGAAACTTATGAACACAAACAGCAGTGTGGTGGTTGCCAGGGGGAGAGGGGTGGGCGGAGAAAGGGGTCCTAATATGAGGTGACAGGAGATTTGACTTTGGGTGGTGGGCACATGGTGCTCTATACAGATTTTGTAACTTAGAAATCCACACGTGGAACCTATATGTTCATGTTGACCAATGTCACCCCAATAAAATTTAATAATAATAATTTTTAAAAAAGAGCATGAGGACAGAAATAGTTGCTGGAGGTTCCTTCTACGAAGTGCTGTTTGTGGAACACAGGAGGGCATGCGTTTATGTTTAACAATTGTCTGGGAATGAACAGGATTCGGGAGCCACGGGGATGAGCTCCTGATATTACTGCACCGGGGCAGGCGACAACAGCCGAGAGGACGCCCCTGACACCGACAGCAGCAGCTCAGATCGGGGCATCACTGTCGTGGTAAACCACGGTATCAAAGGGTTAAATATATTGCCGATTCTTTCTTCCTGTGGTTAGTGCATGTGCTGACAATTATTTATGAATAAAAGAATAATGGACATGATCTAAGTGTCATCATTTGGCTCTTTGTCTCTCACTGTTAACACTATTTCCCCCCCCCCCCCCCCGCCCCCCGCAACACCTCCTGATGTAAATGCCAGAAAAAAAAAATACAACTCACCATATAGTAGCACAAAACATCTAACTAGCTTAAATTGCTCCCAAAATCGTGTGATCTAGAAAGAATAACTTGGCTACAAAAACCCAGTCACTTCCTGCCAGAATTCCTCGTATTTAGAGCATCAATGCATTGCACAATACATCAGATCGAAATTCTTATGTATTTAGCATGATCCACAAAGGTCCATCAAAACATTGCCCTGAGTTTTCTTGATGAAAATATTCTCAAGCCAGTTAACACAATTCAAAACTCTGAAA
>NW_005355708.1:3319437-3345856 GCF_000412655.1 Myotis brandtii | reverse complement strand
CCATGCTTACAAATCCTCTGGCAGTAACATTGAAAACAAACAAGAAAGAATTAAGTCTAATAACATGGGAAGTAACTCCTACTTGCAAAGAGGGAGCAGAAAGTTCCATTTCTTTCCATTTCTCCAATAGCCTATTAGCTAATATATGCCATTTGGTCCAAATATGCTTTAGTCACGGGGTAAAAATGAGAAAAGGGAAAAAAAAGTCTTAGTTCCCCAAACGATTATTTAGCCTTACAATAGAAAGTACTCAGATGATTTGACAAATCAAAACGAGTCATTAATAACTTACTGCACTTAATAGTTTCCATCCAAATGTTTGGCATTTCCCGTTGGAAGTCGTAGGTGATATTTCCATAGGCAACACCACCACAGGGTTAGAGGTTCACTCACTCGCAGGAAATCTGGAATGATCATCCAGACACGGTTCGTCCACGGGGACTCAGCAGTTCCTGGAGAAGCGCTCACATTCCTTCTGAGTCACTAGTACATCATGCTTTTAATTTCATGTTTATTGTGAAGAGTTCATTTTAGACTGATTTCCGAAAAGGATTGTGGTCTTAATTCAGCCGGGCTACTGCCAAAAGCTCTCTGCTCACATCACAGGGGCGACTCCTTCACCGTTTTCCATTGCTTTGTCTCCCGGCCAGTTCCTCAGCAGGGAGTGTGGAGCTGCAGATGGCTGGCTGGACAGAACAAAACATTAGGTACTATCAAACCCAAAAGGTTTTAGTCTTTCTCCATTAGCTTTTTTCATACAAGGCCTTAATGGGATTTCCACTCCCCTTCCCCCTGAGCCTCCAATCTTTTAAAGAAACATTAGAGACAGTGCAGAGCAGAGAAGAAAGAAGTAGGGGCAGGGGGTAGGGGAGATTTAAAAAAATAGCTAGAGATATACCAATCAAGTCAGAAAGTAGCTCCAAACCTTCCACTGAAATTTGGTTCTTCAAACCTGGACCTAGAAATATGGCAATGAAGCAAAGTGATTTTTTTTTTCAGGGTAACAAAATGAACTCATTCATGCATGAGACTGTCAAGCATTAAAACACATTTCTGATTGTTGCTGTATGTCCGCTGTCTTCTGTAGAAAGTACAAAATGATCACATTTAATAACATCACCCGCATTTTGTACACAGAGAATATAGTTTTGCTGCACTGCATGCCCGCTAACGGCAGCATCTTTCTCCAAGTGCAAAATAGGAGGGACTTAGAGCCATGTCATCAAACTAAGATAAGAACTGCACTCTATACGCTGGCTTCTTCTGCAACAAGTCCCAGAAAACAAACTACTTCCTCTATCAGCAACTATAGATTTTTAGTATGTCCTAGTTTCCATATTGTTTACCAAACATTTTTAACAGGTAGGAGCTGCCATTCTGCCTTTTTTTCTTTCTTTTCTTTTTTTTTAAGCATCTCATGTAACTTGAAGACAACGCTGTTCCAAAGCTTCTTGGAATTCATGAAGTTTGTCTTTAGCTGAAGACGAAAGGAGAAAAAGCAAGGACCGCTACCTTTCTGCTTGCAGGCAGTAAGTCTAAGTTCTGGGCTGCAATTACTTCCTAAGTACACAGTGGAAGGCGAAGCAAAGTGCTAGGCATGCAATTCTCAGGGCAACAGACTCCTCTGTGTCCCCTCGCCCATGCAAACCACAGGAAGTCTTTCTTACCTACTGCCCTTCAATATGTAGCCTATTATGTTTACCCTTCGGTTAATTCCACGAGTTCAGAAATTGCTCAGCAAGCCGAGTAGAAGCAGGTTGAACTCATTAATTCATGAGACTGTGAGACATTAAAAAAAACACACAAAACACTCACCATTTCTGATGGTTTCTGTATGTCTGCTGTCTGCTGTAGAAAATACAAAATGATCACGTTTAATAACATCGCCCACATTTTGTGCTCGGAGAATATAATTTAGGAAATTGTTTTCAGTAACTTTTTTCCCCCTAGAACTTTGAATGTAGGATGTGTGCTCTGCACCTGGCTGGCTTCTAGGCTCTATTCTTCTCCTTCAGTGTAGTACCCTCATTTTTCACATGCAATCTCTGCAGAACCCAGGCACAATAAGCCCACCCTCATTAATCTTTTTTGTCAACGTTGTCTTGATCAACTCATATGTCTTCACTCTTCTAAATAATCTTTAGTATTAGCTTGCCAATTTAAAAAGAGAGTTTTGCTCCGTCGGTGTGGCTCAGTGGTTGAGCGATGACCTATGAACCAGGAGGTCACAGTTCAATTCCCGGTCAGGGCACCTGCAGGGTTGCAGGCTCAATCCCTAGTCGGGGGTGTGTAGGAGGCAGCCCACCAATGATTCTCTCTCATCATTGATGTTTCTGTCTCTCTCTACCTATACCTTCTTCTCCAAAATCAATAAAATTAAAAAAGTAAAAAGGAAAGAAGAATCTTACTGGGATTTCCAAAGTGGAATGGCAATTTATACCCTAATGCCATGGTCGGCAAACTGCGGCTCACGAGCCACATGCGGCTCTTTGGCCCCTTGAGTGTGGCTCTTCCTAATCCTCAGGAGTACCCTAGTTAAGTTAATAACAATGTACCTACCTATATAGTTTAAGTTTAAAAAATTTGGCTCTCAAAAGAAATTTCAATCGTTGTACTGTTGATATTTGGCTCTGTTGACTAATGAGTTTGCCGACCACTGCTGTATTACTTAGCAATCACACATGGCATTTTCTATGTGCAAAACACACTTAAATATTAACACATGTAATCAAGATAATAATCTCACATGGTAGGCACTATTATAATCACCCCCACTTTACAGGTAAGAAAAGTGAGGCCTGGAGAGTTGAAATTACTTGCCTGAATTCACAAAACCGGTGAGTAACTGGTTAGAACCCAGTCAGTGAGATCAAGTAAATGCTATGCTGCCTCACTTTTTACAATTCCCCTTGCCTTTTGCTTATGTTTTGTAGCAATATTCTCCAGGCCAGAAGCCATATAGATTTCATGTGATGGGCTTTGCATTGGGCTAAAATATTTGGCTGGGATTGAGAGTAACTGTTACTGTGGGACCTGGTGCAGCCCTCAACACTGTGCGTGCAAATGAAGAAATACCTGATCTGCAATGAGAGAAGAATGAATTGGCCAAGCAGCCTATTTAACCAGATAAAGAGACTGGTTAGATTTATTCCTAGGTGGTTTTTAAAATGTGTTGATGATGATGATGATGATGATGATGATGATTATTTCAGAGAGGAGAGGGAGGGAGGGGAGAGAAAGAGAGGAGAAAGGGAGAGAGGGAGGGAGGGAGAGAGAGAGAGAAAGAGAGAGAGAGAGAGAGAGAGAGAGAGAGAGAGAGAGAAACATCAATGATGAGAAAGAATCATTGATCAACTGCCTCCTGCACACCCGCACTGGGGATTAAGCCTGCAACCTGGGCATGTGCCCTGAACGGGAATCAAATCATGACTTTCTGGTTCATAGGCTGAAGCTCAACCACTGAGCCACACCAGCCGGGCCCTAGGTGTTTTGTTTGTTTGTTTTTTAAGCAATTGTGAATGGGATTGTTTTCTTAGTTTCCCTTTATACTAGTTCATTGGTATATAAAAATGCAACTGATTTCTGGATATTTATTTTGTATCCTGATACTTTACTGAATTCATTGATCAGTTCTAGTAGTTTTTTGGTGGAATCTTTAGGGTTCTCTATATACAGTATCATATCATCTTGCAAATAATGGCAGTTTTACTTCTTCCTTTCCAGTTTGGATGTCTTTTATTTCTTCTTCTTGTCTGATTGCTTTCCAGAACTATGTTGAGTAAGAGTGGTGAAAGCAGACATCCCTGTCTTGCTCCCGATCTTAAGGAGAAAGCTTGTAGTTTTTGCCCACTGAGTATAATGTTGGCTGTGGGTTTGTCATATATGGCCTTATTATGTTGAAGTATGCTCCTTCTATTGGAAGCAGCCCGTTTATACAATGGAATACTACTGGGCCGTAAAAAAGAAAGAAATTGTACCCTTTGTGACAGCATGAATAGACCTGGAGAACATTGTGCTAAGTGAAATAAGCTAGTCAGAGAAAAACAAGTAACATATGATTTCACTAATATGTGGAATCTAATGAGCAAAATGAACTAACAAAAGAGAAATAGACTTATAGATACAGAGAACAGACTGACAGCTGTCAGAGGGAAAGGGGGTTGGGGGACTGGGTACAAAAGGTGAAGGGATTAAGCAACCCTCGACCCAAACTCATAGATACAGACAACAGTGTGGTGATTACCAGAGAGAATGGGGGGCGGGGAGAGAAGAGGGTATGGGAAAATAAATGGTGATGGAAGGAGACTTGACTTGGGGTGGTGAACACATAATACAATATATAGATGATGTATTATAGAAATGGACACTTGAAACTATAAAAATTCATTAACCAATGCCACCTCTGTGACATGCAACTGCAAATAAAAATGAGTATCATACAAAGGATCTGTCCAGGCTCCCCCCTCCAAAAGAAGCACAAATAGGACCAAGTAGAATCTGTTTACTATGTTTTTAAGAAACAGAGACATTTTTGGAAAGTATCTGCCGAAACCCAGGAGGTGCAGATGGATCTGAGGAAGGATGAAAAGCAAGAACAGAAAGTTCAATTAAAAAAAAAAAAAAAGAGTGCAGTGCCCCTGACTAAATAGTCAGGCATTGCATGCTTTAAAAATCACTGCTTTAAAGGACACCTCCATGAACACGAAACCCGAAACAAACCAAAACAAAAAAACCCAAGTCATCTGAAGGAATATTTGCTGGTATGCATTTTCTTTTTATATGTCTACATGAGCTGCTGGCTCCAATTAATTTTTCTTCATATAAGGATACTCCCAAGCAGTCATTATTATTAATTGTTAGTTAACGCTTAAAAGTTCAATGTGGCTAACTTATTTTCCATAATACCTATGACAATATACACAAAACATAGAAAATAAAATAAATGTCTCCAAATGTAGCCTTGGTTTTTCTATAAGTAAAATGTGGCCCCTCCACCCCTTCCACTAAGGCATGATCACTGTAAACAGTGCCCCGCAGAAGACAAGAAAAATAGGTTTCTTAAACAACAATATAAATTATTTTGTTTCCTCTTAAAAAATACCCGGTAAAGTAAAATTATATTCTCAGTTTTGCAGTAAACTAAGCAATGGATCACATCTGTTACTTAAGTTAAAATAAACAGGGAGAGAGAGAGAGAGAGAGAGAGAGAGAGAGAGAGAGTCACTGCTCATTTCCCAGGGCCTTTTCTGTTCTTGCTTTTCATCCTTCCTCAGATCCATCTGCACCTCCTGGGTTTCGGCAGATACTTTCCAAAAATGTCTCTGTTTCTTAAAAACATAGTAAACAGATTCTACTTGGTCCTATTTGTGCTTCTTTTGGAGGGGGGAGCCTGGACAGATCCTTTGTATGATACTCATTTTTATTTGCAGTTGCACGTCTCAGATATATTTTTGGCCTGCTTCCATTATCTGTTAGTAGGAAACAGTATATTTTTCTTTTTCTTTTCACCTAGCCTGCAAATCTTTAACTTCCCATGAGGGAAGAGGGTAGGTCCCTAGGATAACCCATCCATTTCATCCAGTCATCTGATTTCATAATTTCTAAGTTAAGCTTTCCTGTGGTTTTCCAGTTCTCCATTTCTACTTGGACCATGTTTTTTCTGTTCCTTTTTTTAAGGTTCCCCTAGCCCTGTTCTTCTCCTCCCATCTGGAGAGTCAGAGTGAGGGCTTTCTGTTATTTCATTCTACCAGTGATCATCCTTGAATGTTGATAAACACACTTGGACATACATTACCCTGACAATATAAGAAACAATCAGCCTATTTTTCAACCTATCTTCCCCCAAGACCTGCTATACGTATATGTGCCCTCATCATACCCCTTGCAGGTTAAGCCCTTTAGCATATTTGACCTTGAAACCTTAGGTCTGCTTTCTGCTAGCTCTGCAATGTCAGGCAAGTAACCTATCTCGAAAGCCTCAGTTTCCTCACTTGTAAGATATAATCTCCAACAGGGTCGTTTAGGATTTTAAATGTAGGATTTGGGGATAGGGTAGGGACAGTACCTAATGTTGAGTGAGCACTCAGTAAATCCTAGTGATCAGACCCTCCAGAGCCTTGTCGAGACTGGAAATTATAGGTGTTTTAATTACTAATCTGATTGATAAAAAAAAAATCCTACCTCCTTGATCACCTAACATGCATTTTTTAAATTACTTGTGATGTCAAGCATATTTTAATATAATTTTTGGCCATTTGTAAATTATTTGAGAAACAGATAATTCCAGAACCTTAAAAAAGGAACAGAAAAAACATGGTCCAAGTAGAAAGAAAGAACTGGAATTATCTGTCCAATTTTTCCAGTTCTGTTACTTTGTCATTCTGGATTTTTGGTTTCTGTTTTTGATTTTGACCCTGACTGAAATGTCTCAAATCATTCACCTTAAAAATAATATGTTACCACCCGGCCAGTGTGGCTCAGTGGTTGAGCATTGACCTATAAATCAGGAGGTCAGGGTTCGATTCTTGGTCAGGGCACATGCCCGGGTTGCAGGCTCGATCCCCAGTAGGGGATGTACAGAAGGCAGCCCGTCAATGATTCTCTCTCATCATTGATGTTTCTATCTCTCTCTCCCTCTCCCTTCCTTTCTGAAATCAATACAAATATATTAAAAATAATAATGTTACCATATGATTTCACTTATATGTGGAATCTGATGAACGAAATAGACTGATGAACAAGATAGGTCCAGAGCCATAGATACATGGAACAGACTGATAGATCTCAGAGGGGAGGGGGATGTGAGGGACTGGAAGAGATTAGTCAAAGAACATATATGCATATATGTATAGCCCATGGTTATAGACAATAATGTGGTGAAAGTTGGGGGAGTAGGTGGCTGGTGGAGGGGGTAACAGGGATGGTGGGAGACATCTGTAACTGTCAACAATAAAAGAAATAATTACATGTTACTGCCTCCTCACATCTAGTTTTGCTGAGAATGCTTACATATCATTGAACCCCATTAATTTCAACTACTGTCTTTCTCCCATTAGGCTATTTCAGGATGTTCTCTTTAACCACAAGTGTATGAAATGTAGTGACAATGTGCTCAGGTGTAGCTTTTGTTTTTGTCTTTTCCCCTTTGTCCTGCATGGCACTTTGTGGTCACTTGTAAACCAAGAACTTGTGTCTTAATTTTTTTTCTAAGTTCTGGGAAATTTTCAGCTAATACTTTGGTCAAATGTTACCTTCATTTTTTTTTTTTAGTCTTTCTATTCTTTTTCCCTGGAAGTTAATTAGGTATTTACCATCTATAGTCCTTGTGTTATCTTTTGCCTATGTACCATCTTAAAACTGGAAAGCCGTCCATGTTCACACCATATGGAAACAATCTAACATGTAATATTGATGATGTCTCTCTCATAGCTACCTCCACAGTTTTCTGGTTTCTCTGCAGAAAAATACAAAACTTTTGACTATCTGATCCCTGCTTCTCTCTCCAGAATTCCCTTGCCTGAGCCTTTCCTCCAACTCCAGCCGCACTTAGACATATATATTTTTATTATTATTTTTAATATATTTTTATTGATTTCAGAGGGGGAGAGATAGAAACATCAATGATGAGAGAGACTCATTGATTGGCTGCCTTCTGCACACCCCACACTAGGAATTGTGCCCTGACTGGGAATTGAACCGTGACTTCCTGGTTCACAGGTCACCTGCTCAACCCCTGAGCCATGCCAGCCGGGCATGATCACTCATTTTAAATGAATGCACCTCTCATTTACCTCTATTTGCTCTCCTGGAATGAACCCCTCCTCTCCAATGGCCTTCTCATGACTCTATCAACCTAATTTGTACTTGTCCTGCAGGTCTTGGCTATGACCTCGTCTCCCCAATGAGCCTTACGGGCCTGCCTTCCTCATGGGTTGGACGCCTTCCAGGGTCTCCTGTAGCACACCAAGGTCACTGCTGTTGTAGTATGTACCTCACCCCATTTTAACTAATGATCATCTCTCCCCACTATGGACTGGAAACTGCTGAGGGGCCGCTACAGAATCTTCATTGTTATAGTGTCACAGAGTCTGGGACATAAAAGTTGCGCAATTCCTATATTTTGATTTTTAAATGTTGAATGTGAGACAGGGAAGCAAAATAAACCAAAAACAAAACAACAGAAAAAAACAAAACAAAAAACAAAAGAAAACCCCCACTATCATTTACTGTTTTTGGAAGCCTGGTTTTGAAAGAAAGATCTTGGTTGGGTAGTAGCCAAAAGAGTTGTTCTGATCAAGGGTAGATTTTTTTTAAAAATGTATTTTTTAGAAGGAAAAGGAAAAGGGAAATAGCAACAACAACAGAAAAAAAAAACCAGAAGAAATTAAGTAACAGATGGAACATTACTTTTTTGCGGGGGGAGGGGGGAGAAGGGAGTGGATCAGAACCAATACAAGAGGTCAGCCTGAAAAAGGAGAAGGAGAGGTTCTTCGTCAGAAGAAAAAAGGGAGGTGAAAGGGAGAACTGAGAGCATTTTTAAATATGACAAAGTGAAGATTTCACCCCTGAGTATTATGCTCAGTGAAATGTCAGAGGAAGACAAATACCATATGATTTCACTTTTATGTGGAATCTAAAGAACAAAATAAGCAAACAAAACTGAAACACTTATAGACACAGAGAGCAGACTGATGGTTGCCAGAGAGGAGGGGGCTTGGGGGACTGGGTGAACGAGGTGAAGGGATTGAGAAGTACAGATTGGCAGTTACAAAAAACACAGGGCTGTCAAGTACAGCACAGGCACTACAGTCAATAATATTTTAATAACTGTGTATGGTGTCAGGTAGATACTGGAAATATTAAGGGGAAAACTTTGTAAAGTATAGGATTGTCTAACCACCACGTTGCACACTTGAAACCAATACAAAATAATATTGGATGTAAACAGTAATTGGAAAAATAGCAGAGCTTTCCATAAATATAAAGATTTATGGGAAGTTAACATCTATGCTACACCAAGAGTGGCTTTCCCGCTATCATAAAATAAACCAATTAATAATTGTACTTTTAAAAAATGTATTTCACCCCTGAGAGTTGAGACATTTTTCTGTGAAGTAGGAAGCAAATTCCAAGAACAGACCAACAGATGTGCCTGGCAACTGAGGACAGTGTTCGGAGTCTTGAGATAGCCATCAGGGGAGTCTGCCTTAGACACATGAGGACTCTCAACTCCTGCCGACAGCCCTACCTAGGAAGGTAGTTCTGCTTAAAACAAAAGGAAAATTTGTGACGTTCTCCTCTGAACGAATGGCTCACAGTAACATCAACTTTATAACAAAAATGACATTGAAGAAAACGATGTTAATGGAGGACCATGAAAAGCAGGGGATTGGTGATGCAGCCCACAGTGGTCAGCCTTGTCTAGATGGCTATAAAGAAAAGAGAGAACAAAACCAGCACATGATCTGTCTATGGTAGAGTTAAAGGTGGTGTAACTCTCTTTTTTCTTTTTCTTCTTTTGTTTTACTCTGACCTCCTCTTTTGTATCTACTCATCTGCTCTTAGGTCATAATCCTAATAAAAACCCAAGTTAATTAATAGCTTCAAAAACAACCATATTATGATAGTTTTAGCAAACTATGCCCAGTTTAATAGTTTAAAACAGTCATAATATATCTGGCATTGGTTATTCAGTACCTTGTAAACATATTTCTATAACAGTTAATAAAGTTATAACTTATAAGGCATACTAGCAAAGATTTCATTATATTGTTATGTAAAATGGTTGTTATGTGTTGTGATGTTATATATTTGAGCAAGACAGAATTTATTGCTTGAATTTTAGAAATAATTTACTTAAATTCAATTCTCACTATAATTTACTTTCATTTAAGGCTCCTAAACAAACTATAGATCATTTATAATAGATTTGGAAATATAAGGCTCCAATATAATTATGATATATGTAAAATATACAGATAAAGTATTTCTCTTAATAGCTTATAAAATGTGTAAGAAAAAGATTAAAGCACAAAAATAAATGAACAAATAGAAATAATTAACACAAAATAAAATGCAAACATGTGAAACTTCAACCTCACTATAAGTTAAAAAGTAAATTAAAACAGTTTCCATGTTATGTCAGCAAATATGCATATATCCCTAATTAGGAAACTATATGTACTATAATGACTTCAAGTATATAAAGAATAGATTAAAGAAGAGCTGAGTGTTTTTTTTTGGTATGGAGAAATTGTAGTGATTTTCTTATTCAATTTCTATACTTTACCCCATTATACAAATTTTCTTTGGTGGACATAATTTTTTGAAAGTTATATAACATACTAGAGGCCTGATGCATGAAAATTGTGCAAGAGTAGGCCTTCCTTCCCCTGACTGTCAGCACCAGCTTCCCTCTGGCACCCAGAACCTAGGCTTCACTCCGGCTGACGCAGGCACCTGGGACCCAGGCTGCCCTCACAGCCCTGGCTTCGTCTGAAAGGTCGTCCAGAAAGACGTCCGGTCTAATTAGCATATTATGCTTTTATTATTATAGATTACCAAAAAAGCAGCAAGAATACTGCTTGGTGTTAAAAAATTATCTGGTAATATTCAAAATGAAATTGCTATTGCTTAAGGGCAAAAATAAAATATGTAAAGACAACACAATTTTTTTTTAATTGGGAGTACAACAGATGTGCATGTGTGTGTATGTGTGTGATGTACACACTTGTGCATACACTTATATAGGATAAAAATCATTTTAAAATAACAGTAAATACAGAAAACACTGCTGATGAGGTGAAGAGGGAAATCAGCACTCACACAATCATAACACACTCAACAATTTCAAAATCGGAACAAATGCTGCGGTGATTCCCATTGTTTTCAAAAGGTTTGTTTAAACTGCTTTTCCAATGCAGGTGCTTGTTCCTTTGTGAGCTAAGGGGCTCCTAAACCTGTGGATTTCAAAATAATTTCTGAAAAGGTTTCAGAGGAAGGTTCTTGGGTCGTCCGTGGGTATTAAAGCAAACTCAGATCCCGGATGTATCATAACCTGGTGTGCAGCCATCACGGCGCCTCTAGCTGTGGATTACATTCCTCACATAGTTCAGCAAGATAATTGTTTAGTGAATGTCCTATTTCAAAAAAGTCACGCTTCAAAAAATTCCAAGTTTGTGGTTTTATTTATTCAAAACCCAGTGCCTGGTTCTTCAGATAACTTCATTAACACTTTCTATTGTCCCTAAATTTGAGGGGAAGAATAATTTTACAATGTATTCATTTATTAACTAAATATACAAAATGTACCCAATATTGATGCTGACAATTTTTAAAAATTATATAAAATGCAAATTATTACATATAACATAAGCTTATAGGACATCAGCAAGGAATGACTGGGTTTCATGGGTCGTCTGAATGAGAGAGGAGTTTCCATCTCATGGTTGTATCAACCTCTTCGTCAAAATTTCCCACCGTCTGCTCCTTAGAAAGCTCTACCAATACCTAAATAAGAAACAAACAAGAAGAAAAAAGAATTATTGAGTCGTTGACTGTCTTACACACAGGAACAATGTGTGTTACTGTCACGTGCAATTTACAAAGACCATGCAAAATCGTCAAAGTTGGCTCACCTTTTCCAACGTGCACTGAGAGAGGCTGTATTCCTCCAGGTTAAAATTATGTTTCACTGGGGGGAAAAAAGACTAGTAGTAGATGCTTATAATTTATTACCAATAATTTTTTTAAATCATATGAAATAAAAATGCAAACCATTCATATAAATGGACTATAGAGCTGAACAAACAAATGCTTGGTGAGATAAAGAAATAATGAAAAGTCAGAATATAAACACACATTGAATAAATCTTGATATTAGCATTTTCTCATATTACACATTGGTCACACATTGGTGTTTTATTACTTAGTTGATGTGTCCTGAGAGATACATAGGTTCCTGGAGGGACTTCATAATTGACTGATAGACTCTTACACATGGGGAAGATTTCAATCCCATTCCATTCCCTTTAAGAGGACCCACTACTTCGGTGGAACTGTGTGCTTCAGCCAGTTCATATGCTGCACCAGCTCTCCGCTGGGCATCCCCACCAGGAAATCTGCGTGAGAGTCGTCACCAATTTATATATTCATGTGTTCACAGTTCGCCATTTATACATTGAGAACCTTCCATGAGTGGGAGCCACCCTTAGGTGGCAGGGATAGAACTGTAAATGAAATAGGTAAAACAAAACCCCTGCCTTTGTGTAGTATGCATTCTATTGGGAGGAATATGGGCATTAGGTAAGTAAGCAATATATAATAAACATATTAATTTACATAAGTATAATAAAGTAAATGATAGCTACTATCGAGAAAAAATAAATCAAGTGCAAGAAATAGGAAGTGGAGGGCACTCTTTTTATAGATAGCTAGGAAGGGCCACATATTTTTATTGATTTCAGAGGGGGAGAGATAGAAACATCAATGATGAGAGAGACTCATTGATTGGCTGCCTTCTGCACACCCCACACTAGGAATTGTGCCCTGACTGGGAATTGAACCGTGACTTCCTGGTTCACAGGTCACCTGCTCAACCCCTGAGCCATGCCAGCCGGGCATGATCACTCATTTTAAATGAATGCACCTCTCATTTACCTCTATTTGCTCTCCTGGAATGAACCCCTCCTCTCCAATGGCCTTCTCATGACTCTATCAACCTAATTTGTACTTGTCCTGCAGGTCTTGGCTATGACCTCGTCTCCCCAATGAGCCTTACGGGCCTGCCTTCCTCATGGGTTGGACGCCTTCCAGGGTCTCCTGTAGCACACCAAGGTCACTGCTGTTGTAGTATGTACCTCACCCCATTTTAACTAATGATCATCTCTCCCCACTATGGACTGGAAACTGCTGAGGGGCCGCTACAGAATCTTCATTGTTATAGTGTCACAGAGTCTGGGACATAAAAGTTGCGCAATTCCTATATTTTGATTTTTAAATGTTGAATGTGAGACAGGGAAGCAAAATAAACCAAAAACAAAACAACAGAAAAAAACAAAACAAAAAACAAAAGAAAACCCCCACTATCATTTACTGTTTTTGGAAGCCTGGTTTTGAAAGAAAGATCTTGGTTGGGTAGTAGCCAAAAGAGTTGTTCTGATCAAGGGTAGATTTTTTTTAAAAATGTATTTTTTAGAAGGAAAAGGAAAAGGGAAATAGCAACAACAACAGAAAAAAAAAACCAGAAGAAATTAAGTAACAGATGGAACATTACTTTTTTGCGGGGGGAGGGGGGAGAAGGGAGTGGATCAGAACCAATACAAGAGGTCAGCCTGAAAAAGGAGAAGGAGAGGTTCTTCGTCAGAAGAAAAAAGGGAGGTGAAAGGGAGAACTGAGAGCATTTTTAAATATGACAAAGTGAAGATTTCACCCCTGAGTATTATGCTCAGTGAAATGTCAGAGGAAGACAAATACCATATGATTTCACTTTTATGTGGAATCTAAAGAACAAAATAAGCAAACAAAACTGAAACACTTATAGACACAGAGAGCAGACTGATGGTTGCCAGAGAGGAGGGGGCTTGGGGGACTGGGTGAACGAGGTGAAGGGATTGAGAAGTACAGATTGGCAGTTACAAAAAACACAGGGCTGTCAAGTACAGCACAGGCACTACAGTCAATAATATTTTAATAACTGTGTATGGTGTCAGGTAGATACTGGAAATATTAAGGGGAAAACTTTGTAAAGTATAGGATTGTCTAACCACCACGTTGCACACTTGAAACCAATACAAAATAATATTGGATGTAAACAGTAATTGGAAAAATAGCAGAGCTTTCCATAAATATAAAGATTTATGGGAAGTTAACATCTATGCTACACCAAGAGTGGCTTTCCCGCTATCATAAAATAAACCAATTAATAATTGTACTTTTAAAAAATGTATTTCACCCCTGAGAGTTGAGACATTTTTCTGTGAAGTAGGAAGCAAATTCCAAGAACAGACCAACAGATGTGCCTGGCAACTGAGGACAGTGTTCGGAGTCTTGAGATAGCCATCAGGGGAGTCTGCCTTAGACACATGAGGACTCTCAACTCCTGCCGACAGCCCTACCTAGGAAGGTAGTTCTGCTTAAAACAAAAGGAAAATTTGTGACGTTCTCCTCTGAACGAATGGCTCACAGTAACATCAACTTTATAACAAAAATGACATTGAAGAAAACGATGTTAATGGAGGACCATGAAAAGCAGGGGATTGGTGATGCAGCCCACAGTGGTCAGCCTTGTCTAGATGGCTATAAAGAAAAGAGAGAACAAAACCAGCACATGATCTGTCTATGGTAGAGTTAAAGGTGGTGTAACTCTCTTTTTTCTTTTTCTTCTTTTGTTTTACTCTGACCTCCTCTTTTGTATCTACTCATCTGCTCTTAGGTCATAATCCTAATAAAAACCCAAGTTAATTAATAGCTTCAAAAACAACCATATTATGATAGTTTTAGCAAACTATGCCCAGTTTAATAGTTTAAAACAGTCATAATATATCTGGCATTGGTTATTCAGTACCTTGTAAACATATTTCTATAACAGTTAATAAAGTTATAACTTATAAGGCATACTAGCAAAGATTTCATTATATTGTTATGTAAAATGGTTGTTATGTGTTGTGATGTTATATATTTGAGCAAGACAGAATTTATTGCTTGAATTTTAGAAATAATTTACTTAAATTCAATTCTCACTATAATTTACTTTCATTTAAGGCTCCTAAACAAACTATAGATCATTTATAATAGATTTGGAAATATAAGGCTCCAATATAATTATGATATATGTAAAATATACAGATAAAGTATTTCTCTTAATAGCTTATAAAATGTGTAAGAAAAAGATTAAAGCACAAAAATAAATGAACAAATAGAAATAATTAACACAAAATAAAATGCAAACATGTGAAACTTCAACCTCACTATAAGTTAAAAAGTAAATTAAAACAGTTTCCATGTTATGTCAGCAAATATGCATATATCCCTAATTAGGAAACTATATGTACTATAATGACTTCAAGTATATAAAGAATAGATTAAAGAAGAGCTGAGTGTTTTTTTTTGGTATGGAGAAATTGTAGTGATTTTCTTATTCAATTTCTATACTTTACCCCATTATACAAATTTTCTTTGGTGGACATAATTTTTTGAAAGTTATATAACATACTAGAGGCCTGATGCATGAAAATTGTGCAAGAGTAGGCCTTCCTTCCCCTGACTGTCAGCACCAGCTTCCCTCTGGCACCCAGAACCTAGGCTTCACTCCGGCTGACGCAGGCACCTGGGACCCAGGCTGCCCTCACAGCCCTGGCTTCGTCTGAAAGGTCGTCCAGAAAGACGTCCGGTCTAATTAGCATATTATGCTTTTATTATTATAGATTACCAAAAAAGCAGCAAGAATACTGCTTGGTGTTAAAAAATTATCTGGTAATATTCAAAATGAAATTGCTATTGCTTAAGGGCAAAAATAAAATATGTAAAGACAACACAATTTTTTTTTAATTGGGAGTACAACAGATGTGCATGTGTGTGTATGTGTGTGATGTACACACTTGTGCATACACTTATATAGGATAAAAATCATTTTAAAATAAC
This sequence comes from Myotis brandtii, assembly GCF_000412655.1. NCBI lineage: Eukaryota > Metazoa > Chordata > Mammalia > Chiroptera > Vespertilionidae > Myotis > Myotis brandtii. The sequence continues at coordinate 3,330,217 of NW_005355708.1, read as the reverse complement.
AGTAAATACAGAAAACACTGCTGATGAGGTGAAGAGGGAAATCAGCACTCACACAATCATAACACACTCAACAATTTCAAAATCGGAACAAATGCTGCGGTGATTCCCATTGTTTTCAAAAGGTTTGTTTAAACTGCTTTTCCAATGCAGGTGCTTGTTCCTTTGTGAGCTAAGGGGCTCCTAAACCTGTGGATTTCAAAATAATTTCTGAAAAGGTTTCAGAGGAAGGTTCTTGGGTCGTCCGTGGGTATTAAAGCAAACTCAGATCCCGGATGTATCATAACCTGGTGTGCAGCCATCACGGCGCCTCTAGCTGTGGATTACATTCCTCACATAGTTCAGCAAGATAATTGTTTAGTGAATGTCCTATTTCAAAAAAGTCACGCTTCAAAAAATTCCAAGTTTGTGGTTTTATTTATTCAAAACCCAGTGCCTGGTTCTTCAGATAACTTCATTAACACTTTCTATTGTCCCTAAATTTGAGGGGAAGAATAATTTTACAATGTATTCATTTATTAACTAAATATACAAAATGTACCCAATATTGATGCTGACAATTTTTAAAAATTATATAAAATGCAAATTATTACATATAACATAAGCTTATAGGACATCAGCAAGGAATGACTGGGTTTCATGGGTCGTCTGAATGAGAGAGGAGTTTCCATCTCATGGTTGTATCAACCTCTTCGTCAAAATTTCCCACCGTCTGCTCCTTAGAAAGCTCTACCAATACCTAAATAAGAAACAAACAAGAAGAAAAAAGAATTATTGAGTCGTTGACTGTCTTACACACAGGAACAATGTGTGTTACTGTCACGTGCAATTTACAAAGACCATGCAAAATCGTCAAAGTTGGCTCACCTTTTCCAACGTGCACTGAGAGAGGCTGTATTCCTCCAGGTTAAAATTATGTTTCACTGGGGGGAAAAAAGACTAGTAGTAGATGCTTATAATTTATTACCAATAATTTTTTTAAATCATATGAAATAAAAATGCAAACCATTCATATAAATGGACTATAGAGCTGAACAAACAAATGCTTGGTGAGATAAAGAAATAATGAAAAGTCAGAATATAAACACACATTGAATAAATCTTGATATTAGCATTTTCTCATATTACACATTGGTCACACATTGGTGTTTTATTACTTAGTTGATGTGTCCTGAGAGATACATAGGTTCCTGGAGGGACTTCATAATTGACTGATAGACTCTTACACATGGGGAAGATTTCAATCCCATTCCATTCCCTTTAAGAGGACCCACTACTTCGGTGGAACTGTGTGCTTCAGCCAGTTCATATGCTGCACCAGCTCTCCGCTGGGCATCCCCACCAGGAAATCTGCGTGAGAGTCGTCACCAATTTATATATTCATGTGTTCACAGTTCGCCATTTATACATTGAGAACCTTCCATGAGTGGGAGCCACCCTTAGGTGGCAGGGATAGAACTGTAAATGAAATAGGTAAAACAAAACCCCTGCCTTTGTGTAGTATGCATTCTATTGGGAGGAATATGGGCATTAGGTAAGTAAGCAATATATAATAAACATATTAATTTACATAAGTATAATAAAGTAAATGATAGCTACTATCGAGAAAAAATAAATCAAGTGCAAGAAATAGGAAGTGGAGGGCACTCTTTTTATAGATAGCTAGGAAGGGCCACAAAAACAAGATCATAACTGAGAAGGAACCTGAAAGAAGTGAGGAAGCAGCTTGGAAATTTAGGAAGTAGAATTCCAGAAAGAAGGATTAGCAAGTGCAGAGCCCTAAGGCAGGAAGGAAGTCAGGGTGTCTAGAGTGAGAGGAGGAGCAAACCAGAGGTTTATATTATGTCAAGCACTGTTGGTGAGCCAGGCACTGTTCTAGGCTCTTCATAAATGAGCTCATTTAATCCTCCCAACAACCCTGCCATGTGGCACTGATGCTATAGAGATGAGCCATCCAGATGTGCGGGGATTAAGCATCTTTGTCCAGTGTCTCCTAGCTCGTAAGCAGCAGTGCTGGGATGGGAACCCGGAGAGCCTGGTGCTGGCGTTGGAGCTCTTTGCTACTATGCTGTGCTCGGAAATTCCACCATGATGGTTTGTTTTGGAGAACAACCCAGTGAAAAGTGGAAAAATGATGACAAAGACAGAAAAGGGACGATTTCAAGTGGCGAGAGAGTCATGCACAATGCAGGGCACAGCCTTAGCTGGAGACACAGGCTGTTCATGCATCTTTAAGGCAGAACACAGCACAGACACAGGGAAGTTTCCTGCTGCCTTTATTTTATGAGTGAAATATAAAGCAAGGAATCAACTGTGGGAGAAGAGCAGGAAGGAGACAGACATGCAAGGGGAGGGGGAATGAAGTAGGAATTCAGGACACTTGGTATGAATGGATTGTGTACACGTAAGCAAAGCAGACTGGACTAAAGGGCTTTCTGAGTTTAATGTTATTAATTCACATTAAAACCAACCAAGCACAATTGTGTGTTTTCTGCAGTTTCCATCTGCACTGGAAATTAACCTCTTTCCAGAGGCTTGGGTTAACAAAAACTGGGGTTAAATCCTGACCATTATGTACCATTAGGATTCTTAAGATCATACATATCCTACAGGATCTATTTTTTAAAATGTATTACACGATTATCTCCTATTAAATTACTATCCAAGCCTGAATTAATTCTTCAAAAGTTTTCTTGTAAAAATGGTCACTCTTACCTGCCTCTAATTTGTAAAAGGCCTGAGATAGAGGTTGAACATCTGCCACGGGCAGTTTATAGGCCAAGAAGGTGGAATACCTGGAAATAGGAAAATGTCATATTTGACCTTGAGTTTCAAGGAGAAAAAAAGACCATCAAAATAAATATTGATATTATCAGCAATTTCCTTTTTGAAATAAAAACAATGCAAATCAGACCTGGCCAGCTGGCTCAGTAAATTAGAGTGTCATCCTGTGCACCAAAAGGTTTCAGGTTCAATTTCCAGTCAGTTCACATTACCTAGGCTGGGGGTTCAATCCCTGGTTGGGGCACTTCCAGAAGGTAACCAATGGATGTTTCTCTCTCTCCCCCCTCTCCCCTTTTCTCTCTAAAAATCAATAAACATATCCTTAGGTAAATATTTAAAAAGTAGTAATGCAAATTAATGTAGTTCACATATGAAGTAAATAATCTAATTTACCAATGGACATTTCTTAAAATGACTTTGGTAGTTGGCTGTAGGAGATAATTCTCCTAGAAAGAATCCAGCATAATTATACTTATTCTCAGTTCACACAAACCTTTTTCTTGTTGAACATAGCTATTCTGAACTAATCCCTTTGGTAAATTCAAATTAGGCTGGAATTAATCTCACTCAATATTCCATCCTTGTCACCAGAAAGCTAAGAGAGATATGAGGTTGAGAAAGAGGGACATAATAGTGGGTGGGGTTCAAAAGGTTTTAACTAAAAAAACATCCCTGACCTCTGAGGAAAGAAGAGCCAGGACTGATGTTTGGCATCTTGCTTCCACATGCTACTTCTGGCCGTGTGACCTCATGCCCCGTTCTCAGCTCCTTCCTAAACAGAAGTCTGGTGCTCCCAGGTAGCTCCAAAGCTGCCCAGACTTCCAGGACTGGCCCTCTTCATCCCAGATGCTGCCCTTCCAGCCTTACCCTTCGTGATCTTCCCATCTACATCAAAACTTCTCAGGTTTGTGACACCAAAGGTCTAGGAATAGGACTATTACAGGCCCTGCCATAGACCTCAGATAGTGCCATTATATTTATACTGTGTTAAAATGGAAATAGCAGTTATGTTCTGCATCTCTGGGGTGATTATCTCTCCAAAAAATTTCAAATTCAGTTCCTGCTCCATCTCCTTGCCCCCCTCCCCACCAATAACACACACACATACACACACACACCTATTCTCCATTTTGTGTCATGAAAACTTCATTAGTGGACAACTCTTTGATTATCTCAGTTGTTATTTGTTTCCTATGAAGGGAACTTACCCTAAACAGTTACATCTTTTAAATTATAAATACTAATTGGAGGCCCAAGGAGGATGCCATGGGCCTGACTGTGGCCCTGTGTGGGTTTTAATAATCAGAAATCCCCCCAATTTTTCCAAGTCTTCTGCCAGAGCTGGGGATCAGCCATGGATGGCAGCGGAGACCCATGAAGGGTGTCCCCAGGCTCCCCTGGGGGATACAGCTATCTGGGTAGCTCCCAAATCTCATCATCTGTAAGACTCAACAAGTCCGTTTTTGAGGCCCCAACTTTCATTATGAAGTCACCCTGACATTCTCTCAGAGCAGAAAAGGAACCATCGAATGGGTAAAGACAACAGGTTTCTCCATAATCAGAAGCTCCATTCACCTTTCCTGCAGGGCAGCCTGTGGGAAAAGCTTCAGAATCTCAGTGTGGACCAAAGTGACTTGAGAAGCTTCCTGTACTTTTAGTTCTAGAATGTAATCCTTGCCAAGTTTGTTTTTCAGGTGTTGGATGGAGCCAATGCATCTATGGACAAGAAAGAAAACATGTTGGAATGAATATCGGCTCTGAAATTTTTTACATTATTTCTAAATTTCAAATATAAGGGAAAGGGCATCACTGGGGGAGCTGAAAAGAAGAACTCCATCTGGTGATTGTCTCCTTTTCATAGGGAATCTCATTTTTGGGGGGTCAAGTGAAGACTATGGAAAGACACCCACCTCAGCCTTCCAGACACCATGATGGCGATGCGGTCACAAAGGGTCTCGGCCTCCACCAGGTTTTGGGTGGTCAGGAGGGCCCCCTTCTCTGTGTTTTTAATGGTTGACTGAATCATGTGCCTGAAGTAAACCATTAAAATCAACACCATTAAAAAAAGAGCATGAGGTGGGGGGGGGGGGATGAGATAAAGGGGAAATTTCATAGGCAAAATACAGTTTATGAATCATATTTAGATCCTAATTTTAAAAAGAGAGAAATGTGACTACTGATTAGGTTTTTATAGCATAAAGAAGGTTTTAAAATATTTTTATTATTAAATTATTTATTAACATTTAGGAGTGATTCTGGTTAAGTTAAAGAAAAATTCCAGCCCAGCTGGCATGGCTCAGTGGTTGAGCGTTGACTTATGAACCAGGAGGTCACAGTTCAATTCCCAGTCAGGGAACATGTCTGGGCTGTGGGCTCGATCCCCAGTAGTGGGAATGCAGAAGGCAACTGATCAATGATTCTCTCTCATCACTGATGTCTCTCTCTCTTCCCCTCTCCCTTCCTCTCTATAATCAATAAAACTATATTAAAAAGAAAACCCTTATATCTTTTGTAGAAGCTAACTGAAATATTTATCAATAAAGGACCTGCTGCCTAATATTTGCTTCAAAATAACTGGGGAGTGGGGAAATGAAGTGGGTGGAGGTATAGATGGAGAAATATTGACCTTGTGTGGATAACTGTTGAAACTGGGTGATGGGTAAAATGTGTTCATAAATGATTCTCTTTACGTTTGTATAACATGTCCATAATAAAGTTCTTTTTAGAGATCGGACAGTCACAAATATGAAACTGAATTGGAAAATTTTTTTTAAATATATATTTTATTGATTTTTTACAGAGAGGAAGGGAGATGGATAGAGAGTTAGAAACATCGATGAGAAGGAAACATCGATCAGCTGCCTCCTGCACACTCCCCACTGGGGATGTGCCTGCAACCAAGGTACATGCCCTTGACCGGAATCCAACCTGGGACCCTTGAGTCCGCAGGCCGATGCTCTATCCAGTGAGCCAAACCGGTTAGGGATGAATTGGAAAACTTTATTAGTCCAAATGGAAAGTCTCAGATAGGAAACTAAAAAGAATTTAAAAACTAAGAAAAGTTATATAAACAAACTTGACAGATTAGGTAACAGGGTGGGGGGAGGAAATGGGGAAATTATGTCACTAACTTAATAGTTTCTAAGGAAATAGTTATAGACATCTCAATAAGTAAAAGACAAAATCAAAATACACTCCAAATTGCAATACCTAAAACTCCAACAAAGTCCTTAGAGTGCTTTTGTTTTTGCTGTTCTTAAAAAATGTGAATACCACATGAATACGCTACATTAGCGAATCTAGAAGGGTTGGGCAGAGGGGTAAGAGATCAACCAAATGACTTGTATGCATGCATATGAGCATAACCAATGGACACAGACACTAGAGGAGTGATAGCAGGTTCGGGGAGGGGGGGAGGTCAATAGGGGAAAAAGGAGACATATGTTCTACTATGTGTAATACTTTAAACAAAAATAAAAAAATAAAAAAATAAAAAATGTGAATACCACATGAATACGCTACATTAGCGAATCTATTTGTTCAATATTTGTTTTCCTAATAATATGGAGTATCTTCACTGAACTGGGAACCCGTGGATTTGCTTTTCTATGACCAGTTTAAGAATGCAACGTACACATGAGGTTTCTACTGCTGGCTCTGAGGGGGACAGTTCTCACCACATCTGCTGCTGTCCTGTAGGATCCACGCCTGTAGATGGTTCATCCAGGATCAGGATGGGCGAATTACCCAGGATGCTCAGCACGAAACACAACTGAAATGCAGAGAAACACCTCTATCTGCTGCCAGCACCACATCCGCCCTCGGGATAGCAGCACACACCACACATACCTTTCTGGTGGCTCCTGGCGTTAATTTCTGCACCGGGACATTCAGCTCTTGGTGCAGTTTGAAGGCATCCACCAATCTGATGGGAAACAGGAAGGGAATGGGGAAAAGGTCATCACAGGGAAGAGGAACAGCCTTCGGGGGAAGCTGGGTGCTATTGTTCTCAAAACTCTTTAACTCTAATGACCAAGGGAAAGGACAGTTTATTTCAGAAAGGGAAAGATTTTTCATCTCGTAAACAGGTTTTAAGAGTAGCTAGAATTCTGTTAGGAATGGAAATGGATGGTCATTCATTCACTTGTCAAAAACAACCTTTGTTGTCTGGCTGGAATGGCTCAGTGGGTGAGCGTCGGCCTATGAACCAGGAGGTCATGGTTCCATTCCTGGTCAGGGCACATGCCCGGGATTGTGGGCTCGATCCCCAGTGTGGGGCGTGCAGGAGGCAGCTGATCGATGATTCTCTCTCATCATTGATGTTTCTATCTCCCTCTCCCTCTCCCTTCCTCTCTCTCTAAGTAATTAAAAACATATCTTGAAAAAAAAAAAAAAAGAAAGTACTGGTGCTGCCAATTCAGCATCAGAGTACAGAGGAAAAGAGTACTTTAAAAAAAACAAAAACAGAAAAAATAAAAACACAGCCCTTGTCTGACATCCCTGCTCTACCACCGACACCCTCTGAGAAGGGGAGATGTCTTTTCTACTCTACACTCTTCATTAGTGGATTCATCATCAATGGATAGCCTCCCTGCCTCTTGACACAAGGGGATCGCATGACTGTACCGTGTGATGGCGACTGCGGCGTCCGCTTTCCTCAGCCCTTTCACTGCAGCGAACAGGTCCAGGTGCTCCCTCACCGTCAGGGTGGGCCACAGCGCGTTCTCCTGAGGGCAGTACCCCAGGAACTTGACCGAGCCATCTCCCCAAATTGAATTCCATCCTTTCAGTTCCACCTATGAAAGTAAATTGGTCTTAGAAATACGTGTAGCCTTTTCTCCAATCACATAATCACTCAAGAAACTGACATGTAGCTAATAAATGTCTACATTTTTTTGAGCATCGAAGAAATATTTCTAGAAATCACTTTCTAGATTTATGATTAAAAACTTTTTTAATGACTCAAAGCGTAGCCATACAAAGCTATGGTCTATATTTATTGTGAGATTTCTATTCTTGGAATGGATAGTGTTTCTTCATTTTTTTTTACTACCTCTCCAGCCGTTGGCTTTGTGACCCCAGATATCATTCTCAGAGATGAACTTTTACCAGCACCACTGGGTCCCAGCAATCCCAGTACTTCACCTGAAAGAGAATCATTGATTATTGGAAGTGAAATAATCAGAACATTAACAGGACATAAATCAGAAATAATCAGAAAATAAACATAAAACTGTTTCTCCAATAACCTTCTTTAATAACCCCTCAGTGCCATTTTGAAATTTATAACATATATGTAATCCATGTCACCAAAACATGCTCTTCAACTCCTATAATTATGTAATGTATTCATGAAAAGCTTATGAATTTGCTGTCAATACCACTGTTCTTTTTTAAAAACTTTTTTAGTGAAAAATGTGCCCAGATTGTTTCCTAGAACAGGTGGCTGATGTGCTGAGTAGATGGGTTAGTGGTTCCTAAACTTGGGAATTCAGGGACATTTTCTCCACCCCAAATTCCACCGCCTGTGTTCAAGCCATCTTTCATTGGAACTGATACAAAAGGCTCTTAATCTGTCCACGACACAAATTTATGAGCAAACAATTAAGTGGGGTTTTTTGTTTGTTTGTTTTTGTTTTTCAAAACACAAATAATTGTGACAAACGCTGGCTGAAAACCCTCCCGTAGCATTCCAATAACTTGATGTAAAACCCAAATTCTGTGCCAGATCTCACAAAGCTTCACCTCATCTGGCCCCGCCCGCCTCTTTGATTTCACCCCTTCCATCTGCAGATGCAGCCACTGGCCTCTTTGTGTGGGTCTCCAACACGCCAATGGCATCCCCACGCCTGAGCCCCTGCCCTCGCTGTTTCCTCTGCCTGGGGTGCCCTTCTCTCTTCGTGCTTACACAGCTGGCACCTTCTCATCACCCAGGTTGTGGCTTAATTGTGGCTGTTCAAGGAAGGTCCTTCCAAACCCTAAGTGAAAGCCATACATATCATTCCACATATTTGCATGTTCCACACAGAACTTGTCTATGTGACCTTTGACATTTTTCTTAATAGGTTATTTTTTCAAAATATGTTCAAAACATGTTTTGAAAAACAAAGAAAGTACCGGCGCTGCCAATTCAGCAACAGGGTACAGAGAAAAAGAGGGCTTTTAAAAAACAAAACGGGGGGAAAAAAAACCCAGCCCTTAGGATATATAATGCATGAGGACAGGATCTTGCCTATTTCCTTCATAATTATATTTTCAGAGCCTAAAACAGTCCCTGGAACACTCAAAAAATAGATCATGTCCCCAAAAATGTATACACACACCATGACTAATTATGAAGGCAGTGCTTATTAAAATAGATTTCATTTAAAAAATTGAGCCATCTGCTGTTACAGCGTTTATACATTTTTTGGAGATGCCCTATATATGTTAAATGAAAGAATGCTTCAGCAGGTACAGTGGTGTCTACAACACAGATGTTCACTGGGTATTTCTAAAAATGATGGTGAATAAAAAAAAGGGGTTCTTCCAAACCTTTTTTAACACAGAAGGAAATATTTCTTGTGACTACCTTCTTCTTCTTCTTCTTTGAAAAGCAATTTTTCTTCGGGCCGGCATATTCTTTGTGTAGACAGCTAGCAATGATGACGGGTTGCTGGAATAGATGACCATGTGATTTTCCTCTGAACCTTCAGAGATTCTGTGCTCCCATGTTCTCTCTAATGGAGCCCTTCGCGCCTTATGCCATGAACCAAATCAGATGCTGAGTTGAGGGTGGTCCTACTGCTTGTTTCAAATGCAACATGCAGCCAGACTGGCGTGGCTCAGTGGTTAAGCATCGACCTATGAACCAGGAGGTCATGGTTTGATTCCCAGTCAGGGCACATGCCCAGGTTGTGGGCTCCATCCCCACTGGGGCACATGCAGGAGGCAGCCAGTCAATGATTCTCTCTAATCACTGATGTTTCTATCTCTCCCTCCCTCTTCCTTCCTCTCTGACATCAATACAAATATTAAAAAAAACAAAACACAAAACCCAAACAAATGCAACATGCACTCATTAACGTTTCGTGCTTCTGAAAGGTCTGAGAAAAGCAGCATCATTTCATGGAAGCTGGCTCACTGCCTTCCCAGAACAGAAGTGTCTGACCTCATGGGAATATCATGGCATCTAAGTCAAAGAAATGAATGACGCTTAAAATTTCAATCTCTCTGTAGGATTCTAGAACAAATGTCACTCAGGTAAATTCCTCAACTCGTGAAGTTTTTGGTTCTGAAAATGATCAAAGTCCATTTTTATCAAAAGAAGAACAGAGCCACTTGCTTTGTACATGTCTTGGAGCTTCCAGGACACCCCCAAGAAGTGGGAGTGCTGAGAACGGTTAAGAATCATGAAAATGCACCCAACGCTCAACTTTCAAAGTGAAAATCGGCACATCAACCTCTACTGTGGATAGTTTTTGGATAGTGCCATTAACATGCCCTCTGTCCCGTGGTTTTCTACCTCCTCTATGCTGGAAGTGGTCATCAGGGCCGTTGCTGTTCTCGTTCTTTCTGCTTGAACATCTTCGTCTTCATCGATAGGTTCCTCTGGATTTGGCCGGGCCTCTCTTCTTTGGGGGGAAATTCTGTGACAAAGGGAAATGTATATGCCCTGTGATTTTTCCATTTGTCAAAGATGGATCGCGAATCAGCCCCTGGTGATATGACCACTGCCCCTTTCTTTCAATAAACTGGTGATGACCATGGCCCTGTGCATACTGCCTCTGCTTTTGCCCAAAATCCCCAACCTGGTAACCAGAAACCCTTTGTCCGTGTGGCTCCCATTCTTTCAGTTAGCGTCGTTGACCCTTTCTAATTTGTTGACAAGGACCCGTGCCTCTTTAAAAATGTCATCTACATTTTCTCTGTTTACTCTGAGCCCATCTAATCAGCCCAACATTTGCCTTAGCATTTCTTATTGTTCACCCTTTTTGGAGTTCCCTCCACTCCCCCAATA
>NW_005355708.1:3274519-3319426 GCF_000412655.1 Myotis brandtii | reverse complement strand
CCGCCCCGCCATACACACACACATTTGTAAAGCACGTGGAACTATGTTGCTCAACCAGTTCCATCCCATCTCCTCTGTTCAAGGATGTGTACCCATCTTGGACAGCAGAATGGCATATTTGAGGACTCATTAAATTTTGGAGGGACTGGAAGCGCCCTCAGCTGGTTAGTGCCAGAACTCCGCCTGGGAGCCCCGTTTCCTGGAGGTAAGCCAGCAATCTGCTGATCCTGGTGAAAATCAGCATGCTGTCTACATTGCAAAGATAAACCTGTAACAACAGGCCAACAAACAGTGCAGCCACTATCTAGGAATATTAAAATACGACATCAAGCATGAAAGGAAGCTTTCCTCCACCTGAAAACAGGATCCTTTCGCATTACTGTCTGCCCACACTTCATTTCCATGCATCTTAGAACAAAAGCGAACAGCAAAGCCTGAAAGTAAGGCTAGGAGCAAAAACAAACAAACAAAAATGGTTATATTTAGGTATTTTGTTCACAAATATGGTTTAAACATTTGAATTAAGTCAGTGACCTTTGGTCTTCAGGTAAAAGAGATGTGAATCATCTTACACACCGGGAAGAAATCCAACTACACAATGACAAACCAGTGTAGTGGAACCTGACTCTTCTCACAACCCACACCCAGTCTGCCAGCAAATGCTACCTGTTTTACTTTCAAAATTATCCAGAACCCAACTACTACTACTACTACTACTACTACTACTTCTTCTTTCTTCTTCTTTCTTCTTTCTTCTTCTTCTTCTTTTTCTTCTTCTTCTTATTCTTTTTTCTTATTCTTATTCTTATTCTTATTATTTTTAAAAGGAACCCTGGAGGTGTGGCTCAGTTGGATGTAGTGTCATCCCATACACCAGAAGGTGGTGGGTTTGATTCCAGGTCAGGGCATATACCCAGGTTTTGGCTTCCATCCTTGGTAAGGGCATGTGCCAGAGGCATCGACTGCTGAGTCTCTCTCACATGGATGTTTCTCTCTCTCTCTCTCTCTCTCTCAAATCAATTAAAAAAAATATTACAATACCTTTCTACCTGGTCTCCCTCTTCTCCCCTTGCTCCAAACATCTATTCTCAACACAGCCACTAGAGCTACTCTTTTGAAACATGTCCTTTGCTTAAAACCTTCCAGTGACTCCTCAGTTACTCAAACAAAGTCAAAGTCCTTATGGTGACCGAGAACACTGTGTAACCTCTTCAATCCACCTGCACGTGTCCCTATGGCTTCTGTGACCTTCTCTCGTACCACTCTCCTCTTAGGTCACTCTGCCCCAACCACATTGGCCTCCTGCCTGAACCTCAAACAAGCCAGGTGACCCTTGCCCCTCTACTGGAATGCTCTTCCCCAAGCTATCTCTACAGCTTGCTCCCTGCCTCCCTCAGATGATTATCTGTCAGCCAGGCCTTTCCTGACCACCTATCTGACATGGTATATATTATCTATTTTGTTTATTATCTGTCTCCTTTCACCAACAAATAAACTCCATGAGGGCAGGGACTTATGTCTACATTTGCTTCTATGCCTAGAAAACTACTGATGCATTATATTCAAAGACAGTGCCTTTCTTCAGTCTAAATCAGGGGTGGGCAAACTTTTTGACTCGAGGGCCACAATGGGTTCTTAAACTGGACCGGAGGGCCGGAACAAAAGCATGGATGGAGTGTTTGTGTGAACTAATATAAATTCAAAGTAAACATCATTACATAAAAGGGTACGGTCTTTTTTTTTTTTTTTAGTTTTATTCATTTCAAACAGGCCGGATCCGGCCCGCGGGCCGTAGTTTGCCCACGGCTGGTCTAAATACATCAACATAATCATTATTTCCCTTTCATTTTTATTAAACTTTTGTTTTTTTTTATCTCTAATTCAAAGGGCTTCAGTTATATTCCATCTGTATTTTTAACAAGCTCTCTCAAATTTGGAGGGGGCAGTATACAGGATAAATAAACATGAAAAATTAATTTTGTATTAAATTCAGGATGTATACTATCCATTCATGCATATAAAAAATAACTCTAGGGCTTAGAATCATGTTGGAATGTAATTACTTATTCTGAGACTATAATTGAAAACATCTTTGAAGTTGGCACACTTTAGGCAAGATTAAGTAGTTGTTATAGTAAACAATAACTATAAAAAAATAAGTGTTGAGTTGGAAAAACCTTCTTACTATTAGGCACACTAGAAAATCAGTTCCACTCAGGTCATAAAACAGGTCTTCATTTTGTCTTTCGTGCTCGTAGACTCTCTGTAAAGCAAAAACAAACACACCCACAAAAAATGCTAAATGAAAATTCATCAGCTTTACAGTTTCCATTTAAGTAATAAGGAATTTCACATATTGAATGTTTTTCTTAAGCTTGAGTCCCCTATATGCATGGGTGATAAGCAATTCCCTGCAGAGACGTGAGGGGACCCCTACTCAACTCTGAATGTCTCTCAACAAGCAGGTATAACCTATGTTGTCTTCTCTAATTCCTCTTTTTTCTTCAATATTTTGGCTTAATGTTTGCTGAAAGCATAACAGAGAGAGATGGCTTCATCCCGATACATTCTAGGGGTCAACAATATTTGTCCTAAAGAGCCATCACCAGCCTTTTCAGGGTCCCTTCCTGATCCCACAATGGTGACTGTTTCCACTTCCTATTTAGTCCTATTGTGTTATTCTTTCTTCATCAATCAATGCACTCAAAAAGTAATTCATGACACCTAAATAATGTGTCACACGTCTAGATCAATGTATTTCACTTTGCAGGTCTACTTCTATTTCAGGAAAAAAAATGCTTTAAACAGAGGAATACATTTTCCATGGAGAATCCCAGGCATTGCTCAGCCAATGGAAAAGTGTTCTTACAGGCTCCCAAGAACACAAGCCTGGGGAAGCCCTCGCTACCTTGTTCAAAGCTGCTTCATTCAGGATGAGGCCGGGCCCCCAAAATTATGTTCCTGACTGAGCTCTTCTGCTCACCTCATTGTACATTTATTTCCATTTGAATCTCATTTAGTTTATTTGATGATTTCTGGTCTTTTCTGCTTTGATGCCTTTGCTTCCCGCTACAGAACATGCTTATTATCTCCCACCCCACTCTCCCTCTAATTAATTCATATTCTTTAGGACCGAGTTTAAACATTGCTTCCCCTTAGAAGAATTCTCTGACTCTCCAGAGCACTTTGGCTGTGCTTACAGCTCTGCCCTTCTCCTTTGCAACCTTGAAGTCCATTGCATTGACTACCTTGAGGTTGGCCTTTGACTCCACTAAGCTCTGTCAAAGGAAGGACTGTGTTATCTTGTCCATCAGATGTCCCCAATGACTAGCACAGTGCCTGACACAGAATAGTGTTTAATATACATTTTGAATGAATGAGTGATATCGCCCATGAGTGTATTCCTCATAATGGATAATGAATACCCATTGAATGAGGCAACGTTTTTCAACCTGGAGTTTGTTTTGAATGAGTGTATGTTTTGCAAAGTGCTTATGGCAAAGCTTTTTTAACAGCTTTATTGAGGTTACATTTTCATGCCCTAAAATTCGCCCACTTTAAGTGTGCAATTCAAGGATTTTTAGTAAATGTACTGAGTTGTGAGAGCAATGCCACAATTTAAGAACATTTCCATCATATACATTTGCTGTCACTCCCCATTGCCACACCCTACCCTCTAGCCCCAGAAAACCGGTAGCCTACTTTCATCTTTATAGATTTGGGCAAAGCATTTTAATAGGTTGCATATTCAAAATTAGTGACACAGTTTATAATATAACTTACATCTATCATAAAAAAAAGAAATCCATTCAAGGCGAATGAGGGAAAAAACACCATGCTCCAAAGCGAGGCAGATGACAGGGAGTGACTTACTATAACCAAGTCTAACAAGCTGGATGAGGTCTACAAGGCAAGTTGAAATATATTACATGTCAGACATACTCAGTCCATTGATATCTGAGAAAACATTTAAGATGTAGATATTCTTATCCTACATATCAGAATTTTCCTATATGCAGACACAACCCTTTCAGAAGGAAGAGGGAAAGGATATGCTTTTATTAATGAGAATATATATGACCTTATGAAAAATCCATATTGCCTCTCACTTTGACTGAAATTTTCAAATTGTCATATACCTTCTCCATTAATTCACCATTCCAAGTAAATGATGTTTTGGAGATTGTGCATTATGATTGCAAAATACTCATTTTCTTGTAGATTACTGGTAAATGTTGAGGTGGAGATTAAAAATAATATTTTGTTTTTGTTTTAAGGATCAGTTTATCAGTCAATAAGTATGTTTTAAACACTTTATTAAACCTTTGCTGGGTCTTATTAATGTATTAATTATAATAAAACTGGTAAGAATCATAACTACTCAATTCATTGTATATTACACAAATGACCAGGCATTAAGAACTAAGCATATACTATTTGCTTTAATCCTCACAATGACTCTACCATGTATTCTTCTTATCCTTCCCCTTTTATATATGGGAAATCTAGGGTCCAGAGACATTAAATAACATCCTCAAGATGACACATTTAGTGAGGAATGAAGCTGGAATTCAAAACTCTGGGTGGGTGCAATGATTGCTAAGTCTTTATGTCAGAAAATTATGCTGACATAGGTTGCATATTCAAAATTATAACAAGACATCCTATATAATAAAAGAGTAATATGCAAATTGACCCTAACAGCAGAACGACCAGGAACAACTGGTCACTATGATGTGTACTGACCACCAGGGGGCAGACGCTCAATGCAGGAGCTGTCCCCTGGTAGTCAGTGCGCTCCCACAGGTGGAGCTCCGCTCAGTAACAAGCCGGGCTGATGACTACGAGCGCCACAGTGGTGGCAGGAGCCCCTCCTGCCTCCTTGGCAATGCTAAGAATGTCCAACTGACAGCTTATAGGCCCGCTCCTAAGCCATCAGTTGGACAACCCCCAAGGGCTCCCGGGCTGCCAGAGGGATGTCTGACTGCCAGGTTAGGCCCAATCCCCCCGGGAGCGGGCCTACGCTGGCAGGTCGACATCCCCCGAGGGGTCCTGGGCTGCCAGAGGGATGTCTGACTGCTAGCTTAGCCCCAACCCCCTGGGGAGCAGACCTAAGCCAGCAGGTGGACATCCCCTGAGGTGTCCCAGGCTGCAAGAAGGCGCAGGCCGGGCTGAGGGACTCCCCTGAGTGCACGAATTTTCGTGCACCGGGCCTCTAGTTGTTATATAAAAGGGAATGTTATCTTTGCTACTAAATAAATTTAAAGTTTTGGGGAAATGTGTAATCTACCTTATCAAAAACAATTGGGGAAAAAACCCAAAAACTTAAAATCAAGTATTTAGTAAGAAGGGCACAATAAGCATTTTGGATAGCCAACCCAAAAGACTTCTCTCATTTTACAACTGCTGTGATCTCCTTGCAAAGGTATTGCACAACTGTCCATGTTTACACATTTCTTTTAGTTTCCATGACATCACACTTCTCTATTTTTTCTCCTAGCTCCTTATTTTTGATAACTATGAGTCCTTTAGTCCACTTAGCTGACTCTGCTTATTCTATGAGGACTCCAAGTTTCTGCTTTTGTGACCTGTTCTTTTCTTCCTTTCTCATCCACTGGAACAAGAGAAGATGCCAAAATGCATTAAAGGAAATGGCCCAGTGTGCTAAGATGTGCGACTCCACTTTCACCATTGGGCTGAAATATGGGTGACAGGGTGCTTCCTCCTCCTTCGACAAGGGCCTAAGGTACCCATGCAGTGCCATACCCTTTCGGGTACAGGAGTGCATTGTATTCTAGAAACTAACTGTTGACTGTGGCTTCACTCAGTGATGGGGAGACATTGCCTATACCGTCCTTCCAAGTAAATCCAAGGTCACTAAAGGACAACTGTACTGCCCATCAGCATTCCTGTAATAAAAAATCACCTCAGCCCTAAGACTGGCATGGTTTAAACTTATATTCACTGTGTGATGAAAGATCAATTATCACAGTAATTAGCCTCAATACCGATTTTGAATGAAATTCTAAGTTCTTTGTAGCAGACATAAAGTTACTGTAAACTGCATGAGGTTTCTGTGAAGATGTATTTTAGCTTACTAAAATCAAGATGTTGATCAACACAAACTTGACATCAGTATTGTCCACCATGTTACTAGCTCATATTTTTTTGACTTGAAGAATGACATAAGGTCTGAGATCTCAGGTTTCTTCATGAGTCTATCACTATTTTTTGTGTGACCTTAAACAAGTTGCTTAATTATTTTCATTCTAAAAATATGAGGGGAATTAAATTAGATAATCTTGAATTTTTTCAAACCTGACATCTCAATATTCCATTAACAAGTAGCTTCTTTTAAACAGTATAAAAATAAAATAGACAAGTGCACTAAAATAGATAAATATGAAAAAGAAGAAAAAATCAGAAATTATGTAATTTTTTTACATTTTGAACAAAAATCCTTGTTTTAAAAAGTTGACTTTGCCTCTGCAATACTGCCTTATTTTAAAACATAATAATTCAAAACTAGTTGGCAGCAAAGGAAAAAATGGTATTCAATCATATATAGATATAATTCTATTTGAAAAATAGTGTTTCAGAGTCTCATGTTCAACTCTCTGCTGTGGTCCTTTATTTGCTATAGTCTGTTCCCATCACAGTGAGAACATCTTAATCCACAAACATTTGTCTACAAACCCAATAGAAAAGGTGTTCTGCATTATCATGACTTTCCCTAGAAACAACGTCAGATTTCTTCATTTGTGCATTTAGGCACTTGCAGCTGGGGAATTATGCAAGAGGAACTCATTACGTGAGAATGCAGAACCTATTTTGCCTTCTACCAGGTATTGAAAGAACTTTGCCTCGTTAGACTTTTGCCCCTGATTATATATATCAAATATTAGGCAAAATGGTCTCTACTCTGTAAGCCAAGAAATGAAAGCTATTGTTCTGAAAGATCATGGTGTTTCAAGTTCTGAAAGAATGCCTTTTCTGAAAAAATTCCATCCACATTTTTGTCCAACCCAAAACATCACTATGGAGCCTGCATCCGTGAGAAGAGGGCCCACTGAAGGCTGAAGGATAAGGGGTGGAGGTATGGTTCGCCTGTTGATGCAAGTGCTCCCCTACCTGAGATATTGTCAAATCTATACAAACCAGGATGAATTGTGAGTATAAGGTAAACCAGGGGCTGATTTTTCACTTGACACAAAGCAAAAAATACATTCACATAGACTTGTATTAGTCCCAGTCTGGAATGGCTTCTATTTAAGAAGAACCAACACAAGAATGGGAAAGTCATTACTGGAGGCTGCCGATTGCTTAGGACTGAAGGACAATAAGTGTAAAGAGTGTCTATGCGGGAACTCACTAGGAGATTTCGAGCCTCAGTTAGGCTGGCAGTAATAGACATGTCAACAGTCATATTGGCCAATAACCCTGACATTGCTGGGACATCAGCTCTGAAAAAGACTTTCATTCAGAGTTGAAATGACTAGAAAACACAAAGTATGAACACAGATTCTTCGTTAACCTTTGCTGGACATATACAAGAGCGCTGACGGAAAAGAAATCAACTATTAGACTCTCTTCTGCTAACATCTGTGCTGCCTACACAACACCTGGGTTTACATTGGACAAAGGCAGTGAATCTGTTGACTGAACAAAACGCCCTCATGCGAAGTATGAAAGCAAAGACATTTGGTGCATCAGATCCTCATGACTGCCTCAAAGCCAGTCTTCTGAGTGAGGTATCTCTATACATCTTTCTGTAACTTCTGAGCTTGTATTGATTTGTCCTGATGGTGGTAAGAGGGGTAGTAACAGATATTATCTACTGCATACGGAGAAATACAATTAGAGAAGCCAAATCAGAAAACTGTCCTCTGAGAAGGGATAAGTCAACAGCTACCTACTAACAAGATAGTCTAAGGCTAATTTCTCACAGAAGTCAGTGGGCAATGTGAGATGTATTTTCTTAGCAGACCGCCTCTGGTTGGGTTCAGGACTTCAACTTCAAGATTTGGGGGGTGAGTATGTCAGCTAAACCTAAACCTAAAGAGTTGGGATTAGACACACTGGGTGTTCAGCATCTTGGTAAACATTTCCATCCAAGTTTTCAGTAATTTTGGAATCATTCATTCTTATTTACTAATAAATGCTCTGCTGTAGGTATAAAAACATCTTTGATCTCTGAAATTTCTAGCATCTGAAGTTAAAAGACAACTTCTTAAACACTGTAGAAATGAATTGGACTGCCAAATTTTATCAAGCCAATTTTTATCCTAGTATTGCCAGGAAGCCTTGTATTTTGAAGGATTTATAAACTCAATAGTGGCATCCTGAGCTTCAGGTTTTCTGTAAGTTACTCTGTAAACTCTAGTCAAAGAGCTGTAGATGAATTCTCCAGAAATACTGTTGAATCAGCAACATGTTACATTCTCTCTCCTTTCTGTGGTGTAATTTTAAGGTGTTCATTTCCCATTGCTCAGGGCAAAAGTGACTATGTTCCCTGTTACATTGAAAGTTGAAAAAAGAACTCTTATCTCTCTATTGATATATTTGTACGTATACTTACAATAAAGAAACAAAATGACCAAACGCCACTATTTTTTCTTCTCTTGCGAAAAATAAATGATATCACATATGTGAAAAAGATGACAGAAGCTGCATAACCAAATATAATCACAACCTAAAAGGTAATATAAATAATATCAAAGTCAAAAAATAAAATATGAATTGAGGGAACATTTAAATTATAAGTATTTTAAAATATTTTATTGAACATACACTTCAAATGCTTTCTGTTTCCATTAGGGGCAAAATAAAAATGGAAATGTCTTGATTACATAAAATAGCAAATGTTAAAATGTATCATGAATTTACCTTATAAGACAATCTCTATGTAATGCATCACTCACCGAAGCAAACACAAGTCGAGTTGTGAAATAACGGTCCTCTATGTTTTCCAAGCAGAAAATTAAAAACGATGAAGAAAGAAAGAAAGCAAAGAGGCTAATATCCACCAGGGCCTGCCCACACCAGTAGGCCGAAGGGCAGAGGCCTGAAGTCCATAGCTGGGACTTAGTTCTCTTCTGATGGAAAAACACAGGACATACATAGATCCAATTAAAGTCCAAATCCAGAACAAACGCATTGGAAGACATGTCAAATACAATCTAACCAAATACTGTCAAATCTTCTGATAATTTTAATTATGCATATACTGTTCAATGGAATTTAGTGAATTCCATTAAGGTGACCATTTTTGACAGTGAATACTAGTATTATTTCATTATGTAGGTTTGATTCACAACACCCCCTTAACTTATGCATAACAAATAGAAAAGCAGACTTCATCATGATCCAGGAATGAATCTCCTTCAAAAGAAATATCACTTTTGTGACCTGCAGGCCAATAAATTCTCCATTATCCAAATAAACAGGCTCAGAAGGGTGAAGAATGACTCACCTAAATTTCATTGAACTGTTGGACTTAAATAATGGACATAACCAAATACAAATATAACAAAAAAAATTGTATTCCCCACAGTAGAAAAGGGGCTCAAGTCTTAAATCTGATCTTTAATGTCAATATCAATGACTTCTATAGTCAAAAGTTTTATAATATACTCTTTGAAGGATTAGATTAACTTGAATCCCTGTAAAATGACTGTACTTTTCCTTTAATTTTAAAATAAAAAGTATTTTGTGCTTTTAGAAGTAAATTTCTGACTTGATAGAAATAATGCTTAACTACATTATCTAAAATTAAACATATGCTTAAACATTTTCCTCACAGAACTACATTTTGAACACACAGCATTTAAAAAACAATTATTAAAGTTCCTGAAGTCTCTTTTCTTTTCCCCCCTTTTCCTTACTTTGTAATCACTGACACTGCTCATGGCGATGTAAGGAGAAATGCTGCAAACAACGGAAAATAGGAAAAAGGAGCCTTCTGGCAGACCAGTCCAGAAAAACAACCAATTCTGCAAACATAAAAGGCACTGTAAGCTAGTAAATATTTAAAAACATGAAACAAATACGAATAACCATAAAGAATACGCTGTTCAAAATATTTCGAAAAAACAAATTAAAAGTGTACATCTAGATCAGTGATGGCGAACCTATGACACGCGTGTCAGAGGTGACACACGAACTCATTTTTTTGGTTGATTTTTCTTTGTTAAATGGCATTTAAATATATAAAATAAATATCAAAAATATAAGTCTTTGTTTTACTATGGTTGCAAATATCAAAAAATTTCTATATGTGACATGGCACCAGAGTTAAGTTAGGGTTTTTCAAAATGCTGACACGCCGAACTCAAAAGGTTCACCATCACTGATCTAGATCATCAACATCTATGCATGGTGGCAGGGAGATGATTTCTGATAATTTAACATGAAGTTTTAATTCCTAGAAAAAAAAGAGGGGGGAATAAAAAAAATAACTCAGGGCCCACCCACATCAGAGTATATATGAAAATGAATCAAAAGCAGGATCTCAAAGATATATCTGCTCACACACTCCATAGGAGCACTATGCAGAATACCCAAGAAGCAACCCAAATGTCCATGGACAGACAAATGGGTAAACCAAATGTAGAACATACACACAATGGAATCTTATTCCGTTTTAAAAAGGAAGAAAATCCTGGCAATGCTAGGATGAACTTTGGAAGTTGTCCTGGCTCATGGATGAACTTTGAGGAAATTATCCTGGGGGAAAGCCAGTTACAAAAAGACAAACACTATACAACTGTCCTTATATGATGTATCAAAAGTAGTCAAATTTTGTAAAAACAGAAAGTAAAATGGTCATTGCCAGGGTCCGGGGAAGGGAGGAATGAAGAGTTCTTATTTATTTATTTATATATTTATATATTTATTTATTTATTTTAATATATTTTATTGATTTTTTACAGAGAGGAAGGGAGAGAGATAGAGAGTTAGAAACATCGATGAGAGAGAAACATTGATCAGCTGCCTCCTGCACATCACCTACTGGGGATGTGCCCACAACCCAGGCACATGCCCCCGACCGGAATCGAACCTGGGACCCTTCAATCCGCAGGCCGACGCTCTATCCACTGAGCCAAACTAGTTTCGGCAGAGTTCTTATTTAATGGGCATAGCATTTTAGTTCTACAAGATGACAAAGTTCTGGAGACCTGTTTCCCACAATGTGAATATACTTAACACTATTGAACTATACACTTAAAAATAGTTAAGGCGGTAAATTTCATGTTACGTGTTTGTTTGTTTGTTTGTTTGTTTGTTTGTTTGTTTTTTAACAAAATCCAAAAAAAAAAGATTCAAGAATTAGGGTCCTAGAGAAACAGGTGTTTCAGGCTTGAGCAGCAGCGGGTCTTCCTCAGTAAACCCAGGGTCCGTGCAAATTACTGCAGCTGGCGATATGCTGTGAAGCACAGCCCTGAAAGGACAACTCGATACCACCGAGCCCATCTTCAAGGAGATACACTTTAAATCACCACCCCCACGGCCCAGCCGGCGAGGCTCAGTGGTTGAGCGTCAACCTATGAACCAGGAGGTCACGGCGGTTCGATTCCCGGTCATGACACATGCCCAGATTGCAGGCTCGATCCCCAGTGTGGGGCGAGCAGGAGATAACTGATGCATGATTCTCTCTCATCATTGATGTTTCTATCTCTCTCTCCCTCTCCCTTCCTCTCTGAAATCAATAAAAATATATATTTGAAAAAAAAACCAGAGCAAAATTAATCATGCCATGATTACACGGGTGGAAAGAGCAGAAAAGCCAAGGATGATGACGTGAGAAGCCACTGTCACACCTGGGGTGGAGGGATTAAGGGAGGGAGGGATGTGACTGAAGGCCAAGGGGAAGGATCCTTCTGCTGACCCGGCCTAAAGCACTGCTGCCAGCTGGCAGGCCATAGTATAGGCAGCGGACTAAGAGTCATGAGAACACAGTCTGTGTGTACCAGACCCCCTCACCCCCATGCAGAGCCACTGTGGGTGGGTGAAGGAATTCATCAGGACGAATCTAGCCCAAGAACTGGCAAATTTTCCTTCAAAGCAGTCAATCGACTACCCATTTAGTCAATGAAGGGTTCACCAACAAATTATATTAGAAATATAAGATTCTAAAACAAGTGTTCCTGATTTCTAAGTCAGTGTGTGTGTGCACACACATGCACAAACGTACGCGTGCGTACACACACACATACACACACACACACACACACACACATCTCATTCTCTCTCCAATATACTCATGCAATCAACTATGAATCTTTTTAGAAGACTTTCTGAGAGACTGTGACATACTATGGAACAGTATTCTCCCATGAGAATTCTTTGAGCATAATGAAGGGGGAAAATCATATTCTGTTAGATACAATCTGTTTAAAATATAAGGCCAAAGTTAATTTTTTAGGGTTAAGAATCAATTATAAATATGTAAAAGCTAAAGAAGGAACACACACAGGGGACTTGTCAAACTGCTAATTGTTCGGAATGAGTAAACCCAATACTTACTAGACGTAATGCGCTTCTTAGAGTTCGAATCTGTTGTGTATGGTTAAACATTCCAAGCAGCGCATTGCTGATAATATTCATAAGAATAGGAAAACATTGCAGCCCCTTGGTATTGCATACAACTGAGAATCTATAATCCTTCAAATAAAATAAAACAATGTTAATGCTGAATAATTAATGAACAATAAAAAAGGTTTTGTATATAAAATCCTAACAGTGCCATTTTCTAGCTGTGTGACCATCTTCACATTAACTGACTTCTCTGAGCGACAGCATCCTCATCTGTGATAGGGTAAATACAATAAATGGGTTGTCGTATGGTTTAAATGGGACAATGTATATTATATTAGGCCCTAGCACAGTCAGCAATATGAATTTGTAGCAGTGTTACTAATTTTAGAACATTTTGTCCTCATTTTGTGGATAAAGACATTTCAGCTGATGGGATTTAAATGTGGCCCCGATGAGGAAACACAGCCCGTTGGCAGTGAGCAAACGAAGGAACTCTGTTTTTGTGGACAGGAAATAAGCATGAGGTTCATCAAGTATTCATGGCTACACGGCCAATGGAGCATTTTCACACTTCCTAGGACAATGTTTATGTTCTCCAGGTTGATGAAAATGTTCACACATTCATCAATGTTCTTTAAATATTACCAAGGATTCATGTAATAAATACGTTGGATGAGTAACAAATAAAGCAACTACCAGGCAATGCAGTGTCCCACACTGAGACAACATTTTGCATGGTGGACTTAGGTAGAACTGAATTCAATGCTATCTCTTCAAAGGTCTTTGTTTTCTCTCCTTGTGGCAAGAAAAAAAGAGGGAGCTTCACATACTTTGGCTCCGTTTTTCATTGGAATGCAAGGAAGACTGAGTTTCCTTATGATTAGAATGCATGTTCAGTAGGATCATGGAAGGATCTCTATGATAGAATTTAATATATTTTCTAGTCAGAACTTTTAAGTTTGAATAATGCAATTATATTCAGCTACTTTGAAATGTAAAAAAAAAATCGTCTATTTCAAAAGTTAAGATAGAAAATGTTTTATGAACACTCCTTTAAACTTCACAGGTTATTTAATAATGACCCAAATGTTGTTGAGCCCAGTTGCTAAGGCTGAAGTTCCACAGTGTTAAGACAGTTAAAATGTAGCACTTTATTGTTTTTCATGAAAGCATAACCAAGAAGCAAGAGGCAAACACACCTTTTGTTTCCCAGCAACTATGATAGCTCCGTTGTAGGACAGATCATCAGGGCTATTTCTATTTACAAAGTCATCGATTTCCAACAGTATATTTTGATGCTTCAGTGACTGTATAAAATCTTCAATGTTGGATTCTAGTATTATATCAACAACAGAAGGCCATATAAAGCAAGAACATATATGTCGATTTAAAAAAAATAAGCCACATACACAATTTATATTATGCATAAAGGCACGTCTCTTTGGGCATCACAATAATAATACTGGCCTATAAAAGAGGACCCATTCTACCATCTTCTAGACATCAAATCTTACTCTGTGATGAGTTAGCTTTATGATCCTATTTCATGCAAGTTAACGTGTGACCATTAAGACAATATAATTCCATTTTATGACTCTTGGTTAAAAAAATACAATTTAACTCAACAATCTGTGGAACTACAATAATTGTATGAGGAGTACTTCAAATTGGCTAGCCTAAAATTCCTAACAATAGCACTCCCCTTGCTCCCTTATTCTCCAAATAACAGAAAAGTAAATGCATTTAGCTGAATGTATGAATGTGTTTTAAAAGATGAGTGTATTTTGCGTATTTTCATATGTATTACATGCATATATATTACATAGCTATATTTTTTGTTAGGAAGTGGGAAATGAAAAGAGTGCCACTATCAGGACACAGTTGTCAATAGGCTCCTAACGATGAAAACAGATAAGTAAGAGCTGAGAAAAACCTATAGCCTCGCTCACACAGGAGCCAACAACTGTAAAGGCTGCTGTAACAAAGAGGTCTCAAAACTGAGTGGTTTAATCAATACAGAAGTTCCTCCTTCACATAATAGCTCAGGGTCATCAGGCAGATATGCCAGTCTTCTCTACCAGGTTATGTAGTGACCCAGGATGCTTCTTCTTTGTCCCCCCCTTTCCCCCAGCACCTCTAAACTCGGAGCAAATGTACACAGTTCCTCAAATTTTCTTTTCTTTATTTTAATATGTTTTTATTGATTTCAGAGAGGATGGGAGAGTGAGAGAGAGAGAGCGAAACATAGATGATGAGAGAGAATTATTGATCGGCTGCCTCCTACACACCCCCTACTGGGGATTGAGCCCGAAACCGAGACATGTACCCTGATTGGGAATCGAATCGGCTACTTCCTGGTTCATGGTTCAACCACTGAGGCACTCAGCTGGGCTAGAAATTGTTTTCTATTCATAAAGTCTAAATACACAAATTCTTCTCTTACGATTTGCTTTTCCTCCCTCTACATAAAAATAACTTATTTCTAGATTTAAATTGTGTTTTTCTGTTCACCTGTGTTATTGATGATCAATAAGCTGGTCAGAGGGTCTTGAGGAAGTTGCCCAGGAGAGAGGAAATACAATCCAGGTTTAAATTCCCATTCACTTTTTTTACTTAATACAGCATCAAATATCAGTTCCACAATCAATGGGAACAGTGCAATTCCAAATACCAATAGCCTACCAATAAAGAAAAGTCACCATATGAATCTCTAGCAATTTCATTTATTCCATCAGACATTTCACAAATATTTGTAGAATATCAACTTTTATGCTAGCCATAAGGATGAGTGCTAAAATTCTGAAAGTCATACCTTACATTGCCCCTCAGTACAAAAGGCTTTTCTATATAAACACCAGGTGTTCAAACTATGAAGACTAAACAGATCTGTGTATAAGGCTAATCAAATGCTCACATACGGCTATTCCCACCGGCAGTAAACTCAAAGGCTGCATTTATCTATCCTCTGGCAGGAATGTTGGGTATTTCATTCTAGCTTTAAATTTTATTCTGGTTTAACCCTTTCTTGAAACTCACTATCCAAGAAAACCACAGCACTCTGATACTTACAGGGTCAACAGCGTTTTCTTTCCACATTTTAACTTTAAGAAACGGAGCCGTGCCACTGCACAGATCTGCATTCTCCAGAGTTCCAAGTCACTCACAGGGAAAGGAGGGCGAGCCAGCTGCATCTGAGGCAGGCTTTCTGCGTCTCTCATCTCTGCTTGTTCAAAATAAACACACAGGCATGCATGCTCGTCCACACACATGCACGCACACACACACACACGCACGCACGCACACACATGTACTAATTATTAATGACATGCTTGGGTCATCACAGTTTTCTCTTTTTAGAGAAAACATGTTTTAGGATATTTGTGGTTATAAAACAAACAATATAAGCACCAGGTTATGTTTATCATGTCGACATTTAATAAACCCACTGATAAAATACTCTGAATGCATATCAAAAGAAGACTTCAGTCAAGGGTGATCTCATCATGCCATCTTTAAAAAGGCACAGAAAATCCTATATGTAACATTATTCTAAGACATTTCAAGAAATCTTCTCCAGAGAAGTAGCCAAGGTACATTGATGCCTAAATGCCTACTATTACGCTATCAATCATTTAGAAGTCCAGGTGAAAAGCCACCAGCTCTGAAACCACAAGACCGGCACCTGATTTCCAAATATATGAATTTCAAGTGGTATAATTTGGGGCAAATCACTGAACTGCTCTTAGGTCTGATTTTCTCAGGTGTAAAATGGTGCCAATGCCACTTGTTTGAATGGTTCTTGTAAGGAAAGCAATGCCATTCAGCCACACATTCATCAAAGTGTCTGGCATAAACCCTCCATAAATGACAGCCCTTACTATGATCACCCATTAAAGTACACAAGAGCTGATCCTAGGTCTTTCTTCCATTGAGACCTTAGTGAAATTTTGTCTATGAACAACTAAGAGCAATTTTTATATGATATATCTGCTTAGAGTTCATGACCTCGACTGAGGGCCTTTCACATCCTCAATGTATCCAAGAAGTGAGTAACAGAGGATAGAAGAAAACTGCCCAAAAAGGAGACATATACTAGTAGTTTCTTAAGAAAAATTTGGTGTATTCCAAGAGGAGTCTGTGTTCAGTCCTAGTAAGATGTTAGGAAACAAGGCCTGCTCTTCCCAAACAGCAGAATCAGATTTGGAACTAGTCCCTTTCTTTAGCATTAATTAGGTATAAGCATTATAAATACTAAATTGCTATATAATCATTGGCAAACAGATTTTATATGAATTATACAAATGAATGTACCTTGCTCGACAGTTGGTATTTCTTCCACTTTCTTGAAGACTTCATTCAGGGTTGACACAGCAATGTCATAACTCACCACACCCTGGACGGAACCCTTATCAAGATCACTGAAAAGGTCTAAGGCAACAGACAGGAGTAGATACATTTGAAATAGCATATGGATAACTAACCCTAGTGAATTAACATATTTAAACGATGATGCAGAATACTGCTCATAAAGTTTACATCTTTGCAATATCTCAATAAGGAAAACCAAAATTTTACTGGAATGCTCTTCCCTTCTGAAATGAATATATCAGACTTCTCATTTTATCCTCACACTGTCTGCACTCTATCTTCTGCTCTCAGCCCATGAACTTCCTGTAGATATTTTTTAGGAAATATCTCCTCTACACCACAAATCAACGTGTAGTTCTACCCATATTCTGGGTCTTTCTTCTGTACAGGTAGAAGACTTGTAGCTGCTCCCACCAAACGCTACCTTTCAACTTGTGCTCTTTGGACATCTCAAGGACTTCCCAAAATAAAACTGCTTTCTCTCTCTGTGTCTTCCTCCCTCCCTTTCTCCCTCCCGCCATCCTTTCCTTCCTCCCTCCCTTCCTCCCTCCTCCTTTCTTTCTCCTCTCTTCCCTACTGGTTCTTCTAAGCATCCGTTACCAAATAAATTGCACTAAAATCCTCCTCTCAAGTGCTGCTTCTTAGGAAACCCAACCTAAAATGAAATCCAAGTCCATTAAACAATAAAGTTGTAATAATGTAAGTACTTATCCCCCAAATTTCATTCTATTGAAATCATATTTAAGTTACCTGGAAATTTATCTGTCCTTTCTGCAGGCAAAGTATACACAAGCTTTTCTTTGCTTTCTGTCTTTAACTTAGCATCCGGGACATGATGATTAATGAAAGATGTTATTCTTTCTGGGTCACATATTTCATTTCTGTACAGACTAATGTTTGAAAGAAAAGACAATTCATTTGTGTTTCCTCCAGTGCTATCACAAAAGAAGAGCTTTCTACTGAATAGCTAACCTTTGAGTACTTTACTTGGCTTTTAGGGAACAAACAAAATGAGTAAATAATAATAATAATAATAATAATAATAATAATGCCATTGATTAGAAAAATCTTCTGATCTATACAGAAGTGTCTAATCTCAGAGCTAAATTTTACAAACAAATGCATGATGGATTTGAAAGCTGATGTATATCAAGTAGGAAGACAAACAGAGGGAGGTGAGGACATTAGACAGAAGAGACTTCTTAGGAAAAATCATTATTAGACCAAACCGTGTAGCTACCAGAAATTAGTGCCTAACAGAAAAACCTGGCCAACGAGCCACAGTTTGTGTTTTAAATGCTTTCTGCCTGGAAACACTTTCTCGGTAGACATAGTCCTCTTTACTCACTGCCACCAGATTGACTCTCATTTTTGATACTAGCTTCTGATATTATTTGATTTTGTGCCCTATGAAAGAAGGAAACGATGTCACAGGATTGTATGGATCAGCTGGGGAAACTGGAGGGTGGAAAGTGGTCCATGAAGCAGCCCTGCTATGATCTATCAGCCTGGGCTGATAATTTTGCAATTTTGATTATCATAATGGATGCAGGAAAAATATTTGGGAAACAATGATCAATACAGGTTGGCAGAGCTAAACTAAGCACAAGGTCAAATCCCTCTCATAATTGTCTACCTTTCTGATATACCAATATTAAAATATCTCTGTGTGTGTGTACACGTAATTTATCTGCAAATTTTTTACCTTAAGTGATATCCAAGACCCCATTTTCTCTTCAGAAAGCCAGAAGAGCCTGCACACTTCAATCTCCCATTGGACATGATCACTTTTCTATCTGAGTAAAAAGAAGCAAGAGAAAAAGGATGATAGGAGTCATTTCTTCTCTCCCTAGAAAACACAGATGAGGAGCAATGCTCAGATTTCCAAAAGAGAAGCATTCTATGGGGCATTGCTACATCAACTATACATTTAAAATGTTGAAATACCCCTTAAAATGGATGCATTTTAAATGAGCTTATGAGTTCCAGTTCATTTTAGTATTCTCCAAAATGTAAAAAAGAAAAAACAGAAATTACATGGGTGCATTTTCTTTTCTTTTTAATCCTCACTGGAGGATATTTTTCCCTTGATTTTTAGAGAGAGTGGAAGAGAGAGGGAAAGACAGAGAGAAATATCGATGTGAGAGAAACACATTGATTGGATGCCTCCTGTAGGAGCCCCCATCAGGGCCCGGACCGGGGAGGAGTCTGCAACTAAGGTACATGCCCTTGACCAGAATCGAACTGGGACACTTTGGTCTGCAGGCCGACACTCTATCCACTAAGCCAAACAGGCTAGCGCTACATGGGTACATTTTCTATGGGATGCTAAAGAAATCAGTGGATATTTTCAGCCAAATATATATATTAAAGAATATTTAGATGTTCAAATTAATTGAAAGCTGATCTGGAAAAAAAATCACAATTTTTTAATTAGAGGTCAAAATCTAGCAATCATATAGTCAGCGAGGAATTCT
The DNA here is from genome assembly GCF_000412655.1 of Myotis brandtii. Lineage (NCBI taxonomy): Eukaryota > Metazoa > Chordata > Mammalia > Chiroptera > Vespertilionidae > Myotis > Myotis brandtii. The sequence continues at coordinate 3,300,044 of NW_005355708.1, read as the reverse complement.
ACAATGGGAGTAGGCTCCTGTCATCCCCCAGATTGGTAAGTAACATAGGCACACCAAGGCAATGAGAGCAGGGCTCTGGGAATAAGTATTGCCCAAATTGTTTTATTGTGATACTGAGATCAAATCGACACTCACCAGCCAGGATGTCAGCCTCATCCATGAAACTGGTGCTCAAGAGGATCACGTGGTCTGCTTTGCGCTCCTTGAGGAAGCTCCACACTTGCTGCCTTGAAAAGGGATCCAATCCAGCAGTTGGTTCATCCAATAGCAAAACCTACCGAGGATGATGACATATAAAATATGTCTCTCTCTCATGTTACCGATTTCCTGATGATAGCATGAGTAACCAAAACAAACAGACAAACAAAAACCTATCCAACCGTTTATGTCCAATATACTCATATTCACAGTTAAACACAGCAGATTCTCTCGTGGTACATTACAATGAAAGCACTGCTACTTTCAGAGGTAAAAGAAGAGCTTGGCTTTTCATTGATATTCCATCTGCATTCCTCCCCATGCATAGTGGCTCTTACTTTTGGATCTCCTAAAATGGCAATTCCAAAGGTCAGCTTTCTTTTCTGTCCTTCACTTAAATGTTGAGCAGGGTTATCCTGAATGTTTTGTATGTCCAACTCCAATAGAATTCTTTGTACCTATAGAAAAATATATATGAAGCTTAAAATGCAAGATGACTCATATTGTGCATTTTAACTGTTCATTATAGCAGTAGGGTTTGTTTTTTTTTATAGAACCTCAATGCCTAAATGCTATTCCCAACAGGACAGGTAAATCACTGAGGGGAATTCTGTGGTCATGATTTAACTTTATAAATGGTAGGCAGTTTAAGTAGTCCAAGCATGCCCATCTACCTCTTGATCCACTTCCTGTGGCTGAATCCCTTTAATTTTAGCAAACAGCCTGAGGTTTTCCTTCACAGTAAGTATGTCAAAGTGAACATTGAATTGAGGACAAACACCAGTTATCGTTCTGATTTCCTCCAAGTCTTGCATTTCAGAAAGATTTTTATTGTAGATGGTAACTGATCCTAAAAATAGAAGTGAGAAATAATTTAACATTGGCAAGATAATACATTTTATTGCTGCTTTGGAGATCTTATTCATGAAAATCTTTGCATATATACACAAACATCTAAAACAATGACTTCACAATTTATTAACAACTACTAATTATTCTTAACCTAAATGTGTGCTCAGAGTAGTGTCTATTTCCCCTGGAATAAAAGGTATCAATGGAATAAAGATAATAATTTTCATAAAAATTGGGGAAATATATTTAAAATCATGTATTTCTGGTTAATAACTTTAGATAAACAAACATTATTTTATCTTAAGGAGTCAAATATAAACCCTGAAATGAGAAAGGCTACCTATGACCCCACTCTATTATCAGACATCTTGCCTTTGAGGAACTTCTTTGTGCTCACCTTCTGTTGGAACAGAAAACCCATTAAGGATGTTTAGCAACGAAGATTTGCCAGCTCCACTGTGACCCAGAATTGCTGTGATTTGACCTTCATATATGTCAAAGAGCAAACCTGTTTTTAAAATAAAATATTAACAGCTAAGAGAGCATTAGACAAGGCTGGTTCTAAAGACAGAATAAGAGACATATGCATTTACATATTCATATATACACATGCATGTACAGTGGAAGTAAGTATAGTGTTAATAGTTGGAATTAGAGTTAATTTTTATCTTCAAACAAGAGGAAATCCTTGCAGAAGTTGAAGATGTTTAGACTTAAAAAGTTCACTGTTGTTGATGAGTGCAAAAGTATTACATAATGTGCTCTGGGAACTGAAATAATAAATTTAAAAATACCTCAGTATATCCTTGGCCAAAATTAAGAGAAATCACAAATCTATGGTGTTTGATGAGAAAAACCTGGAGTAAGAATACACTTGCTGATACAAGTACATTAAATTCTCAAAAAAAGCTCTAATCTCAAAGAAATAAGTAAGACTGAGTTAAGGGGTGCTGCATTTTCTAGAAAATAAACACAAAGGACAGAGAACTCTCCATTTTTGGTAAGATCTATGGTTTACTTAAATATTTGTTACAAAAAACTATATTTGTTAGGATATTTAGTATAAGATACGTTGGCTCATTAAAAACTATAAACTATGTCATAGGATATTGGCTTGTGAAACTTCATTCATGGTCAATGGTTTTACTCATCTTGATTTAGTTAATCTCACCAGCACATGCAAACTGTGTGATTTTTCTGGCTAGTATAAAAAATTGATCAATTTTAAGTCTAAATATTCCTTCCTCATAGTGCAAATAAAAGAAAATATTCCTATTGCAAATTCATCTTAAAAAACAAAGTGAACTTGTATTTTTCATTATATGATCCCATTTTTGTAGATCAATATATCCATGAAGCATCCAGTAGGATTTTACATCCAGTTCTTAATTATAGCTAATTTCCACATGGTGGAGCTACATTGTACACTTTTCTTTCCTTTCTCTTTCTGTTTTATCAATCTTTTCTAATTTTTCACATTGACTTTACCCAATTAAGTGCTTTTCTTTACCTTTCAATGCTTCTACTTTTCCAGACTTTTCTTTATATTCTTTTTTAATATTTCTGATTCTGAAATGACAAAAGAGGTGCTTATTTAGACAACACAAAAATAGAAATGATACAGACCATGGGCAACCCTAGATGGATGCAGTCAACCACTTGGTGTGAAAAAAAGGATGGTATTCCCAGTCTACTTGGGAAGACAAAGACTTGTTTTTGATCATTTCCCCATGAAATAGAATAAGTTTCTTTAGAAAGCTGTGATTAAATTATTAGTGTTTTGCTTAGAAAATTAGAATGCTCTGTAATCATCCTCGCTTTCTTCCTTTAGTCTTAGAACATTGGGTGTTTCGCCCCCTCGTTTAGATTAGTGCATGTATCTGCATTCTATAACCATCCTTTCCCAAACCCTGTCACCTGAATTTTCCTGAGAGCTCCTATTTGGCCACGAAATCTGCTTTAGATATGATTGAATTTCTCTCTCCCCTAATCATAAAACAATTCTCAAAATAAAAGTGCAAACTTGATATGTCCACTTCCTCACTTCTCACTTCCTCCTCAATCAATTGTACTCTGGATTCTGAACCCACTACTCTAGTGAACCACTTCACATGGAAATTATCAGTGGCCTCCTAATCACCAAATGCAACAAGTACTTTTCCATCCTTACTTACTGGGTTATGAGTCACCATTCATGACTTCCTCTTTGTTAAAAGTGCCTACTTTCAAGGTCACATTCCATTTTATTGGTTTTCTCTACGTATATTATTGTTCATCTCACTCTAGACTCTGTTGATGTGTTATCTCATTGGTTTTCATGGTTTGAACACCAACCTAATGTTGACTCGGTCCTTGGCCCTGAGATTTAGGCTTACATAGTCAAAGGTTTGCTGGGTTTCTTCATATAAGTATAACACACACACACACACACACACACACACACACACACACACACACACACACTTCTAAATCAGTGGTTGTCGAACTTAATTGCACCTTGGAATTCCAAAGGGAACAGCCTTATACCCATACATCAGTATACTAGTAAGTGTAACTACCTGATGGCCTCCTTTCCTTGAAATTCTGGAGCCATTGGTTCAAAATCATCATCAGAGGTATGCTCCAGATCTGTTTCCTTCTCAATGGTATTATCAATCCTTTGGTGTTGGAAACAAGATGATGAGTTCAGGAAAAATAATGGAGAATAACGGCGCTCATTTCCATCTAATTCATTAAGAAGCAATAAAAATATTGGATCAGTAACATTAAAACTGAGAGAAGAATCCTTGTTCAGAATAGTGAAAATATCTTAGACTTTTAAGCATCATAGAGAAATTCTGTTCTAGCTTCCTGTTACTGAGCATATTATCAAGAAAACTTGATAATTAAGAAATGAAAATCCAAAGGAAGTAACATTATCACAAAAGTTAAAAGAACACTCAACAAAACATAAATCATATTTGAATAAAATATGGTCTAAAATGTATTCAGAACAATGAATAAAACCAAATATTTGGAGGGAAAGCCTTAATATGGCATAAAATTAATTGCAAACATATTTGTGAACTTAATGAAGCATTTGATCACAGCAATATGATTGAGCATAATACTGAAATCTGCATGGTACATAAATTAAAAGTACATAGAGTAATTATATTTGTTTGGGATGAATATATGGTCATTTTCTAGATTAAGAGAAAAAAACCCTAAACAAAGTAGTATTTGTTACTAAGGGCCTTCAAGATATAAACCAGAAGTGATAAAAAGATAGGTATACATCGAAACAATCTTAACTACAAAGTGGAAGGAGTATAAAAAATAAGAAGATAAATAAATAAGAAGACTATGCAAGGAGAAAAGCATTCTGATTCTAGTGTATGTGAAGGAATTCTGGGCATATGTGAAACTTTTGGTTGTTGCAAGATAAAGAAAATCTAACTGGGCAATATGCTTCTGTAAGCATGAACAATACAGGAAGACTTTTCAGAAAGACTCTGAAAATGTCCTAATGTTCATTTTGTGATTTCCTTAAGGGGCAGATATCTCCCTTCTGAAATGCTCTCCCACATATGGAGTGAGTGAGAAAGATACTGATTAGTTCACAACTGAGGTCTAGTTTTATTTAGTTTACAATCTGTCCCACATTCTTGTAAGAAAAACACATTTTTATCAGAAAGTGGTTCCACTGTATTATGGCCCTATACTGTATAAGTCCAAACCATCTGAAGAACTAAGTTATTTCAGCTAGTTCTAAACAGATCCTAAATATCATTATTTGAAAACACTTTCAGGGATCTTGGAAAAAAATATTATTTAATATAACATAGTTATAATATGTATTAAAATGATCATCATTGTCTATTTATAATGTGTACTAGTGGCCCAGTACATGAAATTCGTGCACGGGGGGTGGGGGTTGTTGTCCCTCAGCCTGGCCTGCACCCTCTCCAATCTGGGACCCCTGGGGGGATGTCCGACTGCCAGTAAACCGGTAGTCGGACATCCCTCTTGCAATCCGGGACCACTGGCTCCTAACCACTCACCTGCCTGCCTGCCTGATTGCCCCTAACGACTCTGCCTGCCGGCCTTCTTGCCCCCAACTGACCCCCTCGCCAGCCTGCTTGCCCCCAACTGCCCCCTCCTGCCAGCCTATTCTCCCCCCACTGCCCTCCTGTCCTGGCCTGATCGCCCCTAACCGCCTCTGCCTCAGCCCCGTCACCATGGCTTTGTCTGGAAGGATGTCTGGAAGGTCTCCCGGTCTAATTAGCATATTACTCTTTTATTAGTATAGATTATATTAAAGTCAGAAGAATGATTGTTTTTACATAAATATTTTTTCAGACCTTAAAACCATAAAGTAGAAATAAAGAACTCATTCAGCCTGTGATGGGAAATAATTGTTATTCATCATTTCTTAAAACATATTTATATGCCCTTAAGAAAAAAATCTTTAATGTGATCAACATTTGTAGAGATCAGAGAAAAATCCACTATTACTTACAGGGTAAGATTTTGTCAAAGTATAATGCCAATACCAAGTACCAAAAAGCATCAAAAGCCAACATGAAAAACGTTGCTATCATTATATATGAGTCTCCCGATGGGTCAGGAAAAGTTACACCATTCATGTTATAATCCATGTGGATAATCTAAGAATCAAACAAAAATAATAAATACTTAAATTAAATAAATAAAAATAATGCAGTGCAGTAGCAAGAATTATCACTTTATTGGGTAGCTTTTTGAAGAAGCCCATTAATGAAGTTATTAGGAAACTACTCCTATTTTATAGCAAAGGAACATTAGAAAATACTAATTTTAAAAAATACAGTGGATATTCATGCAGAAACATTAATATTACCTCTACCTAGAGATACACAAAAGTTATTTTGAAAAATATTTTACATCTAAATATAAAAGCAGAATCATTCAAGTTTCCAGAATAAAAAGTTAAAAGAATATCATTATAATCTTGGGGTAGGCAATGGTTTTTTTAAACAGGTATATACTCTATATAAAAGAAAAACTTGACAAACTGATTTTATCAGAATTAAGACCTTCTGTTCGTCAAACAAAGGCACCACTATGAGATAAAAATGTCAGCAACAAATAATTGCAGAATTTCACATATTCAGCATATCTAAGGAATTCCTACAGAACATCAGGAAAAGATAGAAAATGTACCAGAAAAATGGCAAAAAGGCTTGAATCATCAATTTATAAAAATTGGGCGAAGCCCAGGTCCCGGGTGCCAGAGGGAAGCCGGTGCTGGCAACCGGGGGAAGGAAGGCCTACTCTTGCACGAATTTCGTGCATCGGGCCTCTAGTATAGAAATAAGACAAGAAAAGACTTCAAAATGAAAATACATCTGAGATGTGAGCTGACCATTTTTTCCTACAATGTAATAAAATTTTCAAATTTAGCTTTAGAGTAGAACTGTTTAGAACAAAAGCTCTTCATCTGAAAGTGTTGACTATAAAGAGTCGTGAAGTATCAAATTCTTCTGAAACTTTAATAATAAACCAATTAACTATCCTCTCACCTGGGCCATTCCAGCAGTGAAGGCAAAAGGGCTAAAAATACTCAAAATCCACTCCAAAGATGAAGGAAGTTGTCTATGCAATGCAGAGAGTCCCACACCGCCCCAGAAGAGAGTGAGGAGAAGCACAACGAAATTGGTGAGGGAAGTTTTCTTGAGCACCACACTCATCAGGAATGTTAAAGCTATCTGAAAGAAAGAGAAGACAGGTAGCTATTATATAGAATCAGTTCATTGAGAAACATTGGTAGCACAATTTACTAAGGGTCATAACATCTTTATGAGTGAGTCAGTGATGAAAATATTAAAGTATAATTATGCTCAGTCCTTCTTTCTTAATCCTTTGATAAATAGGATCCCTTTTTGTCCTATTCAAATGTTGGGCTTTTGTTGCTGAGGATAGGGTGGGGAGAATTGGGAAGGATTGCTCAGGGAATGGGTGGAAATGCAGACTTGGAAAGATGGGAAGAAACTAAAAGTATCAAAGAGTGTCAACATACCTTCTGCAGGAAACACTCTGAAAGGTGGGAGAAAATAGAGGCTGTTGTTCAAAGAAGGGAGAGGAGATTGACATGAAATATCATTGGCAAGGTGGGGGTATGAGAGCGGCGGTTCTCAACCTGTGGGTCGCGACCCCTTTGGTGGTCAAACGACCCTTTCACAGGGGTCGCCTAAGCCCATTCTACATATCAGATATTTATATTACGATTCATTACAGTAGCAACATTACAGTTATGAAGTAGCAACGAAAATAATTTTATGGTTGGGTCACAACATGAGGAACTGTATTTAAAGGGCCAGAAGGTTGAGAACCACTGTATTAGAGGGAGAAGAGTTGCATAAAGCTACCATGTGATTAGGAAGCTTGGAGAAAAAAGATGGGTTCACTCCTCAAGTGCATCCTTGTTAATCGTCTACAAAAATCTTAGATAATTTAGTCAAAATTTTTTCTTTCTTTTCTTTTTTTGTTATTCCTCACCTGTGGATATTTTTTTCCTGTTGATCTATTTTTAGAGAGAGTGGGAGGGAGGGGGAAAGACACAGAGAGAGAAACATCAATGTGAGAGAGACACATCGATTGGTTGCCTCCCACATGCAGCCTGACCAGGGCCAGGGATTGAGCCTGCAACCAAGGTATGTGCCCTTGACCAGAATCCAATCGAGACCCTTCAGTCTGTGGGCCTATGCTCTAACCGCTGAGCAAAACCAGCTAGGACTATTTTTTTCTTTTTGATGCATTTCATTAATTCAGATCTTTATGTGAAAGTGAGGTCCAACTTTATTTAGGTGACATCATTTTCTCACAGTCAGAGGGACTTTCTCAAACACATGTACACACAAAATGCACATGAAAGAAATGACTGCTGAGACAATTCTTGCTACATATAGACAGCTAAGACCTAAAGCAGAGAAAGTGGTCGTCGTGGCATGAACTTACCAAGGATAAGCCATATAAGAAAAAAAGTATAAATATGACCATGAAGCCCGTCATGACTATAATTTTTCTGGATGTTATGATCATTGCAATGAATATGGAAATAATGAAGATGAAGCCAGCATAGATTAAACCCCAGGAGAACCTAAAGACAAAAAATTATTGCAATTATTTTAATTTTAGTATGAAATACTGGAAACATAAAGTATCTAAAGAATAATGGCATGATTGCCCCTGTGCCTGCCACCTAGATTATTAATTAAAATATCACTAATAATACACTGGCATGGCTGTATCTACTGGGTAGGTGTTAGCTCTATATTCACGTACTGTATAAATAGTATGAACATTGCATAAATAGTATCATCTTGTATGGATTCCCCTACAACTTGCCTTTACCAATCAACATATACAATAGTATACACTGCTGTATAATCTTTCATTAATGACTATATCCCAAAGTTCTCCTGCCCATAATTATTTTGGGTGTTTCTTTTCTTTTTTTTCTAATGCAATGTTTCTAAGAGCATTCTTCTACTTGTCTTTTTTTGGGGGGGGGGGGCGTGGAATGCAAAAACATTTCTCTTAGGTAAAATTGCTGAATTAAAGGGGATGAGTATTTTGTATCTTCAGCTTAATTATATATTACCAACATGTTATAACTGCAGAATTGGAAGGAAACTTGACATTTGTCAATCAATTCAGTAACCATAGAAGGAAGCACTGGGGGCAGATGATAATTTGACCATTCTTGAGATCTTGGCCAGTAGCAAATTCCATAACCCCACTAAGCCCATTCCATTCTTGCCATGCCTATTCATATTTATATAAACTGATATAAATTACGGTATGCCTACAGCGTTCTCAACCTGCGGGCCGCGACTCCTTTGGCAGTTCAAACGACCCTTTCACGGGGGTTGCCTAAGACCATCCTGCATATCAGATATTTACATTACAATTCATAACAGCAGCAACATTACAGCTATGAAGTAGCAACGAAAATAATTGTATGGTTGGGTCACAACATGAGGAACTGTATTTAAAGGGCCAGAAGGTTGAGAACCACTGCCTTAAGAGTTCACACTGTTTGCTTTAGATATGCTGGTGATCACATTTTTATGAGGTGGTTATTAAGAAATAGTATTCAACCTTTGACCTAACAAGCATATAGGGTGTTTTAGTCCAAACTTCTCTTTTTACAGCTGAGTAAACGCAGTCCCTATTATTAGTTAATGGGCCTATTCAAGGTCAACAGAGTAAAACAGTTTAACAAAGCTAAGATGAAGCCAAGGGACTTTGCTCAGTCCAGAGCTCTTTCCTCTACATAAAATTGCCTAAGTAAGAAAGAATCCAAACAGCTGCAAATAACAGCAAAAATATTAAAACTGGAAACTTGCATCAATATGTTCCAGTAGACTATGTTTACTGCTTCTCTGACTTTTTTTGAGAAGTTCAAGATTTATTTATTTTTTAATTGAAATTATTGGAGTAACATTGATTAATAAAATTATATAGGTTTCAGGTATATAATTCTATAACACATCATCTGTATATTGTACTGTGTTTTTTCACCTCTCCCACCCTTCTTTCCCTCTGGTAATAACCATACTGTTATCTGTGTCTATGAGTTACTTGTTTTTTTTTTAATCTTTATCCCTTCACCTTTTTCATCGAGCCCCCCTCAACCTTCCCTTCTGACAGCTGTCAGTCTGTTCTCTATGAGTCTATTTCTATTCTGTTAGTTTATTTGGTTCATTAGATTCCACATAGCAGAGCAATCATATGGTACTTGTCTTTCTTTGACTGGCTTATTTCACTTAGCATAATACTCTCCAGGTCCATCCATGCTAGCACAAAGGGTAAGAGTTCCTTCTTTTTTAGTCGAGTAGTATTCCATTGTGTAGATGTACCACAACTTTTTATCATCTACTGATGGGAACATGGGCTGCTTCCAAATCTTGGCTATTATAAATAGTGAACAGAGGGGTGCATATATTCTTTTGAATCTTTGTTTCGGGTTTCTTCAGATATATTCCTAGATGTAGAACTGCTAGATCATAAGGCAGTTCCAGTTTTAATTTTTGAGGTAACTCCATACTGCTTTTCACAGTGGCTGTACCAATCTATATTCCAATCAACAGTGCATGAGGGAGGAAAACTAACGAGAAAATAAACAAATGGGACTACATCAAAATAAAAAGCTTCTGCACAACAAAAGAAACCACCAACAAAATAACAAGAAAGCCCACTGCATGGGAGAACACATTTGCCAATGTTATTTCTGATAAGGGTTTAATCTCCAAAATTTACAGGGAACTCATACAACTTAACAAAAGGAAGATAAACAATCCAATAAAAAAATGGGCAAAGGATCTAAATAGACACGTTTCACAAGAGGACATACAGAAGGCCAAGAGATATATGAAAACATGCTCAAAGTCACTCATCATCCGAGAGATGCAAATCAAAACGACAATGAGGTACCATCTCACACCTGTCAGAATGGCTATCATCAACAAATCAACAAACGACAAGTGCTGGAGAGGATGTGGAGAAAAAGGAACCCTCTTGCACTGCTGGTGGGAATGCAGACTGGTGCAACCACTGCAGAAAACAGAATGGTTTCCTCAAAAAATTAAAAATGGAACTCCCATTTGGCCCAGTAATCCCACTTCTAGGAATATATCTCAAGAAATCAGAAACACCAATCAGAAAGAAATATGCACCCCTATATTCATAGCAGCACAATTTACAATAGCTAAGATTTGGAAACAGCCTAAGTGCCCATCAGCAGATGAGTTAATTAAAAACGGTGGTACATCTACACAATGGAATACTACGCTGCTGTAAAAAAGAAGGCACTCTTACCATTTGCAACAGCATGGATGGACCTGGAGAGCATTATACTAAGCGAAATAAGCCAGTCGGAAAAGAGATAAATATCACATGACCTCACTCATTTGTGGAATATAATGAACAACATAAACTGATGAACAAAAATAGAGCCAGAAAAAAATATACTCTAGAATATAATAGAGGTAATCCTATGATTTGCAGATTTTTAATATTTCCTACAACTTTTGTGGTATTATACTATTTTAGTACAGTTTTGGTAATATTGTAATATTTAAAATCTTTTTTCTTAAAATATTAATGTTTATTGCATGTAACATTATATTTAGTTTTTCTTGAAATATCAATGTTTACTGCATGTTACATATTTAAAATCATGTTTCTTGAAATATTAATGTTTATTGCATGTGAATGGCTAATTATTTTGTATCTACAATCTGGCAATAGATTTGTATATTGTATAAAATTAAATAAAAATAAAAAATAATAAAATCTCTAAAAAAAAAAGACAACAGTGCATGAGGGTTCCCGTTTCTCTACATCCTCGCCAACACTTGTTGTTTGTTGATTTATTGATGACAGCCATTCTGACAGGTGTGAGAAGATATCTCATTGTGGTTTTAACCTGCATTTTTCTGATGATCAGTGATGTTGAGCATATTTTCATATGTCTATTGGCCACTTGTATATCCTATTTGGATCCTTTGCCCATTTATTAATTGGACTGTTTGTCTTATTTTTGTTTTTTGGTGTTGAGTTGTATAAGTTCTTTATTTCTTTATAAATTTTGGACTTTAACCCTTTACCAGATGTCTCTTTGGTGAATATGTTCTCCCATTCAGTGGGCTGTCTTTTCATTTAGTTGATGGTTTCTTTTGATGTGCAAAAGCTTTTAAGTTCCATGTAGCTGCATTTGTTTATTTTTTCTTTTGTTTCCCTTGGCCAATGAGGTATGTCAGAAAAAATGTTGCTATGAGACTTTTTAAATTTCATGTCTTTACAATGATTCAGCCTGACTGGAAACATCAGCATTTTTTAAAAAGCATAATATGTTCTGCAGAATCCACTTCCTGAGAACATAAGGAACTACAATAGGTAGGAATTGAAAAACCACAGGGTAGGGGAATTACAAGTACAGGAAACTCAAACATTATCTAGAACAAGGAACTCATTGCAGAGTTGGGGGTAGGGGGTGAGAGAGATGTTATTAAAGTCAATAAAAACTTCACCATGAAAACAAAACAACTCAGACATCACATTTAACTCATATGTGGAATCCAAAGAACAAAATAAACTGATGAACAAAATTGATCCAGAGACATAGAAACATGGAACAGATTACCCATCTCAGAGGAAAGGCAGGAGTGGGTGAGTGAGTGGAAAGAGATTAACCAAAGAATATGTATACATATATGCATAACCCATGGACACAGACAATAGTATGGTGAAGGCCTGGGGTCGGGGGTAGGTGTGGGATAGAAGGGGTCAATGAAGAGAAAAAGGAAGCATCTGTAATATTTTCAACAATAAAGATAATTTTTTTTTAAAAAAAAGAATAAATACTGATTGCATTTCACATTCATTACATAAGTTTTTAAAAGCTGTCATAAAATTTATTTGCAACAGACATCCTATACTTAATGAAAAGTTTCAGAATCTATTGCCTTCTTAGTTTTAAGTTACATGCATACTGGGAATCCTTTTAAGAAGCATTGATCCTGAGAATGAATCCACATCTAAATATCCAATGCCTTTCCGATGCTGATCTAGAGTTGACTTGGTCCTACCTATTTCAGGTGACTGCAGAGGTGCTGTTCCACAAGACATGCCCTGGACTGAGAGAGTGTCTTTTCATACAGAGCTCCTGTCTTTTCCCTCCTCACAGACTCCATCTATTCCTTTGTATTCCCCAAAGTTCCACTACAAAATATTCTTCTCCTCTTTCCTTTTTATTGAAAGACCCAGTTTTCTCTTCTTCTATTTCACACATTATATTGCATAGGAAATGTAAAAATTCCTAGACCATACTTTTTAAAAACATTTTTTTAAATATATATTTTATTGATTTTTTACAGAGAGGAAGGGAGAGAGATAGAGAGTTAGAAACATCGATGAGAGAGAAACATCGATCAGCCGCCTCCTGCACATCTCCTGCGGGGGATGTGCCCGAAACTCAGGTACATGCCCTTGACCGGAATCGAACCCGGGACCAAGGGCATGTACCTGGGTTGCGGGCACATCCCCAGTGGGAGATGTGCAGGAGGCGACTGATCGATGTTTCTCTCTCATCGATGTTTCTAACTCTCTATCTCTCTCCCTTCCTCTCTGTAAAAAATCAATAAAATATATTAAAAAAAAAAAAAAGAAACATCGATGAGAGAGAAGCATCGATCAGCTGCCTCCTGCACACCACCTGCAACCAAGGTACATGCCCTTGACTGGAATCGAACCTGGAACCCTTCAGTCCCCAGCCGGATACTCTATCCAGTGAGCCAAACCGGCTAGGGCCAAACTTTTATTTCAGAGGACATGTGGCTTGCAAAAGATTGTTCAATAAATAGTTCCTCATCTATCCCATATAGTTTCACATTCCTAAGCAGTATCTTCTGGACACGAGGATTATACAGAGACATGTCTCCTAGGTTTCAATACTGAAAAACATCAGGGGTCTTTGGGGGTGAAATTAATTAACCTTTTTTCTTTTCCTAGAGACTATAGACTTTATAACTGACTGCACTGCGGAATTCTCTGCTTGGACTCTCGGCAGTTAGAGCTTCTATGATTTGAATTTTCATCTATCAAATCTTACCTATTATTTTGCTAGGTCTTTGCTTCTATTCCTCAATTATTTGTTTTTATTTTATTATTATTTATTATTACTATTATTATTATTTTTAATCCTCACCCGAGGAAATGTTTATTGATTTCAGAGAGAGAGGAAGGGGGAGAGAAAGGGAGAAACATCAAAGCCACCCAGCCAGGGCTGTTCTTATTTTAATACAAACACGCACACAGAGATACATACACACTTGTATTTCAAAATTTCATAATCAGTTTAAACTATTCATGGCATAAGCCCTGCTATGTGCCAGCCTATGTGCTGCGTGTGTTGGGAACATTCCATAGGCTATCTCTTTTAATCCCAACACATGATATTTAGTTGCTCAAAAATACTCCTGATGGCCCAACCTCTGCACACAAGCTAGCCTTTATTAGGTCATACTTTCTTCAACACAAGGAACTGTAAAGAAATCCAATGACAACGGTGGGCAGAGCTAGCCAGAGAGTTGCAATAAGGGAACCTGGGTTGTAGTCCCAGCTCTGGCAATCATTGGCCAGTGGACACTGGGCTACTCTTACTCTCTTTGATGAGTATAACAGTGTTAGCTTAACATACTCTGGCACAGAAAAAGTGCTCAGCAAATTAGAATAACTGTTTTGCACGGCAAAATTTAATAAAGACTAAATAAAGTCAGAACAGAAGGAAAATGGCCAATGTATCGAGTTTGATGTCTTGAAATGGTAACACTTTTTCACTGCTTCTTCATGTCTCTTACTCAACTGTGCTGTTTGAATCTGTCACTCACCAGAATGCTGAATCTTGTAGACCCATCATTTTCATCAAATCCTTACTCTTTTTTCTCTCTTTGGTAACACCGAATGATGCGAAATATATAAACGAGGAGAAGTAAAGCAAGCATTGGAAAATAAACATCTCATTTTGAAGTAAGTCTTTAGCAATAAAAGGTAATGTCTTCATATTTATAGCAGTGACTGACATCAGCTCTTCCATCACAGAGTGATCTGTCAGGATCTTAAATAAAAGAGTTTAAAGAAACAAAATCACTTTTTAAAGTCAAGAATCAAGAAATCAATAAGCTATGGGGATTGTACCAATGTCAACTTCCTGGTTTTAATACTGTCCCATGGTAATGGAAGACATTACCAGTTGGAGAAACCAAGCGAAGGACACGCAGACCTCCCTGGACATTGTTTTTGCAACTTCCACTCATTCCGTAACTACTGGAAATTTTAAAGTAAAAAAAACAAAAGCAATGTGGTCCTTTGCCTAAATCCCATTTCACCCTACATATACCTGATTCCTTATAGAACCGTGTGGAAACCTGAGTGTGTATCACCTTTCATCAACGTTTTGATGCTTCAGGCATTAATTTGCATTATTTATTAGAACTTTTCTTACTTCTATAATAGCAGCATCAATCGCAGCTTGCAAAGTCACAAATCCTGAACTTAAGTATTTGGTCAGTGAACATGATGGCTCATTTCCTGAATTCCAGCAATGAGCTGTAAAGCACAGAGAAGGGCAGAATCATTATTACGGGATGAAGGCACTTTGAGAACAAGAAACAAGAATCTAAGAGAAAACAATCTCGAAGGGGCTCCACCAGTCAGAACCTTCAACCACATAGAAAAATAAAAATAAAAGAAGCAAATTAAAGTTCTCAATGAGGCAAGTTTATTCATGGAGATCATAGCTTGCATAGGGAGCTTAGAAAAAGATGAAAGCTTCAACCATACTGGACCCCTTGCTGTGCCTGGAAACACCAAATGCAATCCAGGGCTAGAACTTCTTTTGTGCTCAAACACTCTCACTCTAGGAATTCATGGCGCACTCCTTCCCTCCACCCTGCCCTCTTCTAAAAAGTAAACTCATTATAGACATCTTTCCTGGCCACCATCAATAAGAATATCTAAAATAGCTCTTTCAGGCTCTATCTTCCATGCCTGCTTTATCTTACTCTATTGCTTTATTGCCACCTGACTGTAATGATCCGTGCTAGAAGGCTTATCTAAGTATGTTTTCTTCACTTCAATCTTCAAGGCCAAGAAAAATGCGAAACACACAGTAGACCATCAGTGAAGGGATGGAAAAAAACCAATTCTATTAGTCACTTCAATTCTTCTTTTTTTAAATTTTATTTTAAAATATTTTTATTGATTTTTTTACAGAGAGGAAGGGAGAGGGATAGAGAGTTAGACACATCGATGAGAAAGAAACATCGATCAGCTGCCTCCTGCACACCCCCTATTGGAGATGTGCCTGCAACCAAGGTACATGCCCTTGACCAGAATCGAACCTGGGACCCTTCAGTCTGCAGGCCGATGCTCTATCCACTGAGCCAAACCGGTCAGGGCCAATTCTGCTTCTTAAGGGGTCCTCAAATATCTTCCTCTTTCTAAGCTGCCTCCACTCTGTCTAAGCCACCATCAGCTCACTGGTACGTTTTATTGCATTCTCCCTGACTCCTCTGCAATCATCCTCAAGGCTATATCCACACTGTTACCTTAGACTCGGAAGTCTAATCACGCTTCTGCCCTGATTACTGTACCTGGATGGCTCTCCATTGCCCTGGGATTAAAGGACCCTACAGGATCTAGACTTTGAGTAATTTCAGCCTTATTCTCCCATCACATTCCTTCTTGTCTTCTCTATTCAGTTATACTGCTCTTGTTCTATATATATTAGCTGATGTCCTTCACTTCTGGGCCTTCAGAAGTATATGTGCGATTCCTTCTGATGTTTGTTAAAACATCATTTCCCCACATATGACTTCTCTAATCCCAAGCATATTAGAAACCCTTGGTCCAAGTCCCTTCAAGGACTTTCCCTTGCACTTACTATTAATGTATCTCAATATGTCTGTTCTGCTAGATTGGGACCAATCACTCTTGGTCACCCTCTGCATCCTTGCAGTATCCACCTGAGAGCTCACTATATACAGATGTTGGGTGACTCTATAATTTTTTGTGCATCATCCTACAGTGGGATAATATGATTGACCTTGGGAAAAGGTAAGCAATAACATGTGCTTTTGAATGTTCTCATACGCCATTGAAAGCATCTGTGTTGACCATGCCAACCTGTTCCTTATGCAAAAAACATGAAAAACATCATAATGATATTTTATAGGGAAAATCACCTGATAAATGGTCTCCCTTCAAAAATGGAATGCCATAGCTATGAAGAAATTTTAACTCATAAGAGAAAGTATCACTAAAGATGACTCCCACTGCACGTGGGAAATGGTTCTCAAGTAGTTCGTCCATAGATTTTTGATTTGGTGCCCCAATGACTGTTGTTTCTGTAAATTACAAAGCAAAAACAGATAAGATAATGGTAAGTCTTAGGGCAAGTTTTAGGTACATAAAAGATTATACCAGGATAAGTATGCATAAGAAAGGATAATTGGTATGCATAAGAAATCAGAGTTACTGAAGCAAAGACATCTCTCCTATGATCTTTGCTTTACTTAGGAACCAAGAGCACAAAGTGACTCTATATCTAACAGCTAGGAGTTTTACCTGTTAAAAATTAAGGCTTAAAAATCAGGTACCCAGCTCACCCATGAAATACACATTGTGCTTATCTCAGTTATATAGCAACCTCATTTAGAATGAAGGCCTTAAAAGATGCTTACCAAAAAAACACCTGATACAGATTATCTTTAGACTATCCATCCTTACTTATCATAGGTTTAAAATTATTGTTTAATAACTGTGGCCTAACTTATTTTAGATGATTATTTTTCCTAGGTTACATAAATCTTAATCATTGTATTCCTGCTTAACACCCACATACTCTTTCTTGACACTGCAAATCTGGAATGACAAATGTATTGCTTTAGTTAAATTCCATTAGAAATGAGGCCTCCCTAAACTGGACCCCCATCAAGCTGAAAAAGGGTTTGATAGGCTAATTGTTGTTAAAGAAGAAACTAACCAAATTTATATACTATTTTAATACCTAAATAATTAGCTTAATGGGTCACTGTAACTTCAAATTTAACATATACACATCTTTCCCAAAATTTAAAACAGTATCAGTAATTCCTTTGTCTTGAGTATACTTACCTTTCAAAAAGGGAGCAGATACTGTTTTATTCATTATCTGCTTGGTTATATTGGAGACCGGTGTATACACAGCAAACGGGAAAGAGTTATTATATTTGTCTACCCTTCCCAGGTTCTGAGAAGGCTTTCCAGGAAACTGGGTATTGTATTTTGTAGATGACAATAAGCCCATATATAGTCCTAGAAGTACTGGAAATCCCCATTCCTATAACACAGGGGGGAAAAAAAACAAATTTATGTTATATTCCCTTAAAGAGCTCAATTGACACCAAACAACTAAAGACAAATTCCAATGTTGCCACAGCATTGGCTTCTTTTGCTCTCCGTCAGAACAAAAGGAACCCAATGAAAGACACATACTGATCAATGTGCAGATGATGTTTTGTTGAGTTGTACACTTGAAACCTGTATGGTGTTGTGAATCAATGTCACCCCCAATAAATTCAATTTAAAAAAAAAGAAAGAGACATACTGAGAAAGTTGCCACAGATATCATTCTCCACTAATACAACTACACCTTTTCTCTAAATCATGAACCAATGGAGAGCATAAGATAAAAGGATGACAATCTCTGTATGTGTGGGCATCTGATTCTAAACTCTGCGAGACACAGATTATCCCAGGTAAGTTTTATGGTGGCAAAGAGCAATATCCTTGTCAGTTGTCAAGGAAATCAAAGAAAATGAAAAGGAACGGAGTGGTAGAGACTGTCTAGTGTTTCACATTATCAGTAATCTCTTCCCGCTTGGCACAATGCTAGACTCTATTTCCAGCCTCTCAAAATCAGGTGGGACCAAGTGAGTCAGTTACAGCCCATGGAATGTGGGCAGCAGTGATACAGGCCACTTCCAGGCCTGGGTCACGGAACACAACCTAGTCCTTCTATTCCTGATCTTTGACTGGATGCGCTGGATCCAGGGAAGGTCTCCAAGGACCAAGGAGAGGGCAGAGTCCCTAGATGAAGAAGCCTGGGTTCCTAAATGACTGTGTGGAGAAGATCCCTTCACCCACCCAACCCACTTCACTTTCCTGCCAACCTTATTTAGGCTGTAAAAGGAGTGAAGCCGCTGCGGTTTGGGGCTGCTACCTGTAGACAGCCCACCTACCTAATTCAAACTGACAATCAGTGATGTTCCTTGGTCATAATTCTTAGAAATAGTCTCTATGTAGATGATTCATGGCCTTGAAAATAAATCCCTAAAATTAAAATTCTTTCATTTCTGCCAGGCACTACTTTTCTTCTTTCTTGACTCTAAATGTATTACATGCAAATTATAGTAGCTTTAATAGTTGTTGCAATTTATCATATAATTAAATTTTCACTTGACCTCATTTTTGAAAAAAAATGAGTAAATACTTTGTCTTTACAATTTTACATTATTTTTCTGGAGTGCTGTGAGTCTCGCAATTCAACAAATACAACGAGAGACAACTTCAAAATCAATACATCCAGTCTGTTACTTAAAATATAAAATGAGAATCGTTAAGCAATGAAATACAATAACGTTGACTGTAGAAAGAAGAAAACTGTCATACGTACCAGTAAGCTCTCTCTTTTCATCCTCCACTTCTTAAGCAAATTTTTGCACAGAAGTGCTTGAGTTTGTTGATACACATTTTTCTTTTTCCTGTTCATTTAGCCTATTCAATTAAATGAACAAGAAGAAAGTAATCATTGTGGAGCATAAACTAGAAAAAAGGTGTAATAAGAAAAACCTTGATCATATGGGGGTGAGGAATATTTCCTACCTTTAAGAACTGAAAAAAAATGGATTTAAAATATTTGAATAACTCATGATTATAAAATTATACATCAAATATACGCACTGTAAGTTATTTGGTGGAGAAGTCAAATGATTATCGTCACAACTTTACAATAATGAAGTATTACAATGGAAAAGACATCATTAGATACCAGAGCCTATAAGATACTTCACATTTTTGACCTTTCATAATGGAAATTCAACTATATGAATAGCATATCTGAATTGTATCTTATATGACTAATAATTTTTTATTCTTTGCATTTAAATAGAAACTCCAGTATTTATATCAAATTAACATCAAACTTCTGATTAAATTCATCTGGATAATTATGTCCATGAGATGTAACCCCAATGAAATATTTTCTTGTGGCATTTACCTTCCAGACTGACTTGAACAACTTTTTATCAAAAGAGATAGGCCATAGGGTAATAATCTAGACTCAAACTACTTGACACTTGATTTTAATACACAGGAAGAATGAAACAATTTATCTCAATTTTCTGAATTCTGAAGTCCCTGAATAACTGAGGAAACAAACTACAAAGCATGTTTTAGAAAAAAGAAAGAAAAGAAAAAAAATCACATGGGAAAGTAATTTTGCCCAAATGTTGGCAAGTAAACCAAGAGATAATTTTTTTCAGTTTTTGAAATCTCAAAATTTCAGATTTGCATATTAAAATATTCAGACAATTCTCTCTCCACTAGCATAGAAGCAAATTTTTACTATTTTCCTTTATTCTACTCTTGTGTCTATATAATAAACTTGGTTGGGAAAAAATAGAAAAATTTTATCATAAATCACGTAAGTATTTAGAAAAACATCTGAAAAATAGATTTATTTTTTTTCTTTATTGATTAAATTACATGTGTCCTTATCCCCCCATTGTCTCCCTACCCCCCCACTCATGCCCTCACCCCCCTGGTGTGTCTGTGTCCATTGGTTAGGCTTATATGCAAGCATACAAGTCCTTTGGTTGATCTCTCCCCGCCGTGTCCACCTACATATTTGACATAACACCACAAAACAGAGCTCTACTTACTGAAAAATCAGAAGTACTCTTGAAAACACTCTCAAAGCACTGTTCTCTTTTTGTCTGAGGCAATGATTAAAAATTTTTGATCGCCACTTCTTCATTTATTCCTTAAATGGGTACCCACTCCCAACATTTCTTAACTCAGGCTGGTTTCTGAAAAGGGGTGTAGTCAGACTAAGTTGCACATGATGAACTTGTTTTCTTTTCTTCCTTACGCCAATTATTCTGCACGGAAATGACCGTTCTGTGGTTGGTTGAGAATAAAACAAACCCTGTTTTTGTGCACTTGGCCTTTCAACTCCAGGGCTCTGGGGAACAATGGTAAACAAATGCAGCGAGTCCTTCAGACGTGATGAATAAAGATGGGAGGCGGGGAAGAACCATGACTGAGTAAAATCAATAACTAAGCAAAGTAAATTTGTATAAGGACTCTTTAGCTATTTTTTTCACTCCTAATGCCTAAACACAACTACCAATGATACATTTGACTATTTTAGATGAAATATGCACAATGTGCTGGAGTCGAATTTCTTTTTTTGCCTAAGAAAGCTAAGCAATCCATAGTTTGCCATGGAGAAACACCTAAGTTAGACAAATGAGTAATAAACAGAGTCCTTTTCCCGCCTCGGTTCATAGTGAATGCTGAATTTCATAAGGCAATAGAACATAATAAAAAAGTAGATTTCTAGGGACTATAAAACATAGAAGAATAAAAAAAAAAGATTTGGGTCAATTTTTATGCATGACAACCAGGCAAAAAAGTTGAAATTTGTTCAACTGTTACTGCATAGTTTATCTCTCCCTGTAAAGAGTTGCAAACTTTTCTTGACCCAGCAAAGTAAATGACAAAACAGGAAACCAAAGTCCATGAATTGGGAAATCTCAAATATTGGACATGGCTCCTGATCCACAGATGTTAATAATCATAAAACTGAGAGATGTTCTGGAGAACAGGTGGATCATTTTAGTTCTACTTTTACAAATAATCAACAGTGAAATATTACATGTCATTTATATTTAAACTTGGCAAAAAAGAAAGGTAATAAAAATGTTCTAAAGTTCTCATAGATGGGGGCAGAGGAGCAGGACATAGATACTATTAAAACTTTATATCAGTAATAGGTCAAGGGTCCAAACAAAAATTCTAAGTTTGTTTTAAATCACCTGAAATATATTTCAAGTTTTTATTCATTTTGTTATTGTTTTAGACCCTATCTACTCTATTTTAAAAATCATTTTCCCACCCTGCCTTTCTCATAAATGTATTAAAATTCACAACTACAATGTCAATAATTATTCAGATTACTAGTAAGTATTTTGCTAGTTTCACTTTTTATCATTGATTTTTTGTGTGTATTCTTTGTGTTCCTCTTTCTTGACTTAGTTACTGTAATTTATTTTTATTTGGGGGCCCTTTTCCATGACTTCCCTATAAATTTGACCTAATTTGTTAAAGAAGTGTCTAACCTCCAGCTAGAAGCACATGGAAATGGTGGGTAAAATATATCCAAAATAGATGTTCAGATATATAACCAAAACCTAAAAGAAGAAAAAGATAAAGAGAAGAAAATAAGAATCAACAAAAGAAACAATGAGAAATAAAAAACAAAACAAAACACATTCTCGGGTGTAAAAGGGGGGAAGGGAAATTAAAGCTCGAACTGTGAGCATGTTAGAAATCCAGCAGTCCAAAGAGGTGTTTTCATACCCTTGTGACCTGAACGTGGTGCCTGGCAGGTTCTGAAGCTGGCCTCCTGTCTCCACATGAATCCAGAAGCTTCACAAGACTGTTCAGCATTAGAAATAGAGACTAGAAAGACTTCACCTACTACTCCAACGGAAAGTAAGGATGTATTATTTGCCAATCTCTAGATTAAAAAGGAAGTATCTTCCATAGAAAATGAAACCCAAGCATATGTAGCACATGTCAGATAACAGGACACAGAAGCAGGAGCTGAATTTATTCTCCCTGCATAGCAGCATGCTTAAGAACAATATCATAGCAGTTAGTGCATGTACTTGGGTTCAAATTCTGGCTATGCCATAGCTGTGTGTCCTTGTATCATCTATTTAACTTTTCTTCCTCAGTTTTTCATCCAAACTGCCCAGCCAACATGCCTCAGTTGATACATTTTTAATAGTTGTTGCAATTTATCATATAATAAATATGAACTAGGAGGTCACGGTTCAATTCCTAGTCAGGGCATATATGTCTGGATTGCGGGCTTGATCCCCGTGTGAAGTGTGCAGGAGGCAGCCGATCAATGATTCTCTCTCATCATTGATGTTTTTTTCTCTCTCTCCTCCTCCCTTCCTCTCTCTGAAATCAATAAAAATTTATTTTAAAAAACTGTGGTAACCGTATATATGTATGGTTACTTGGAGGATTAAGTTCATTAATATAAGTTAATAGGACAGTGCCTGGAACATTGTAAAAGCTCAAAAAATAAAACACATCACAACCACATTACTTGTGGCCAAAATGCCTCTTCCTCCTCCTTTTCCTCTTATTACCACTATTATCCCAAAACTCCACAGAGAAGACAAAAGAAACCTATAAAGATACGTCAAGAATACAAGACACACAGATATAGCAGCTAAGCTCATAATCAAAAGTTAACTATGAAAGAT
Source organism: Myotis brandtii (assembly GCF_000412655.1). Classification (NCBI taxonomy): domain Eukaryota; kingdom Metazoa; phylum Chordata; class Mammalia; order Chiroptera; family Vespertilionidae; genus Myotis; species Myotis brandtii. The sequence continues at coordinate 3,276,861 of NW_005355708.1, read as the reverse complement.
AATCAGCAGACAAAAACAATGGGACTATTAGCAACCTCAAAAATTAAATAATAATAAATATTATGCCCAACACTATAAAATATATAAAGTATTAAAGAAGAAAAACAGGAGAAATGAAAAGAAAAAGTAATAGGAAAATAACCCATTAGAATTTATAGGAATTTAACAAAGGATTAAAAAATTAAGCTTAAAAACTTAGTAGATAAGTTTTATAGATTAGACACAGCTGAAAAGAATATTAATAAACCATAAATATATCTGAAGAAATCATATAAAATTTAGTGCAAAGCAAGAATAAAATGGAAAAATATTTGAGACGTTAAAGGATATGAAAGATAGAATGAGGGTGTCCAGAATATGTCTAATAGGTATTTTTAAATGAGGAAAATAAAGAATAAGTAAAAAGAATGCTCAAGGATAAAATGTATAAAAATTTTCCAGAACTGAATTTCAATTCCAAAGGGTCTGGGTATCACTGACCTTATCTATCTTTTTTACCTTTTTCACCCATTTGCCATTTTAACAATTTTAAGTGTACAAGTCAGTGACATTAATGACATTCACAATATTACACAACCATCATCACTATCTAGTTCCAAAACTTCATTACAGGAAACTTTGTAAGCATTAAGCAATCACTTCCCCATTTACCCCTTCTTCTTCTTCTTCTTGCTCCTGGCAAGTACTCAACCACTTTCCATCTCCATGAATTTGCCAATTCTAGATATTTCATATGAGTGCTCATATTAATACAATATGCATGCCTAGTTTATTTCAAGAAAACTTTAGGTTTTATTTCACCAGTTTTAAAAAAACAAATGGATTGAGACATTGAAAATTCTAGGCAATGAGAATGGCCACTCATTTTACTTGCAACCATTAGTATGTTTTACCTAATTGGTTAGCTCTTTCATGGCACGTGCTTCTGTATTCATCCCATCAGGATTTTGCACTGTTCTGCCTCAAACACTGCATGTTGCAAAGATTTATCAGTAAGCAGCTACCTGTGCCCTCTGCCTCCACCAACCTACCGTCTCACTGCTGCTTCTGACTTGGCTTTCAGGTTGGCTTCTCTGCCAGTTGCTCTATCTTCTTTATCCATTCATTTCCTGAAGGATGCTTAAGCTGTTTTCACTCCTTGGCTATCATGAGTAATGCTGCAATGAACATGGGCATGCAGGTATCTTATCACTATCCTGCTTTCATTTTCTTTGGTGATATACCCTGTAATGGAATTGCTGGAACATATGGTAGTTCTGTTTTTAATTTTCTGAGGACTCTCCATACTCTTTTCCACTATGTACCAATTTGCATCATCCCCTCCAACAGTACACAGGAGTTCTCTTGTCTCCACAGCCTCAACAACACTTACCATCTTTTATCTACTTGACAATATAGGCTGACTTTTTCCATCTGGATTCCCGAACCCCATTAAATTAGTATAAATTCTATCCCCAACCACTTGAGTATGGCTCTGACTTTTCTTTCTCAAGTCCCGTGTCTGGGATAGCTACTCCAGGTAGTGGGTACTGTGCATCACATCCCCAGTCAACTTCAGACACCTTCTCTGATCCCAGTCTCAGTCTTTGGGATTTATATCCAGGTTCAATATCCTGCTGGGCCACAACACAAGCTGGAGCTTATTGCTCTGGTGGTGTTAAAGTGGTTTTGTTTTATTTTATCCAGAATTTCATGTGTTTGCAATGGGAGGAGGATCTGTGTTCAAAGGCATGAACTATGTGGGTGAAACTCTATGTATGGGTTTTACGGAATATGACAAGCTGGGGCTAACCAGCTTCATACCTGCTTCATGGGAAAACAGCCCTCCTGAGGGATGACAGCCCAGGCTGTTCTTAACAGAAGGCTGACCATAATTTGTACCATGGAAACAAGACCATAGCACATTTCATCCTATGTGTTGCTGACTGTACAAAGCTCAGCTCAGTCCAGCCAGCATGGCCAGGAGGTCACGGTTTGATTCCCCATCAGGGCACCTGCCTGGGTTGCAGGCTCAATCTCCAGTGTGGGGCATGCAGGAGGTAGCTAATCAATGATTCTCTCTCATCACTGATGTTTCTCTCTCTCTCCCTCACCCTGCCTGTCTGAAATCAATTTTTTAAAAATGCTCAGTTCATGCCCTGACCAGTTTGGCTCAGTGGCTAGAGTGTCGGCCTGTGGACTGAAGAGTCCCAGGTTCGATTCCGGCCAAGGGCATGTACCTTGATTGCGGGCACATCCCCAGTGGGGGGTGTGCAGGAGGCAGCTGATCCAAGTTTCTCTCTCATGAATGTTTCTAACTCTCTATCCCTCTCCCTTCCTCTCTGTAAAAAATCAATACTATA
>NW_005355708.1:3214806-3274482 GCF_000412655.1 Myotis brandtii | reverse complement strand
TTAAGCTCAGTTCAAATAGAGACAAAACCAATCAAAAGCTTTGGCTCTCTGGAAACTGAACTGGGAAATACAGTGGATTCCACAATGTGCACAGGGAGGCAATGAGGCAGGAGGGACAATGTAGGCCATGGGGGAAGTTCAAGCCAGAAGTGAACAAAAGCTCTGAGTAAGCAAAAGCAGCAGGCTGAGAAAAGCCGTACTAAGCAGTGGATGCTAGAGCCAGTTGATTGGAGGGAGAAGTAAGTATTGATAAGCACAGCAGAAAAAGAACAGGTATTTTCAGGAAACTTAAATGTCTCATTCTTTGAATTAAGATCAAGAACATCACAATATATTACGCAATATATTTTGTTTGTTAATATCATGGTTTTATGAGAACTACTCATTCCATCATGCATACTTTAGGAACTTATCAGATACATCAAGGACAGCTGTTGAAGAAAAACAAGGACTAAATGAATATAAATTTACACATTAACTATGCCTACATTGTACTTAATGTTCCATGGGGAACCAGGGGATATTCTGAGTTGGGATAAGACTTTTTTCTCTGATAATAAAGTCGGCTGAAGTTACTTACAAGACTGCTCTTGGGCAACTGCAAACAGATCTCTATACCCGCCAGCATCTTTATACAGAGGTCTCAACTGCGTGGTCAGGACACCATCCAGATGGTCTCAACAATACACGGCTCTCTCAAGGCTGTGTCCTTGAAAATGGCTCTCACTGTGGGAACAATGAGCAGAATGTGCATTCCGAGGATAGGGACCAAGTGAGGAGTCTCCAATTGTTTGTCCAGCTGGGAGTCAACCAGCAGTCACATCTTCTTGATGACCTCCTTCAACCGTATCTGATTTTTGCATTTATAGCTTAAGAGAATTTGCTTTTGTATCATGTTACATTTCTCCTCCCGTAATATGATAAAACTGTTTATTTGGGTCACTTTTATGACATAATCACCTGTCAGCAGATGAAAATGCTCGGGAAAATTGCCAGACTGCAGCTGCCAGCTTACTCTTTAAAGGAAGGTTGGGTTTTACGCTATATTGGTACTTAGTTACGTCGCAGATAGCCCTTAATCCAGTGGTTCTCAACCTTGGCTGCACATTAGAATCACATGGGAATTTTTAAAATCCTGATTTCTGGGCCTCATCCTCTGGAAATTCTGTTTCTTTGTTATGGGGTGGGGCCACAACAGGAGTTGCTTAGATGCTTGGAAAGAAGTTGTTCATTAGATTTATAATCTTTTTTAAAATTTTATTTTTCAATTGCAGTTGACATACATTATATTAGTTTCAGGTGTACAACACAGTGATTAGACATTTACACACCTCACAAAGTAATCAGCCCGGTAAGTCTAGTACCCACCTGATACCATACTATACATAGTTATGGCCTAAGTGTTTGAGAGAATCAAATTTATTCCAAAATTCTAAGAAAGTTGATAAGTATGTAAGTAGTATTAAATATTTGGAAATAATTTAATATGTTAAATATAATAAACACATTTGCTCTGTACTTGAAAACAAAATTACTAACAATTATAGGTCCAGGTTTTTTCTTCATTTTTAATATGAGCCACTCATTTTCGTTTCTCAATACTAAATAACAAAGAATTCATTTTATACAAAATAAAGGTTGTCTTAAATTTTCAGTTCTTAAAGCTTATTACTAATAATATAATCAATTTTTTTCTTAAAGGGCATCATTGATAATTACTTACATACAACATGTTACGAATAAAAAATAAGTAAACTTTTACCTTATAAGAATAGCTGATATAAAAATTGTCCACCCAAGAATAAATTCTTTCATTTATGTTATATGTTCTTTCAGAAAAGAAAATAAAAAATCAATGTTAGCAATATTAAAAATACATTAAGGATAAGCATCTCTATTTTTTAAATAATTAATGCCTATTTACGCATTACATAAAAATACAGTATGGTATTTCATCAAATTCAGAGTACAATCAAAATTAAATATTGTGTGACCAACAGAACAATAAAAACAATGACCAATTACCCTAGGTAGAATTAATTGTGCTCCCATAAAAGTGTCAGTACCACTAGCGAAGTAGTTGTCATGTTATATCAAAGTTAGTTATATAAGGATCTATCTTCCACCTATTAGATTATAAAATCTTACAGGGCCAAAATTGATAGTTGTTCCTACCCAAAGAACCCATCACTTGAAACACAGTTACTAATAAATCGTTGCATTAAATAATTCTGAAAATATTTTAATGATAAAAATCAAACTATTGGCTTTAGATAGCTTGCGTCAATGTAAAGGAAAAAATGCTGTTAAAGAAAACCTACAGCCTTTTACTAAGAACTGGGGGGGAAAAATTAAGATTTTTTAAAATGTGAAGTGTAAAGTACACTTACTCATGTTTTTAATTGTTACGAACGGCTTGATTCCTAAGTGCTGCAGACAGAGGGTTGCCTTATTAGTCAGTAACCACAGTCACTCAGTGAAGTCCAGCCTTACTCTACTTTTAAAATTAACCATGGACAGAAAATATAAACTAGGTGATGAGTTTTTTCCCAACTTTGCCCATATGCATTTATATGTACTTATATTGTTATAAAAACATTTTGAGATCCGTAATTTTAAGATATTTTTAAAGAAAGTAACATCTATGATAATAAAAGCGTAATATGCTAATTAGACCGGACAAAGCTGCCGTGGCAGGGGCCAAGCCCCTTGCATGTATTTCGTGCATCAGGCTACTAGCATTCAATAAGATGAACAGTACGCTGTAAATAAACATAAATTCATATTTTAGTTTCTGTCTTCTTTTCTTCCCACCCTACTTACCCTTGTTTTCCTATGGATTAAATTATACTTCTGAATAGGAAAAACTGTATTACTGTGAAAAAGGGAATAGAACATTCCTACAAATAATTCAACTCATGACCAAAATATTCGCTCTATGTAAAAACTAAAAAAATTAATTCAAGTACCTTTTTAAAAAATGCCTATAGGGACAAAATAATAGTAAAGAAACTGAACATAGTAGAAAAGAACATAATCGGCATAATCTCAACTTTCACTTTGCAGGGAAAATTTTCCTTTCCATTGATCACACTTCACAGATGTTAAAGTGAAGGTGACCAAGTCAATACACAAAAGCAGGTGGTGTTCCGTATTAGTCATGCTCTGCTTTAAAATAACACCTCTCTCTGGGTATGAGAACTACCTTTTCAGTCACTGTCCTAGTAAACCATAAATAGTTTTATTCTTTACACTGTGAGTGTAACTGTTCAAGATAATGCATAGCTACAAATACCCATCCCAGAGACAAGTCCCTGGGTATTTATATGGATATTGGACACTAAAAGACAGCTCTTTAAATTTATGACACCACTTAGCAATGGCTTGTTTAGTAAATGCAATGTACTATTTATTAATTTATCTACAAAGGTAACGATTTTCTTTCAAATGTGTCTGGAATTGTATTCATCATGCAGTACTTAAGTTTGGTACTAAAGTCCTAAAAGTAAGATTCTCAGATGAAGAATCCAAAAGCCTGGTGTCATGAAGGCAAATGACTGTCACTTAATAATAAAAGATTAAAAACAAGTGCCAAATAAATCTTGCAAGGAGAAATAAGTTAGCTGTGGGTGGTAAAACCCAGGCATAAACCGTGAGACGGCTCGGATTAGTTAGAAGACCTCTGAGATAGCTGGTAAAGTGGGCACCGTTAGGAATGTAGGCAGCAGTTACCAAAGCAGTGAAGGGAAATATCAGTCTTGTACCTAGTCTAAATCACAGATGTCTCATTACACAGTAGAGCTAAAAGTTCATTAAATTTTGTCTATTTTAAATAGTTAATAATTTCATTAAAGGGTTTGGCTATTTAAAGTAATACCAATTCTTCTGTTTTTGCCATTATCACACTTCCAATATATTAGCTTTGGCAAAGTTAATACTTTCATTCATCTGGCTGAAATATAACATCAACTCGTATTACTTGAACTATATTTTACCAATAGTCCATCCATGGGTTCTACAAGGAAGTACAGTTGACCCTTGAACAACACGGGTTTGAACTGCACAGGTCCACTTATACGCAAATTTTTTTTTCAATAAATACGCATGGTACTGTGAATGCATTTTCTCTTCCTTATGATGATTTTCTTAACATTTTCTTCTCTCTAGCTTAATTTATGGTAAGAAAACAATACATACAAAATATGTATTAAATGGCTGTTAATGTTAAACAAGAAGACTTTCAGTTAACAACAGGCTCTTAGTTAAGTTTCTGAGGAATTAAAAGTTATACATAAATTTTCAACTGCGTGGGGATGGGGGATGGGAGGTCGGCACTGCTAACCCCCAGGTTGTTCAAGAGTCAACTATTTTCTGAGATTACATTAACCATGACCTTACTCCAACTTGGACAGAGTGCAATTCTGGCTTCTTTGTATGTATGAATTTTACTGTAAGCAAAAGAAATGTAACTTCAAATACCTAAGTTAGCTATGTCTACAATCACCTAACACAGTGGTTCTCAACCTTTCTAATGCCGCGACCCTTTAATACAGTTTCTCATGTTGTGGTGATCCCCAACCATAAAATTATTTTCGTTGCTACATCATAACTGTAATTTTGCTACTGTTATGAATCATAATGTAAATATCTGATATGCAGGATGTATTTTCATTGTTACAAACTGAACATAAAGCATAGTGATTAATAACAAAAACAATATGTAATTATATATGTGTTTTCCGATGGTCTTAGGCGACCCCTATGAAAGGGTCGTTCGACCCCCAAAGGGGTCGCGACCCACAGGTTGAGAACCGCTGATCTAACAGAACAAGGTCTCATTTAACTTACTATGATTGATGAGTGCCACCTAGTGGGTGTCACTTCTCACAAACTTCTATCTGCAATGAGACTGTTTAACTTTTCAGGATGCCAAATTTCACTCAAAGTTTCTTTTAGAAATTAAAAAGGAGAAGCAAGAAACTTTTGATTTATGTCTCTTTTCTATGTATTTTTATGTATTAGTTTTTGATTTCGTTTGGGACATTACATATTTATGTAAAAGGATTATATAAACTGAAAAATAAAGATACTTGTTCAAAATAAAATTATTCTACCACTACTTTAAATCATACATTTAGAAGCACTCTTTTTGAAAGGTAAAAAAAAGTCAATATTCAATTTTACATACAGACTATAGTTCAATGTACTTCAGATATAAACATGCAGTTTCAATAAATTACACATAAGTTTTATTTGAAGAAAAGAAAAACATACAACCACAACATTTCAATTAAGAAACTTAGGAAAATTCCAAGTGCTTTCATGGTTCTTCAGTTACCATTCAAATAGCATACTTTTTTTTAAAACCAAAGTTAAAATAAAGCATAAATTCAGTAAGCAGATTGAGCAATACAAATTCAAAATACTACTCTGTCTTCCTGGGTTCTTTCCCACCACAGTGTGCTGTTTAAAGTTCCACAACTATTATCTTCTTCCTCTTGCTCCTTAGTGAGTTCAACAAAAACCTAAACGAAAGTAAATAAATGAATACAGTATGCTGTATCTGAATTACCTCAAAGACTTCTTAACTAAATCAGAAACAGTATAAGGCTATATCTAGTTACATTAATGACTCAAGTATCAAAAGATTTATTACTATTAATATGTTTAAACAGAATAAACTCCATTTATCATATACAAAGATAAATATTTTGGAGGATTAATGAATTAATTATTTTTAATTTATTTATTTATGTAGCACTGTCATACAAATAATTTATCAATATTTAAGTAATGTAATTTGATATGCTAATGTAAAATAACCATCATCATGACCCACTTACTTTACAAAAAATTCAGCTATTCAAAATAAGCAGATGGAGCACCTAGAGTTATTTAAAATCATACAAAGTTCAGGAATATTGTATAACAGTTTGTCTCTGGTTCATAAACTCCCTCCAAAGTAACCCTAAACATTTAGATATTAGATACTTTCTTCTATAAAATAATTTCTTTAAGTTTAACTTTAAAGTACCTGTTCCAATGTTGCTTGAGAAAAGCTATATTCTTCAATGGCAAAAGTATGTTTAGCTATTAAAATATGAAAACAATATTTTACTTATTAGTATTTTAAAGAATAAAAATGGCAGTAACTACTAAGTGGCTAACTATCTTTAAAAAAAAACAACCCATTATCTCTGTAATTAATTCAGTTAAATTTGAAGCTACCAGACCATGTTATTTTCCTCTATCTTGCTTCATTTCTCTTCCCCAGCCTAAAAATTCCTCATGGGCTAAGCACAATATATTTAATATCACTTGCCTCTTTTTGCCTTTTCTAAGCATCTCCTCTGTACTTTATCTTCTTCCTCTTTATTCTTCTTTTCATTTATTTTAATCTCTACGCTCTATTTCCCATTCTCATTGCCTCCTTGAACCAGATTCATACGTCCATATGCTTTTCTAAAATACTTATTTCAGCTCTTTTTGCATCTAACACCAAATTTTCTGGTTTCCTATTCATTCTTTTAATTATCCCCAAGTAGTTCAGGTGTTCTCTTTAATCATAAAGAAATCACCAGGAAATACAGGCTGTTTCATAGTTATAAATACCATAAAATAACCTGCATCTGAATACTTGCCCCATCCAGGAGCTTACTACCGCCCTCTACTGCCACCAGCGTATCTCTGTCCTACCTACCATTTATTTTAAAAAGGCCAAGATTCAATTAAGCTTCCGTAAAGCTTTTAGGAATGCCCACCCTCCTGCACCATGAATTTTCCTCTCCTCTCTCCTGATGCGACTGAAGTCTTGCTACCATTTCTACTTCTATGGCCCAATATGAAGAAGGGATTCAAGAAACTCAAAGCTCCCACTTCTAGACTGACTTGTGAGGGCTAATTAAGCTGAACTTTATCATAGATGCAATGTGAAACACTGTAGTTATATCTATCAAAATAGGAAAAGGTTCATCCTACAATATTGGTGATCTACCAAATCCCTACAGTATTAGTATTTACCAATATCTTAGATTAAATTAATAAAAAGCTACCTGCATATTTACCATGGTTTTTGTAATAAACTGAGTCCCAACTTCTAAATTTTTAAAATAAAATTCTTTCATAATTTGAAAGCTATGTTCTTCAGATATTACTTACCTTCTTCCAGCTTAGAAAAAGACTGTGAAAGGGACTGAACATCTTCCTTAGGAATTTTAAAAGCCAAAATTGAAGAAAAACTGAAAACATAGATAAGACAAAATATAGGAAAATTTTTTAATTATTATTACTGTGTTCTAAAGCTAAAGTTCAAAATATTTGAAGTTCAAAAGTAAATGCCAATAACTTATTCTGACATTTAGATAAAAATTGTTTGAAATCTTGAAATTTTCCATGCAAATGAAGTAACTCTCATTACTACTAAATAAGAACTTTAAAAGTTTAAGTAGTATCATATGTTGAAAGATCTAACACTAAATTAGATATCAAACTCCAATCATTCGACTACATTAACCCAATATTATTCCAATACAGATGTTTTTTTCCCTAATCCTTAACACAGCAACACATTTTTATGATTATTACTCCACAAAAAAATATAATTAAATGTTTAAAATCTTTACCTTTCCTGACGGCTTGCATTTGGGAAAATATACTGGATTTCTCTTTGAAGTCGGTCTATTTCTAAGTTTTCTATCCAGTCCTTTAATTTAATTTCCAAAAAGTAACCTTTTCCAAATTTACTCTTTAGATGCTGGACTGTTCCAATACATCTGCAGTAATGTTTAAAAGAAAGGTCAGATATAAAATAGCTTGACAGTTTCAAAAAAAAAAATGGTTTCTCAGCCAAAAAATGATTTAAATAAAATTTTTATGAGGGAATACTTTTAAATTTATAGAAAAGTAGCAAATATTCAGAGTCTTCAAGCACCCCTCCCCCAGTTTCAGAGTCCCTAATACTATCATCTTACATCACCATGGCACATATGCCAAAATCAGGAAACCGGAATTGGCGTACTACTATTAACGTTACTTGACTTTATATTTCACTCGTTTTTCCACAAACGTCCTTTTTTGTTCCAGGATCTATCCAGGATACCACACTGCACACAGTTGTCAGGGCTCCTTAGTCTCCACTGGTCTGTGACAGTGTCTTACTCCTCCCTTCTTTTTCGTGACTTTTGAGAGTTTTGAGAAGAACTGGTCAGGTGTTTTAGTGGAATGTCCCTCAATTTGGAGTAGTCTGATATTTTTCTCACACTTAGACTGGGGCTACAGGTGTTTGGAGAAAATATCCCAGAGCTTAAGTACTTTCCTTATCACATCATAGCAGGCAGTTCATGACATCCCCATGACATTGTTTGGTTAAAGCAGCGGCACTTGCCAGGTTTCTCCGCTGTGAAGTTACCACCTTCCCCTTTCCGTGCATTGGAAGAAACTGCCTAAATCTCCCACACTTGGGAGATAGGGGATTAAGCTCCCCCTCCTGGAGGGGGTAGTATCTACAGATTTATGTGAAATCTTTCTGCAAGGAAGATTTGCCTCTTCTCCCACATTTATTTATTCAATCATTTATTTATATGAATACAAATTCATGTACATTTATTTTATACTTTAGGTTATAATCCAATGCACTGCTAAATTTTTGAAATAACAGACATTACACCTGAAAATAACATTCCAAATTGTTGAATAATTAAGCCAATTCCAAATGCAAAGCAGCTAGCCATATTTTGGGGAAAAATTACATATTTCCCAGTAATTCTATACAAAGCCAACTGATTCAAAAAATCAAACAAGAAATTTTTTTTAACATTTACATTAATATGCATTTTTACATGATGACATTTAAAATCCACCCCGTATCCTCCAAATGGCTGTTCGGATATGTACCTTAACTGCCCAGCTATCATGATAGCCACTCGGTCACAGACAGCCTCTGCCTCCTCCATGTAATGAGTGGTCAGAATAGCAGCCCGCTTCTTGTTTTTAAATGCAGTTCGAATTGCTCGCCTACAAAACAGAAAATAAAAAAGGAGGAAAGTATCTGAATGTTAATAAAAAATTCCCTGTGTTTTAAAAAAAAATCCAATTATTTGATTAATTAGAGTAATTAAAATATCAAATTTCAATTTCTGTAGTGATTATATTTTGCCCAACTATGATTTTTCTATTCTAATTTATTTTCCCTTATTTTTAAAAGCCTGTCGAATAGAAATTTCATGATTTCAAATGTTTCTATGCTTTAAAAAATGAATTATGATCTCATTCATATGTTTACTCTAAAGGACAAAATGAATGAATGAACAAAATAGAGACAGACTCATAGAGTAGGCTGACAGCTGTGGCGGGGGTGCTGGTGGGGGCTGGGGTAGAGGGATTGAGCAAAAAAGAAAAAAAGAGAAAGAACTCATGGACACAGACAGCACTGTGATGACTGCTGGGAGGAGAGGAGTGGGGGTAGGAGGAAGCCAATCAATGATGTTTTTCTCTCACTGATGTTATCTTTCTAACCCTCTCCCTTACTCTCTCTCTATAAATCAATAAAAACATTAAAAAAATAAAACCATTAGTTATAATAAAATAATCTTTTATTCTAACGTAGGCTACAGTATAATGTGTCTCGAGTGCCTTTATAGTTATACTCACCACATATGCTGTTTGGCCTTAGGATCCATACCTGTGGATGGTTCATCTAGCAAAGTAATTTGAGGGTTCCCCAGCATACTTAGAGCAAAACACAACTGGATGGAAAGAAAATGGGGGGGATTTCAAAGCAAGAAATTTATCATCACAGTATCAGGCACTAAACTATCAATAAAACATACACGTATTTGTTGTTTGAAAAAAGTACCTTTCGCTTGATTCCTGCAGGCAGTTTCTTTATAGTTTTCTGAAGATGTTCTTTCAAATCAAGGGCATTTGTTATTCTGCAAAATAGATAATGTACTGTTTGTGATCACTGACATTCTTTTTTCTAGAAAACTCAACTTCCTAAAATTAGACCTCCAATTTACATCATTTTAAACAAATTAACATCTTGATGAAAAGATTCACTTTAAATTAAGTTTCATGGTAATTACAGGTAATTCATTCTGTAATTAGAAGTAGAAAAATTGCCTTTTCATTTCCATAGCTGTATAATTTGGTAAAGAATACATGAAAAAGTCATGACCATTTTCTATGAAAATTATGATATATGGAAATGCCTGTTATAAAATTTTTAAAATGTGAAATGTAAACTTTTTTCCAGGTAACAAAAAGATTCTAAATTTTACCGATTTGTGACTTCCTTTATGTCATTCGGACTCATTCCTTTCACAGCTCCATAAATTTCAAAATGTTCTTGCAGTGTAATATCTGGCCACAATGGGTTTATCTGAGGACAGTATCCCATACACTTAACGGAATCCTCCTCCTCGGCTGGATCTGAAGAGTGATCTCCTAAAAATACCTACAGACATACAAACCTATTTAAATCACTATTTTTGCCTAATTTACATTATGAAAGAAGTGGCAAGTGAATTAATTCAAATTCCTTCCTAGAGGTGGGGTAAGATTTTTTTACTCCTTTCGATGAAGAAAGGGCATAGATAGCTAAATCAGAGTTCAGTGACATGGCCAGCCCCGATTTTAACTAGAATGATTGGAGGTCTCAATGGAAGGAGATATTTGAGCCAGGGAGGTAAAGCAATTTTGGTCACTGGGATTTCTATGGGGTAAGGAATAACTAACATAAAAATAACTAAGGCAAAAAAAAACACAAAGAAAAGAGTGTGTCTGGCATTTTCCAGGAAAGCAATGAGCCAGTGTGGCTGGTGTGAAGTAAGCAAGGGGGAGAGAAGATAGGATCAGAGCAGTTTTGTGAAGTTTCCACAAAGTGGTGAATGATGGCAGCATCAGAACTAGCTCCCATATCTCCTTAAGGGAATACTATTGTTTTCCATTAAGTTGGTGGGCTAATCACCCATGCATGTAATACTTATAAAAGCAGAAATAATATATATGTACGTGTGCCTGCATGTATGTCATGTATATTATTTTACTATGTATATTATTTTCATAGGTAACCAAAAAGATCACAATTTTATACTAAACTTTTAAGATTAAAAATGTAATATTTAAGCATTAAAATACTAACTTGTCATTAAAAAAATTTATTTTAATGCAATACAAATCATAGTCAACATATACCACACCCTTGTATATCATACCTGGCCTGAAGTTGGTTCAATATCACCAACCAGAATATTGATAACTGTGCTTTTGCCTGCACCATTTGGGCCCAACAGTCCCAAGATCTCTCCTAAAGGAATTGAAAGAAAAATCATCAAATCAAATTTAAAATGGAAACTACTCTTTTTGAAAATGTTACTGAGGAAAAAAATAATTAAATAAATACTAGCCTTTTTTCACACAGAAAGAGATGTGTTTAGTTGCCACTTTCTTGACTCTTGTAAGAAAATCTTTCTTGTTATCATATTCTTTATGCAAATTGCTAACCATAATGGCTGGTTTCTAACAAAGGAAACAAGATTTTTAAAAGAGAGTTATAACTCAGAAACTTATCCTGACATAACACAGGATGCACACCCCTCATGTCCATATCATAAGAACTATATTTGAAAATAAAGGGTATTGTATAAATAAATATCCTTTTGTTACTGAAATTATGACATTCAAAACTAAGTGCGTAATGGCACAGTGGCGGCCAGAGCAGACGTGGGATGGCCGCGCGTCCCCAGCAGTGAGCGAGGAAGCCCAAGAGCCTGGGAAGTTTTTTGAGCCATGAGGGATACAGTACTTAAGTCAATATTGTTTCACCATGCTTCAATAAATCAGACGTTCTCAGTGCAACTGAGTCTTGGTGAACAGACATGGGGACCCGCAGAAAGCAGTATAAAGAAGGCCAAACATACGGTTATTAATAAAGCTTTGACTGAATCTATGCTTCCCAATCCAATTCAGAAACCATTCAAAAGTAATAATAATGGCCCAGGTAATAGAAATCGAACTGCAGAATTTAATTGGCCTCCTATGGAAAAGGGAGAGCCTGCTAACTATAGGCCATTAGGTCCAAAGCCTTTCTCAAATTACAGAACTAGTTGCAACTTTGGGGCATGCACAATCAGAGGACTTCTCAAACTCATATGTTTATACACATTATAAATCTTCTAAAAATGTGTATAATGTATAGCATTGCCCATACTTGTTTGGTCATAGAGCCTATGCTAATGAATCACGTGTGGACATAGAACAAAAGTTATGAAATGCTGGCTTACATGATTTGCTCAAGATCTGAACAACTAGTTAAAAGATGGTTACTTTCATTCAGGTTGGCCAGGAATATCAGAGACACCCAGGGAAGAGTCTTTGAGATAAATAAGCCATGGGATGATGACTGCACTTAAGAATATTTTGGAAAATAGGAAGTCAGGATTTTTAGGAGATGCATCTTTGAACTGCCAGTGGAATTGCAATTACATTTGAAGTTACTCTGATTGACTACATCAATTTAAAAAGTAGTATTTCAAATGACACCAGTAGTATTCTTATTGTTTTTAGTTGGCTCAATTAATCAAACAGTGATTTAAAAAAACATGTGTCTGCAATGCTACTCTCTTAGAATAGCTTTCATTGGAAAAAAAGAGGGGAATCTATTTTCTGTAGTCGTATAGGCTTAGAAAATGCTGAATCAAGGGAAGGTTGAAAGTTTTCTTACTGTAGAATTTCTCAGAGCTTTCACTTTTTGACTTTTGTGAATATTTTACCATTTGATTTTTTGTACTGCTTTTATATATTTCAAGATGTTTTAAATTGTAAACATCAGGCCATCTCCGTATTTCAGCACCCAATCTGCCCTCACCAGTTTCATGTATATTTTTTCAGTATATTCTCGGGATATATGTGTTCATTTACTTTAAGAAAGAATCATTCTGTAACAATAATCTGAATCTTTTTTTTTAATATACCTTAAGACCATTCAAAAAAAGTAAGTGGACAAAAATATTTTTTTCATAGACTTCTTTTTCAGATTGATTCATATAGAAAGAAAATATTTTCCAGATTATTTTCCTATGCATGGGGAACTGATCATTGCACATTTAAGATGACTTAACAATAAAGATTAGATTACCTCTTCACAACACTGGCAACTCATCAACTCTCTGACCTTTAGTCTTTCAGCTTTGACATCTTCATCTTCACCCTCATTGTTTGGTGGTTCTGGAAACTTCCTATTTTTGGGCTTTGTTGAAAGGGTCCTAAATATATCAAGGTAGTAGATTTTCAAATAATTAAAATAGTAAGAAATTCACATACTACATAGAGAAAAGAATGAAAAAATATACCAATATGAGATCTGTGGTTATCTCTGAAAGATGGAATTAAAGAGCTGTTTTTTCATTCACTGATATTTAGGTGGTATTATCTAAATTCATTCACTTATCAATATTATTTATGACCAGTATGTGTCCGGCACTACTTCACCCAAAGATAAAAACAACGACAACAAAGAAAACTTCACTCAAACGATTTACAGTCTGGGTGTAAATAAGCTTGCCTTGACATCCAAACCCACAGAAATGCCACAAAGGTAGGCAGAGGAAAGAGTGCTTCCAAAGAAAATCTGAATTCTAGTTGTTAGTAGTAAGGTAAAAAGGAAAATAGGATTCGACATGTTGAAAACGATGGAAAAACAGAAAAGAATGAGAAAGAAGTCAATCACATTAAAGGCTGCAGATTAAATAACCTGAGCCTACTTGACAAGATAAAGAGGGAGTCATTAGTTATCTTACAGAAAATAGTTCCAATAGAGGGAAGAAACACATGAATCATCAGGGAAATGCAAATGAAAACCATAAGGAAACACCACTTCAGACCCACTAGAATGGCTAAAATAAAAAAGATAAACAGTAAAAAATACTGGCAAGGATGTGGAGGAAACAGCCCTCATGCATCCCTGAGGGGAATGTACAGTGGTCTCCCCTTCCAGGCAGTTTTGCTTTCTGCAGTTTCGTGCACCTATTGTCAACTACATTCCAAAAACATCAAATGGAAAATTCCAGATATAAATATGCATAAGTTTTAAATGTCATGCTGTTCTGAGTAGCGTGATGAAATCTCACACCATCCCAATCTGTCTCACTGGAGATGTGAGTCATCCCTTTGCTATCAAATCGACTCTTTCAGAATCACAGTGCTTATGTTCAAGTAAATCTTATTTTACTTAATAATGTGCCCCAAAGCACAAGAGTAGCAATGCTGGCAATTCAGATAGGCCAAAGAGAAGTCCAAAAGTGCTTCCTTTAAGTGAAAAGGTATGTTTGTATAGGGAAAAAAGCATAGTACACACATTGGGCTTGGCACCATCCATGATTTCAGGCCTCCACTGGGGGGTCTTGGGAGTGGATTCCCCACAGATAAGGGGAGACTAATGTAAGATGGTGCAACCACTTTAGAAAACAACAGTTGTAAGTTCTTTAAAAGGTTAAACATACATTAACCATGTGACCCATCAATTCCTTTCCTAGGCATCCACCCAAGAGAAATGAAGATATTCTGTCCATACAAATACCTCAACACAGATGTTCATAGTGGCATTATCCGTGATAGCCAAAAAGTGGAAACTCAAATGCCCATTAACTGATAAACAGAGAAAGTGTGGTCTAATCATAAAATGTATTATTACTTAGCATAAAAAAAGGAATGAAGTACTGCTACATGCTATAACATGGATGCACCTTCAAAACAGTATGCTAAGAAAAGGGAACCAGTCAAAAAAAGACTATGTATTGTATAATTGCATTTATATGAATGTTCAAAATTGGCAAGTCTACTATTTGGAGACAGAAAGTAGATTAGGCCCTGGCCGGTATGGCTAAGTTGGTTGGACATCCGTCCCGTTGCACCAGGAGGTTGCTCGTTAGATTCCCGGTCAAGGGCACATGCCTGGGAAAAATAAAAATAAGAAAACAAAAGGAAAACAGGGCCTTCATTAAAAAAAAATTTACAGTCTGGGTGTAAATGAGATTTCCCTGAGCATATGTAGAGGGCTCATGTTCGAACCCACAGGAACACCACACAAGTAGCAGGAGACAGCTGATCGGTGTTACGCTCTCACATCAATGTTTCTCTTTCTCTCTCTCTCTCTCTCTCTCTCTCCCTTTTCCTTCCCTCCCTCCTCTCTAAAAATCAATAAGTAACTACTAATGGGTACAGGGCTTCTTTTGGAGTAAAAAAAATGACCTAAAATAAGATTATGGTATAGTTGCACAACTCTGTAAATATGCTGAAAAACATTAAAACTTTAAAAACATTTAACTGACCTGAAAAAGGGGTCCTTTCTTATTGATCTGCCTCCATATTTTTTCTCATAGTACCGTAAGAGGAAAATCCATAGTACACACTGCAGGTAAGGCTATAAGAAAAACACAGAACAGCTCATGACTGAATCTCTTTTTTTTCTATCAACAGAATAAAGACCACATACATAAGTTTCCTTACCAACACCAAAAAAGTTAACCGCAATGTTTTTGCACGTCTTATCAGTCAAAAATAGATTTGATTATAAGCCAAGGAAGATTTTTAGTAAGAAAATCCTTCACGTATTTTTCTATCTCTATACATTTTATTTCTATCTCAGTAAAGTTTATTGGTTGTCAGCTTCATAAAATACAAAGAAAAAAGGAAGCTTTGTTTTTGACTCTAAGGAAGCCAGAATCATAATTGAATAGAATTAACATGAAAAGCCAAGGATGTTAAAATAGATATATTCAGTGAATAAAAGGCAGGACCATCGAAATTCACATTAGCTAGTATTAACACACTTGACTTTTTATGCAAGTGGATATAAACTAAGAAGAGTTAAAATCATACAACCAAACTATTCATTCTTTTTTTTTAATCCTTAACCAAGGATATGTTTTTATTGATTTTTAGAAAGAGAAAGAGAGGAAGAGAAGAAGACAGCAAAAGACAGGGATCAGTTTCATTCCACTCACACCCAACCAGAGATCAAACACACAACCTAGGTATGTGCCCTGACTGGTAATAGAACCCAAAACCCTTTGGTGTATGGGACCATGCACCATCCAACTGAGCCACCTGGCCTTGGCCCAACCCAATGATTATTTTCTTTTTTTATTCACAACTTAAAAAAAAAATCTTTATTGTTGAAAATATTACAGATGTTCCCTTCCCCCCCAATTGACCCTTTCTAGCCCACACCTGCCCCCTGGCATTCTTAAGGTAGCATGCTAACAAAGAAACATTTTTGTCATTTCTTACCGATATAACCGCCACCAGAAGCCTATCCCATGGGTCATAGGTTTCCTCATTTTTTCGAGTATTCTTCCAAGAAATCTAAGACAGAAATTATTGAAAATGTATATGCTGCTGTGATGTTGGGACACGACATTTGATCTTTGACCCTGATTCCTAGCACACAGCTTCTAAAACCTTTAGAATTTCCTGAGTGTCAGAGGTGACAAGAGTATCTTTTGTTATTTAAAACAAGCCCCTTTCCACTGAGGCCAGGTGACTGTTGGAGGATGACCAATCAAGTGATTAGAAGGCTGGAACTTTCTGTCCCATCCATCCACTAACCCCTCGGGAGGGGAAAGGAGTTTGGAGATTAAGTCATATGCCATCAGTAATGGAACTTCCATAAAAAACTTAAACAGGGGGCTCGAAGAGCTTTCGGGTTGATGGGTGCATCCAAGTGCTAAGGAGTGGCACACTCCAAACTCCACAGGGACAGAAGCGCCTGCACCTTGGCATCCTTCTGGACCTCGCCCTGTGTATCTCTTGACCTGGCTGTTCATTTGTACATCTGTTATGCTGAACTGGTACTAGGAAGTCGTGTTTCCCTGAGTTCTGTAAGCCATAATAGCAAATTATTGAGCCTGAGAAAGGGTCATAGAACCATGGGGTTTGTAGCCAACTCAGACAGAAGGATTAGGAACAGGGGACCCACAACTTGTAATTGGCATCTGAAGTGGGGGGAGGGGGACACTCTTAAGGGTTGAACCCTTAAACTGTGGAGTCTGTGCTAACTGCAGGTAGTTAAGGTAAGTATTGCTTTATGTGAGGAAAACCCCCACACATTTGGTTTCACAAGTGTTGTCATAGTTTTATTTTAGCTGCAATGTGTAGAAATATTTGGATTAAAGTGTGTGTGGGGGGGGAGTATTTTGTTCAGCAAACATGTATTCTGTATAAATAAGTTGGCTACTATTAATAGCTATGATTTGTACTTAGATTAAATTTTCCCCATCCCAAAATGTGGGGGAGAGACAAAAAGGGAGGGGGGGAGTAAAGAGATTAGTGAGTAGAATTAATCAGCAGTCATCCTACATCAATAATTCATCAAATTTTTTTTAATCACATGGAATTTTTTTTCCAATTATTCAGGATTAATAAAACTAACCTGTGGTTTCCTTTTTCTTTGAAAAAATCTCCACTTTATTTTCTCTTATCCCTTTATAGGACAATACATTATTAAATCCTTGAAAAACTCCCCAAATACTAACTGAAGTCAGATCATACTTATAATTTATGTACATATGCCTTTTGGAGCATCACAGAACATGTATTGGACATAGCCATTCTCCTTTGAAACTTTAAGTTTAAAAACATGCTTAAAAGATTCCATAGTGATTTTAAATTGCTTCATTAATAACATTTAAATCAAGTAGTAGCAGCTAACATGATGTGTTTTTGTTTTACTATTTTCAGTACAAGAACTAAGACCGTAAAGATTAGGTACTATTTGTGCTTTTTAAACATTAAAACACCTAACAGACCTACCTTTATGAAACAAATCAGACAACCTAGAAGTGGATAGACTGGAATGACTATGCAAAAGGTGTAATGGAGAATAGCTGTAACTGTGTGTCCAATAAAGAAACTGATTTCGGTGATTGCAATGCAAGCCAACGCTGTCTAAAGAAAAAAAGAAAAGAAGAGAAAGCAAGTGAAAAGTGTTTAGAAATTTCATACTCAACATTAACTGTATTTTCAATCTTCTAGTAAAACATGGAGCCACAGATGACACTTAGCCAGGAAGTGCTGGTACACTGGTACCAGCTGCTTTTAACTGGCTTCCTAGCAATGCAGATGTTAAATGCTTTCAGTATCACCCATCCCTTCAAGGAGTGGATGATGCAGAAGACAAACATACAGTCAGTAAGATGCTGCCAGCTATCTATCTAACCCTGTACTTACAACAGACACAGTAACTAACATTTTAATCCTGAAAGAGCTCATGACTCTCTTTTTTTCTGGTATAAAACATGAGTTTCAAATAAGCTGCTATGAAAAGTTGAAATGAAATAATATAAAGTGTAACTTACCACAGAATAGATAAAGGACCAGACTTCTTTTGTATTTAAAATTTTCTTAAAAGTGAAAGAAGTAATATAGGTAAACAGAATAACTGACGGAACATAACCAATAAGACAAAAAACCTGTAAAACAAAAATACGAAATTTTATATAAAAATGTGAATAACTAGAAATACATAAATATAAATTACCAATAATACTAAAATATTATGGAATAATTATTCTTCAAATTTTCTTGCTCTACAAATCACTCCACAAACTAAGTGTGGTTACTTGAGGAGTTACCATGCACATTGCTCCTACATCAAGAAACTCAGGCTTTTAACTAATTAACACAATCCTGAATAATTTAAACTGAAGAATTTTCTTTGCCAAGTAAAATGCTCTTATTTAAAAAAAAAAACAAACCCACAGGTTAGCTGGTTAAAACTTTTCCTCATGATGTGTTTTTGTTTTACTGTAGAACTGTAAAAATTATTGTAGAACTATTATAATATATAGCTATCATTTTAATATATAGCACTTAGTGCATTTTATATATTTTTAAGAAAAATATTAATTTATAAGGCATAAATTGAATTACAACTTTTTCTCAACTATTAGCTACCATTTTAAGATACAGAACTTAATGCACTTTGTAATTTTTAAGGAAAACATTTATTAATTTATAAGGCAGAAATTAACATGTAAGATCAGTATGATCTCTGGCAAAACAGAGTTTACTTTCAGCAACTCCGACCTCACCTGGTGTTTTCCTAATATAAATCATTCATATAAAGGGGTTTAGTAAGTCATGTACATGTGAACATGAATACGAACCATACTTTTCCTTAGGATTTTAAACCATATTTTAAATTATGAAATAAAAGAGCTTCCTTGTGAAATTATTTTCATAGAGACAAGGAAGACATTTTAAGGAAGGACTGTTTAAGTATTTCTAATTACACATAACTAGGTAGTCTACATAAAAAACTACTTCAATGTCAAGGAATTATTTTATAATGGTAGTAAGTCATTGCTTTTAAAACTTATTTATAGCAATAGAAATTGCATTGATTACAGGTATCATCCTATATAATAAAAGCCTAATATGCAAATTGTCCCCTTGGTTGGGAGTTCAACCGCTCGCTATGATGTGTGCTGACCACCAGGGGGCAGCACAAAACATGGCGGGCATTGGCGACGCAGCGCTGGCAACATGTGGCACTGGAGGTGCTGCCAGCCCCAATGGGCCCTCATGAGAGTGGGACTGCGGCAGGATGGTGAAGGTCAGCAGGTGGCGCCAGGCCAAGGCGGGTGCAAGCAGGGGCCTGACTGCCCCAGTGATTGCCCCGCAGATGGCGACCAGTGGTGGTGGTGGGGGTTGGGGCTGCTGCCCGGCTCCCAGGTGCTGAGGGAGCCGGGCGGGGGCCCGACGACTCAGGTGGAGGGGGGCGTGCACGAATTTCCTGCACCGGGCCTCTAGTATACAATGATTAAATAAGAACTGGTTCTATTGTCTATAAAAATATTAATACCCAAATTACTCAACCAGCTGATTATCATGTTTGGAAAGACTTCATTTTTTAAAGTAGTGTTTTATTTACAAATAGAATGAGTACAAATAATGTTAACTTACCACAGAAAGAAACTTTACAGGATAAAAATATAATCCATAATGAAATGCAAATAAACTTCCAAGCATCAAAATAAGAAGAATAAAAAAGAAGGGGATATCAACAATAGCTTGCCCAATCCAATATGCAGATGGCAAAAGACCTGAAAGTTTAAGTTGAGTATAAGCTTTGATCTAAAAAAAAGAAAGGAAGAAATTGATTATAATTTTAAACATTTTGCAAACAAACAAAAATTTCTAGCAAATTATTTTAGAACTCTTAATCTTACATCAACAAAACAATAAAAGTTTATATTATAGGTCTGTAGGTAATAAAAGCCCTCCTTACAAATAATATAAATTCCATGAGGATATTAATTTAGATCATTATTTCTGAGATACAACAATACTTCAATAAAATCTTCAGAATCGGGTTACAGCAGTGCTTCTAGGAAACACAAAACTAAAATAAAACAAAGGTTGTTGGGGTTATAGCTGTATAATAGTGATTCTATATCACAGTAGTCAAAACATGGTTGCTTGTGAATATCTGTGAAAATACATGGAAAGGTGTGTTTTAAACAAGAAAAGGGACTCTCACTTTAAAAAACTGACCTTTCACAAAAACATTAATAAACTGCCAAGTACCCTGTGGGTTTACATAGGGCTTTCAGCGTAATCCTGAAACTGCACAGATAACGCATTAAAAGCTTTTTATATACTCTTTTGTAGTACCTAAATGCAAGCTATTGCTACTACAAGTAAACAGCATTTTCATGAGCACTAAGAGTAACTTAAATGATGATAGTTTTTCTAACTCTCTAATGCTCTCATTACTTAATTTGAATTTTAAAAATCTTTTACAAATCCAAATTCCTAACCATTTTATTCAGTTGATTCTGTCATCTACATAAACATCACTTCTAATAAAAGTATTATATGAAAGAAGTAGCCAGAGACTAAGGTAAGGGAAGCATGTAATATAGAGTTAAGACGAAGAGGAGCCCAGCCAGCGTGGCTGGGTGGTTGAGCGTAGATCTATGAACCAAGAGATCATGGTTCAATTCCCAGTCAGAGAACATGCTCAGTCCCCACTAGGGGGTGTGCAGGAGGCAGCCGATCAATGATTCTATCTCATCATTGATGTTTCTATCTCTCTCTTCCTCTCTGAAATCAATTTTAAAAAAAAAGAGGAGAAATGATCTTTTTAAAAAGGACAACTTTTGTGTTCAATAAATTATAACAACTATACATTCCAATATAAGTAAAAAACATAAACCAAGTCAAATATAATTATTTTCGATAATCCAACTGGATGCTTTTGTTATTCGTACATTGCTGGTGGGAATGTCAAACAGTATATCCACTCTGGAAAACAGTTTGACAATTTTTAATAAAACTAAACTTTCAATCACTATACAACATAGCACTGTACTGTTGGGCATTTTTACTCTTGGACATTTATCACAGATATATGAAAACATATGTTCACACAAAAACCTGTACACAAATATTCACAGCAGTTTAACTCATAATAGTAAAAAAAATGGAACAATCCAGATCCACATCATAAAATACTACCCAGCAATAAAAAGAAGGAAATATTAATGTGTGCAATTTGAATGAACCTCCAGGGAATTATGCTGAGTAAGAAAAACTAATGCCCAAAGAAAATGTGCTGTGATTCCATTTAATCATTCTGGAAACATCAAAATTATAGAAATGGAGAACAAATTAGTGGTCGCCAGAGGTCAGGGAGGGGTAGGGTTGGCATGTGGGCTTGAAAAAGCCACAGAAGGGATCTTTGTGATGACAGAACTGTTCTGTCTCTTGATGTCAATATCCTGGCTTTGTATTGTACTATAGTTTTGCAAGATGTTTTTATTGGGGTTAAGTGGATAAGGGAACGTAGATCTCACTGTATTATATTTTACAACCAATATAAATCCACAATTACCTCAAAATAAAAATCTGAATTAAAAACCATTTAAGTGGAAACAAAAAAAGAGAAAAATGCAATTGTCTAGTAAGTTTTATCTTTGAGTGGTAAAGATTATGGATAGTTTTTATTTTCTTTATACTTTCCTATATTTTCTAAATTAGTATAATGAATATGTGTAACAGAAAAATTGAGTATATTTTTTAAATGTCTCCTGAGCCTTATGTATTAGTTTTAGATGAGGCTTAACCTCATTATTAGTCACACTGTATAAATTACTTTAGACAATGAACTGAACTGAACTAAGAACAGACCCAAAGAGAATGAGAATTTTGATTAGAGTAAGAAAAAGACAGTCTCAACAGAGTGGAAGAGTAGAAGGCTCTGACTGTCAAAAGCTCAAAAACTGTATAAGATCACCTGCATCTATCTGCTGTATGGAGGAGATTAAAAAGAGAAAGGAACAGAAAAGAAGGTGGAAGAAAACTAAAAATCCTCTGTACAGAGCAATTTTTTCTAGGCCCTGGTAATGACAATAATTTTCAAGCTTTTTCTTTTTTTTCACTTACCATCAAATTAAATGCCTTATACAATCAACACATTCCATTAAAGGTTAAAGGGGAGTGCACCAATTAAGAACATAAGGATCACAGTCAGCTCCCAGATCCACTACTGAACCCAGATGAGTCAACCTGCACACATTATATGAACACCTCCTTGCTCCGTTTCCTGACCTATAAAGTGGGTCACACAAAACCTCACAAGGTTGTAAGAATTAAAGGATGCAACTTTTAAAGAAGATGGCAAGGATTTGAGTAATATAGTTATTAGTACAAGATAGGGTAAATGTAGGTTTACAGTTGATTGTATAGAAAATAATACAAAATTAAGAATACAAGAATAAACTGTGTTTCGTGTACTCACAACTGTAAACCTCCTTTGCCCCACCCTGTATTACTATAATTATAATAAATGTATTTATACTCCATCTGCTTACTCCTGAAATAAGTATACATAAGTCTTGTACTCATGCAAAATGTGTCCGTTGTGTTTTTTTTTAATATATTTTTTATTGATTTTAGAGAGGAAGGGAGAGGGAGAGAGAGAGAGAGAAACATCAATGATGAGAGAGAATCATTGATTGGCTGCCTCCTGCACACTGGGGATCAAGCCTGCAACCTAGGCATATGCCCTGACTGGGAATCAAACCACGACCTCCTGGTTCACAGGTCGACACTCAACCACTGAACCACGCTGGGTGGGCCAAAATAGGTTATTTTTTAATGTGATTTCTTATTAGCAAACTATACTTGTAATTTTTTTCACTGAGTCATTACCTTATGATTCTCTGCATTTTCCATGGCAAAGTAAGGTGGCATTGCAGTAACAATGATTCCAAGTAAAGTTGCTTGAAAATACAGCTCAATTTTAAAAACAATGTCTGTAATTTCCTGAAAAACAACCGTAGAATAAGAAATGGAACTGAGAATCATTTGATACATCTTAGTACTTTCTAAAAGATTATCAAAATCTCTGAAGAAACACATTAGGATAACCACCCTAGGCATAGTCTATATCAGCGGTTGCCAACCTCTCGGACCTCACAGACCACCAGCAGTCTACAGACCACCAGCTGGCGACCGCTGGTCTATACGAAAGAACAGATGGCCAAGTTAACAGGCAGTGAGCTAGCAACTTTGCCACTTATTAAAAAGCTACCAGATCCTGAGCAAATCACTGTACTTCCATTTTCTTATCTACAACACAAAATAATAATACGGCATATAAATTAAGCTTCACCATTTAATTAAAAGTAAAATTGAAAAGCAGTTAGCATATCCACCAATGGCCTTATGCAATGAACATGACCATCTCAGAATGATGTTGGAGGCCTTCATGAGGCTGCCTGGACTATAAGCTAGCTGGGATCTGCACACCCTACTTTTCTCCAATGGGAAAAGCTGTACCCAAGCTCAACTTCCTAGGGAACCAGGAACTTTTGTCCCAAGCAGGGGAGACTATATTCCCACACAGAGGTCCCAAAGGACCCTCATTGATTGCTCCAAGCAATGATGGAGTACGCCACACATTTCTTTAACATCTCTTTCCCTCTGTCATTATTATTACTGCCCCTGAATTAACTCAGACACTCCATCACTTGTCATCTAAGCTACTTAGTAAAAGGATCTCTGATTTGATTTTTTTTTTTTTTACTTTCTTCCCTCCACAATTCTCCAAACAGAAATCCCTCTCTACCCTGGTGCCAGTGAAATTATTTTTTTTTTAATCCTCACCTGAGGATATTTTTCCATTGATTTTTAGAGAGAGTGGAAGAGAAGGGGAGAGTCAGAGAGAGAGAAACATCGATGTGAGAGAGACACATAGATCAGTTGCCTCCCATATGAGTCCTGACCAAGGCTGGTATCAAGCCTGCAACTGAGGTATGTGCCTTTGACCGGAATCGAACCCGGGACCCTTCGGTTCATGGGCCAACTCTCTACCCGCTGAGCCAGACCAGGTAGAGAACCAGTGAACTTTTTAAAATGCAAATTTAATGTTATTTTGTCCCCATACCTATGTATAACTGTAACAAGAGGAGTACTAAATTAATCTTCCATGTGATTTCCATTTAAATATGGCAAAGAATTATAGCCAACTAAAAGAAGTTTGGGGTATAGATTATATAATCATAAAGACAGAAAGCAGATTGGGGGCAAATTGGGGCTGGAGGTAGGGGAAAGAGGGAGTGATAAACTAATAGGCACAAGGGGTTCTTGAGGGAGTGATGAAATATAAAACTGATTTGTGGTGATAGTTACATAACTATATGAATATAATGAAAACCATTGAGTTGTACATTTTAAATGGGTGAATTGGAAGGTACAGTGGGGCCTTGACTTACGAGTGTCCCGACTAACGAGTTTTTTGAGATACCAGCTGTGTCTTGGCCGGTTTTTTGCTTTGAGTTGACAGAGTAATTTGAGCTAACGAGCTCCTTAACGAACTCGGTCTCAGAACGAATTAAACTCGTAAGTCAAGGCCCCACTGTATATGATATACATCTCAATAAAGCTGTTAAAAAAAACAGTGAATGAACACGCTATTACAGAAAGATATTTGTCCATTTATTTTTCCACATATAAAAAATGAAACATAAGGACTATGAGAAAATGTTGAGCATTTTTCTGGAGACAAGTTAATTTTCATATTTCTAACCAACAGCCCCACCTACAAGAATTGTCTGGGTGTCTTCTCAAGGTTCTTTCAAATTACCTCAGTAACAAAATTTTAGCTGAACAATATTCATTTTTAAATTATCTTAACTTGTCTATGATTAATATAAAAAATACTTAAACTTTACAAAAATGTCCGCACCAACATAGAACACCTTGATCCTAAAGTAAACTAATACTAGGGACTCCTAACCCCAGATGTAAACCATCCCCAACTCAAGTTTTACCAGGACTAGGAGATGTCACAAGATGAACTTCTTCACATTTTATATTGTACACACACATACACACTCAGTTTTTAATTTGCTTACTTGAAAGAATGGGGTATTCCAGACCTGGATGCTTTCAGTCACATTTAACTGATAAAGGTAGTAGTTACTAATGATATTCATCAATACAGGCAAAGCATAAACCATAGTACTGTTGAAAACAACTGTAAATACATAGTCCTACAAGTTGGAAAAGAGAGACTTATTACATACCATATATAAATACATGTAAATATAAATGGATATATTGTTGCTATATACCAAGCTTTTCTCATCCCCAAAACTAATTCTCATTAACTGTACTAAAAGCTACTCAGCAAATCACAGAAATAATACTCAACGACAAAGACAACCTGGTTTGGAATCTACAGATATTTTGATATTTTAAACGAAAATGTAACATAAAATTAAATTCCTTTAAGCTTTACTTATTGGTCACCCATCAGGGCACAAAATATATTCTAAATAAACACAGCTACTATTTCCAAAAGCAAATTCTAATTTCAGCCTAATGAGGCCAAATCGGCAAATGACTAATTTTAGAGGAAATATCTTAACCTTTCATAACATTCCAATGGGTATTCCTCCATATACGTTACCCTTACCTTTTCCGAATGCATCACATTTAAAGCTGCACTGTGGGGAGCAGCAGACACATAGTCACTGTCATTAAACATCGTCACCATGATGTTCTGGTTTGTGAAAAAGGTAATAAGATCACTGATATCTGAGTCTGATGTTAGGGGAAAAGCAAATAGTAAAGAATCAGTTCAAATGCCAACAGATATAGGCTTTTAATAACACTGGAACGAGCCCCCCTCTTCCTTAAAAAGTATTTTATCTTCATTGGCTAAGACATGACTAAGAACACTGGCTCTGGAGCCAGTCAGCCTGAGCACAGAACCTGAAGGTGACTGTGCAACTTTTAGCTGCTGCTACTGCTAAGACTATGACACTGAAATTCTATCGTTCCTGAAATTTGGTTAGTGACGATAAAATCTATCTGGCAATTTTATGTATCAAGATAACCTGTGGGCTTAGAAAGATAAGAAATCATGGTGTGGATTTCAGGAACATTACTCCTTAGAGGATTTCTGTGTGCTCCAAACAGACAAGTTTTATAAATGTGGACTGCCTTAACTACCTTAAAATAAGAAAACACATAATCAGGTCTCCATCTACAGTCTTTAAATTGTCTGGAGCCAAGGGAAAAACTAAAACCTAAGTTTAAAATTCATACCAACATGCCTGATAATGAAACTATTCCATTATCACAATAGCCAGGACTCAAGAAGGACAGATGTGACTTGGATAACAATCGAAACCAACCAAGGAAAACACTATCAGTAACTAAGTAGTATAGCAGGGTGGATCAGGCTCAGCACCAAACCTGAGTGTCAGAGAATAGTGATCTTCATGAGACTACATTTATTCCTATGTTGTGCTCTAATTGATCTTTCATCCCCAGCTTGCCAGAGTGGCTCTGTACTCCTGAGGAGAGAGCTACTAGTATATTATAACTGAAGGAACTGTATCATCAGTGATACAAAAAGCTTTGCAAGGAGGGTAAGATACACACAGAGAAGCCAGTGATTCCTTAAGGAAACATGGCTTTATTTAGGACCAAAAGCAAGGCCTAGGATAGTGATGGCGAACCTACGACACGCGTGTCAGAGGTGACACGCGAACTCATTTTTTTGGTTGATTTTTCTTTGTTAAATGGCATTTAAATATATAAAACAAATATCAGAAATATAAATCTTTGTTTTACTATGGTTGCAAATATCAAAAAATTTCTATATGTGACACGGCACCAGAGTTAAGTTAGGGTTTTTCAAAATGCTGACCGCCGAGCTCAAAAGGTTCGCCATCACTGGCCTAGGAAAATATGGGATACATGTGTAAACAACTCCAGAAATACCGAAATATAACAGAAGGAACAAAACTTTGGAGATACTAGAATTTCTGCAGATCAGTTGAGAGTGAACTGAAAGCAGAAAGATTTTGAGATACATGTACAACTCCCAAATATACAAAAAATGTCACAACATCAGGGTATAAGGCTCCATGCAGTACTATAATTTAGCAACATGAAATGTATATTAATAAAAGAATCCTAATAAAAGAAAAAATTGCAAAACATAACACTTTCTATTCAAAAGTAGTTTTCTATCACTAAATGCATTTTTCTTCCGAAAGAATAAAAGTTGCATAATAAACTGAAAACCAGATTTTAATAGTGATGATTTTAAGAGTAATTTATAATCATCTCCAACTACAATTATTATTTTAAACCTAGGCAAAGCTCTTCAGTTAATAGTGAATCAAAAGGAAATATACTAGTCCTGGCCCAGGTGGCTCGGTTGGGTGTCATCAGATGGAAAACTTACCATCTGATTCCTGGTCAGGGCACATGCCCTGGTTTGGGGCTCAAAGGTGTGCAGGAGGCAGCTGATTGATGGTATGCTCTAGCATCAATGTTTCTCTCTCTCATTCTCTCTCTCTCCCTCTTCCTCTCTCTGTAAAAATCAATAAACTATTCTTTAAAAAAAAGGAAAGGTATTAGAATATAATTGAAGTGCTCGGAGATGTTAAACCTCAAAGAGTTTATAAGTATAGAAAGGGTTGTATGAAATGAAAATTTCTAACATATTTCAGCAAGATAAGCAAATGAAGAGGCTATGGTTTGCTGTTAGTTTGCCAGTTTATCTCGACTTTCTCTTCAAGACCCTGGGGACCACAAACTATCTTTGAACACAGATGCTGTAGAAATAACTGATCATATATGAATTAATGTTTGTTGGAAAGCAGAATCCTACGTCAGTATTTTTCATTCTGCCCGTTGTTCAGGCCATATGTTTTTTTAAAAATTCCTTCATATTTGACAATTATGTAATAAGAATGTTCAATAGCAAATCCAAAAATATGCATTACAAATGTAATGTATTTGATTATAAATATTTACATCTAAGGTGCTTTTTTCTTAATTCGAATGTTTCAGATAACCCTTAAAAATGTAAACATTTCTATTTGGTAGATAACTGCATAAATATTATATGCAGAAACTCTAAAGAGGGTTTTTCAAATTCTGAAGTTTATTTTGCTCATCATAAATTAAGAGATGAAACATGCTGCTCTGAGAATAATGTTTCTAATATTAAAAAGGAACTTTTGTGATTATAAGCTGTATAAGTTAGAATGTTTTTAAAAACTGTCACCTATACTTTAACCAAAATTTCTTATCTGCAACATATTGCTCAGCATTAATAAGGAGTTTTATTTAATTTGGATTTGTGCAGACAGAACATGCCTTTACCTTTCATACATTTCTAAAATCAACATCTCTGACCTACATTTATCCCTCACCCCCGTGCCCCAACCAACACACATTCACAGACCTTCACACACTCTCACCAGTAGAATTTTGAAGAAGCAGACTTGTTTTATATTTATGAGGTTTATCTCCAGGTTTTAGGAAATATAAGTCTGGAACAAGTTTGATCGGAACCACAGCACTTTTAAAAGAGCGATGCACCAAAAACATAAAAATCTGGACTGCAAAAAAGATTAAAAGCAGAAGCAACCTGAAAGGGGAAAAAAATAATGCAGTTCAAGGTATATTAATATGTAAAACTATTTTTTAAAATCTTCCTTCACATGTTAGTTAAAAGGTACTCATTTAAAAAAGAAAGAAAAGGAAAAACTTGAAAGGTAATAGAATTTCTAACTATTTCAGGACAATATGGACAGGAAGTCAACAGTCAATGACAAAATTAAAAGCTATAAAAGTGCATTTTAGATCACACCACTTATATAGGGTATGTAAACCTGTTGTTACAACTTTAAAGAACCAGAAGTTATGTCACATTTACACCTCTAGTCTCTTGAAGGAACTAATTCCTGTCCTACCTCTATTCTAACTACTTAGTGTCCTTATATTTTAGAAAATGTACAATACAAAAATATTTTACATACAAGAAAGAAGATGAAAATACAAGTGAAATTTTGAATGCCTCAGATCTTTGAAATTTCATCCTAACCACATTAACTCCCATTGTTCCTCTACAGGCAAAGCAAGATGGACGGTAGTCTGTGATAAGGATCATCACTTGCAGCTGGTCTGCTACAGAATTGTATTACCCATTCAAAATGCCCTTCTACCTGGAAGGCAGACATCCTTCTATCTTATCCTGCGAAAGAGCTCTAGATTATATATAAAAGGTATCACAAGTGAGTAGAGAGAGCTTGGATTATCATGCTTTTAACATTTTTCATTGTCAGACATCCTATAATAAAAAAATCTATTTACTATAAATATTAGTAATAGATGCAAAACAACTGTGAAAAATATGAATGCAGAGTAAAATTTAAATGCAATGACAGTAATTCAAAAATTACACAACTTGAATATATTATGTCACTTCCTCACTTTATAAATGAGACCAAAAAATGCTATTTTTAAAATAAGGGTAACGCTCTAATGGTATTCGATGAAATTACTATAAGCATATTTTTTCTGACATGTGAAATTAGTTTTAATCTTCCAAAACTACAGAGATTATTTAGATATGTCTATATTTTAAAAATTAAGATGGTAATAAATCCAATTTGTACCGTTCAAAACAACGCATCAGGCAAAAGAGTGATTATACTTACACTGATCTCACTGATTTACTTTCACGTTTCAAGGTTTGGAAATGAAACTTGGCTATTGTATACACCTGCTGCTTCCACAGGCTCATGGTGCTCACTAGGGAAGCCTTGGTTTCAGAAAGCATGAGTAAGCTCTGCTCCATTTCATCAAAAGATTTTGAATCCATTTCTTCCTCAAGTGACTGCTGAGTAAATACACTATAATCTATTTGCCAAAACAAAAGGATAGAAAATTATGATCTATTCCTTAAAATAACGAAAATCTTTCTGAAGCAGGTAAATGTTAAAGAAGCACACATCTGGCAGTGATGTAGGTCAAATGGAACTCTCATATTCTTTGGCAATATTATTAAAACTGAACAGATGCATAGCTTACAACCCCAGAAATTCTATTAGGTATAAACCCAACAGAGACATGTACATATGTTCACTGAAACACATGTAAAAGAATATTCTTAACTATCACCCTATCCAGAACAGCCATAGAGTGGGAAGAACCCAAAGGCTATCAAATGTGATAATTAAGTTGTGAAATATTCCTGTAATAAAATAGTATAAAACAATGAAGGTAAACCAACTACTGTCCAAATACAGTAGTATGAATCTTGCAAACCTAATATTAAGTAAAAGAAGCCAAACACAAAAGAGACATGCTATGAGTGATTTCATTAGACCAGTGATTTTCAACCAGTATGCCACAAGAATTTTTTAAAACATGCAAAACCTGCCCAACTGGTGTTGCTCAGTGGTTGAGTGTTGAGCCATGAACCAGGAAGTCCTGGGTCTGATTCCCAGTCAGGGCACATGCCAATGTTGCAGGCTTGATCCCCAGTAGGGGGCATGCAGGAGGCAGCCGATCAATGATTCTCTCACTGATGTTTCTATCTCGCTATCCTTTTCCCTCTCTCTCTAAAAAATCAATAAAAACATATTTTAAAAAATAAAACATGTAATACATGATGACTGTCAAATAAAAAAAATGACAACACCAATAGCCATCCAGAATGAATGAATCAAAATTATACCTATTATTTTGTCAGATTGGTAAAAAATATACTTTTTGGTATGCCACAGTAATTAATTTGTGTGCCATGAGATGAAAAAGGTTGAAAATCACTGTATTAGATCAAGAATAGACAAAACTAATCAATGAATATAGAAATCAAGGTGTTATTTTTATAACTGACTTAATTTCAAACAGATAAAAAATAATAAAAAGAGATGAAAAGTGGCTTCCATATGAGAGCCACACAGATGACTTTTTGGACTTATGCAAAATTTAAAAAATAAGTAAACATTTAAAATTTGAAGAGTGGCATGGAGTAATGCATAAAATAGTATTTACATACAACCTGGTTGTCCTAGCATCCTACTAATTCAACAGTTTAGATGAATGACTTTGTAAGATGAACAAGTCTAATCCCTCGCCCTAAAATGTATTGTTACTTTTGTTTTTACCTGCTTGGTCTATTTCTGCTTCAACTTCTAGATTTAAGAATACATCTTCCAAAGTCGTCATGGAAACACCATAAGAAATAACACCCAAACTTGAATGAGTGTCTAGAGCAGAAAATAAACCTGAAAGAAGATATAAAAGAATGTTGTATAGTTAAGCATACTGTCATGAATTATTCTGAAATATCGTTTTAAAATAGGATGTGTCTAAATTTACTCTGCTGGCACAGTGGTCCCCAATTTAACATTCTTATAAATTGCTAAGAGCCCCAAGGAATGTTTGTTTATGGAAACATATGTGTTAGATATTTATCGTATTATAAATGAAAAGAAGTATTTTACAGGACAGAATGACAGGCAGGGTACATTAAGTTGGCATAGGTAATTCAATCCAGTTGGTTAATGATTCTGTTTTACTTCTTGAAAGAAACTAATTAAACTAACAAAAAATTTCTATCTGATTATGAGATAAATGCTATGAGAATTCTGCATAACACATGTACAGTAGTAATATCCTTTTGGTTCTTAAGAGGTCCCTAAACAGATATGAGACTGAGTTTCAGTTCCACATTACAAAGTGAAAAGCTAATAAAATAACTCAATGGTTTAACATATAATAATGTATTTTATCATGAAATCAAGAAAAAGGGAAAAGAACTTGAGGACATACACAATTATATATGTGGTATGTATGTATGTGTAAATGTATGTGTGCATATATATACATATGTATGTATATGTACACACATATACAAATCTTATTCTGAAGCCTACAAATAGAGCAATTTCTTTATTTCTTGACAACAAAGCAAACACAATTATTTACCGAAGTTAACATATTACAGTTTCTTGCATGCTGTTTGTAAAAACGAGAAACATGTTAGCTAGTAGCATTTCTGATTTTCTAAAACAAAATAAAGTAGAAACAGATTATTAACTCTGGGCACCTGGGAGCATGTAAATATCACACAGAAAAGTAAAAGAGTAAACTAACAAAACCTACTCCTAATGCAAGATCCTGGTTCAACCCCCAAGAAACTGAAAGTAGGTAATACCTGAAAATTTGTCCATGTCCTTGAAAGGCAAGCTATACACAAGTTGTTGGTCATTCTGCTGTAATAAAGTAGCTCCAGGTACATGTTGTTTAACCAGAGAAGAAAGAGATTCTGTGGCACAGTATCTGTCTATGTACATGCTAGAGAAAACAAAAAAATCATAATTTTTTTATGATTACTCAGTAAATAACCAAAAAGTAAACTGTGAATGCTTTAAAGTGAGTGCCAAAAAAGTAAAACTGTCCAAAGCACATTAGGGCAAGCCCTAAGTATAATAACAACAGATCAAGAATATAATAAAGAATAGAGCCAATAAAGAATGGATAGATACCTCAGACGGTAGCCAATCCCCCATTTACTTTTGAGAAACATTGAGGAACCAACACATTTCAACATTCCTTGTGATATAACAGCTTTCCTATCTGCAAACAGAGATTTGCATTTCAATTTTTAAGTTAGTAACAGCATTAATAACTGGCATTCATATTGTATGGATTACTATGTGAGAACCAATGTATTAGTCGATTAAATTATCACAACCACCTTATGAGGAAGGTACTAGATTATCACCACCTGCTTTTTAGACGAGACCACTGAGGCAATGAGAAACTATACAATTTGCCCACATTTCACATATTAAATGACAAAGCCGGGAATTGAACCCAACCAATCTAATTCTTGAGTCTATTTTCATAATACTGCTCCAAGTATCTCAGACTCTTCCTAAGACTTACTATGCAAGCACTTTCATGATTTCCTTAATCAATAAAGAAAAATAAATTTTTTTAAAAAAGCAATAGAAACAAAATGTTAGTTGTTTTAGCAAAGATGCTACTAAAAAAAGGAATGACATGCCAAATTCATTAGATTATATTATAAGCAGAAAGAGGTTGCTCTAAAATTTCAAATTCTTGGACTTGGTCAGTTATTAAAAATGTGTTGAGTTTTTTCATACATGTGTTTGTGGTGAGAACTGTGCAGAAACCAGTTAATATAGCAGACCTGAGACTATTATTCTTAGAACAGCCTGCTTATAATGTTGGGGCCCTTTAAACTGGAGTCTGGAAACATGGATTTTAGGAGTGTTCCCACCATCCCCAGAACAGATAAGGGTGCTCACTGTACCTAAACTTTACAAACAACATAGATTATACTGCAAATCTGCTTTTGTTCTGGGAATCTGTAACTTGGGCACATGCTAGGCAGAGGGTGACTATGTGACCAGTGCACAATGAATACCTTGGGCACCAAGTCTCTAATGAGCTTTCCTAGTAGACAATTCACACGTGTTGCTAACAATTCACTGCTGGACAAACTGGGCACATTCTGTGTGACGCCACTGTGAGAGGATTCTCAGAAGCTTGTGTCTGGTTTCCTCCAGACTTTGCCCCATGTGCCTTTTCCTGTTGCTTACTTTGCTTTGTATCTGTCAGTTTCATGTAATATATGCATGAGTGTGACTATGCTGAGTCCTATGAGTTCTCCCAGCAAATGATTAAACCTTGAGTAGTCTGAGGGCCTCTCCAATACAAAAATATGTAACTTTTAAAAGATGTTTACACCTTTCTTAAGAGCACCAGCTTCCTTATTTATTCCTCAAAATTTGACTCCTCTATGTCCAATCTCTCATTTGGCCCCATGACCTTATCCTTTAAAAATAAAAGTAAAAAACCTCACCAGCAAGAATGTCAGCTTCATCCATGAAATGAGTACTAAACACTGTAACTCGATTAGATTTTCTGTATTTTAGAAGATTCCAAACAATATGCCGAGAGCAGGGGTCCATTCCAGCTGTTGGTTCATCTAGCAAGAGTATCTGTGTGAAACGACAAGGGGAGGGGGGCAGGGAATCCTCATGAAAACTAAATATACAAAACTTATGTGAATTTAAAGGCTTCCCCATTTCAAGTTATTATCTCCAATCGGAACTCTATTAGTTCTGAGTTTTTCGCTCATATGTGAGCACAGATTTTAAAGTTACCGGTTTGGCAAATGAATATTTTCCTTGGTTTAATTATAAAATACTAATGTCTATAATGTAAGATATAAGTGTAATAAGAATCAGATAAATTTAAAACAAAACATTAAGTAGATTGTTTTTATCTGAACAATCAAATGCTGTAAATATAACAGTTGCTTGTTAGAGAAGCAATTTGTTTTAAGCATTATTTTCAATTTCAAGAAACATGGTGGTGAGGGTTGGGAGAAAGATAAATGAACATAAAGCCAGAACCCAGAGCCGTCCCTGGCTGCAGCAGCAAGGGCAAAAGTGACAGGATGGTAGGGACCCCTGGATCTCCTAGCTGTAGGCATGTACCTAGCAGGTTTCTAGCACTTTGCAAAGGATTTTATCAGCTAGTTCTGTGTTTATAAGGACAGAGAACAGCACAAAAGAGACACATACAAAATTACATCAGCAGGACAGTGAAAAACAAAACAATTCTTTTCATACTATTCTAAGAATTTTATTATGAGCTATCACAGATATACAGTAAATTCTAGAGAATAATAGAACAATACTGTTATAGCCACCAGTGAAATTTAACAAATATTATTCCTGGCCATATTTTCCTCAGATCTTTTTTTTTAAAAAAAATAAATAAAAACTCCATGGCTATAACTAAAGACCGCCCGTTCCATTCCTCTTCCCAGTGGTGACCACTATCGTAAAGATGTTATGTATCTTTCTGACTTCAATTTTAAAGCCTTATTACTATAATTACATTTATAATAACATACAGTATTTTATGCCTGTTTAAACTTCATAATGTGTGTGTATATACATCTTTCTACAACCTATATTTTTATTTAGCATAACTTAAGTTTATGGCACCAGTGACACAATATTTGTTTACCTTTGGATTGCCAAGAACAGCAATTCCTAAAGACAGTTTTCTTTTTTGACCACCACTTAACTTTTTAGCTTGATTATCTTTGATAGCCTGCATATCTAAATCCAGTAAAACCTTCTGCACCTGTAAAAGCAAAACGTGAACAGTTATTTTTAAAAGTACACCATTTACATAATTATCGCTATCAGTTTTTAAGTGTTCCAATTTTAGTATCAACCTTTAAAATGTTATTTTAGTGCAGAATTTAATTTTGCCATATATTCATATGTACTTTTGAAATAACAGATAAAAAGGTTCCTGAAGGAAAGGTCTGTTTGACTTTCGTGTGATTTCCTGGGTAGTGGGGAAGGGGATCGGGGCAAAGGCTGTGTGTGTAGGGGGAGATGATGTGCAAGGAAAGGAAGAAAAGAAATACCTATACTGGAGACTAGCATCCTCCAGATGAAACAAGGACAGTTTCACACGTGCTCAAGATTCGAATTCTGTGTAATGATTTTGTTTACTGACTCAAAATTGGTTTTTTACTGAGATTTTCAAGCATATTTTTATTACAAAAGGCGGCTAATTTACAGGGAATAAAAGTAATGAATTCAATATGAATAACATACTTCTTGTATTATATTATTAGCTGGTATTCCTTTGACCGAAGCCAAAATGGATAAGTTTTCTTCTACTGTCAAAACATCAAAGTGTATATCTAACTGTGGGCAGATGCCAATCATTTTTCTTGCTTCAAACATTTCATCTATTTCTGAGACACTGTGTCCATATATAGATGCAAACCCTAAAACCAAAATATATACATTCATATTAAATATATTAAGTATTAAAAGTATATATGCTTTACTATATACACTAACAATTCAGTTAATTGTATATTAGACATATAAGGTAAGAATTAATATGAATTTGGAAAATACAATGCGCCCTCATTTCCATACTGTCGGTGATTTACTTCAACTTATAGTTCAATCTCCTTTTCCCTCATTTCCAGGACATATTACATAGTGGAAAGTGCAAGGAACCAGAAGCTTCATTGGTGTATTATTCACACTGATATTTCAGTAACAATCTTCCTTCATTTCCAGGCATTACACAATAGTGGAAAGAACAAAGAGATAAAAACATTCCCCTAACTAGCAGTGTGATCTTCAGAAATCAATCTGAATTCCAGTTTCTTCTTACATAAACTGAATACAAATATTTCCCACTTACGAACTGTTAAATCAATGTGATAATGTAGATTCATAACAAAAATTATACATTCTTATATAAATTTAAGATATTAATACAAAGTGATGCAATTATAAATAAACTTAAACATTAAACTACAATTTAAAAGATTTAAATTCAATATATGGAAATTTGGTCCTTTCTTAAAGTAAAATATTGTACCACCACTCTTTGCTTACTGTGGAAATATGGAACTGCCATATTGAATTCTGATCTACAGGGCAATCACATATAACAATTATATGTTTGAGGTATTGTTCTTAAAATTCTATTTTAGGAAATGGTATTGGCATTTATTATTCTTTCCTTTTGAACTACTGTCATATAATTAGAAATCTGTATCTATTTTCTCAACCTGAAATATGTAATATTTACATTGTATGTCTCATTTAATATCCACATAATTAGTTATTTAAAAATGAAAAATACACACAATCTGATAAAATAGGTACAAAATTAGAACCTTTTTACTTTATGAATCACTTTTAATTTCTTATTAAAAAAAAACGTGTATAATAAAAAAAAGATAAAACACCTTTATAGACACAGAAGTTGGTTCCAAATCATTGATAAAAATCAATCTTACATATTTCAAGGATAATTATGTTGTGACATCTTAGTTAACAATACTAATAAAACAAGTAAGATTTTTTTTTTATGTCAGAAAATTCTCACCATCAGAAGGTGGACATAGGCCACAAAGAATATTCATCAATGTACTCTTTCCTGTTCCACTGTGTCCAAGTAATGCAGTAATCTGACCCTCATATATGTCAAATGACAAATCTAGTTCAGGGGGGAAAGGAGAAGATTCAAATATAATTTTTATTTCTGTTGAGCTATACAAGGTAATTCATACTAGTTAAACAAGTCAATAAATTTAAGACAGATTTAAAGTTACTAGCATATGTACGTGCATCATGTTTAATATTATACCATAATAATAATTGTTATAGTCAATGATATGAACAATAAGTAATAAAAATAAACTTTTATTTTTTGTTCCCCTGATTTAGAGGGTGCATAAAATATTGGGAGAGATCTGTATACTCACTTTGGGGAATTTCCAAAGGAATTAAAATAGATAAAAAACACACACAAAAGTTTCTTCCCAAGAGTATTCATAGGCATGTCAAATATATTGGCAAAAATAACCCCTAGAAATTGGTTAATAGCATGGGAATGGTAAACACTTGACAAGTTTAATTTAGATAAGAGAAAAATGGAACAAAGGAATGTCACTGGATGGATGTGTCAATCACTGGAGGAGGACAGGAAGCAGGGACCTGAAAACCCAGCTTCAAATAGAGGGGTGGGCAAAAGTGGGTATACAGTTGTGAGTACGTGAATACCAGAGTTTATTCTTGTATTTTTATTTATTAAGCACTGCATTATTTATTCATATTAAACTGTAATCCTACTTTTGCCCACCACTGTAAGTATAGCCCTTCATTTAATGAAGGTGATCTGGGATTTAGTATCACTAGAACTGTAGGCCAGAAGTAAAAAATGAATCATCTCTCGAAGATTACATTATCCAGACTCCAAATTATCCCTGCAATTATTCATATACAGTATACAGCACTCAGCCAATAATAATCAGGCAAGAGAAAGCAAGGTAAGACCAAAAACCAACATAAAAGATAATAAAAATACACCTAGAGGAGATGTATATACTGGCACCATATGAGAAGATTTAAAATCATTATGCTATCATATTCACAAAAGAATGTTGGCAAAGAACTAAAAACTACATAAAAGAACCAAGTAGAAAGTTAAAAACTGTAAAAGGTAAGTGAGAAAGATTTCAATAGTTTTCAAATAGGGAAAATCAGTGAATGACAAAAGTCAGAAGAAAATACCTAGTCTAGAGCACAGAGATAAAAGTGTAAAAGTGTAAAAAACTTGGAAAAGAGAATAAAAGACAAATAGAATAAAGTGAAAAGTCATAGCAAGTAATAGGAGAGAAAAATAGGACAAAAGATTGAAAAAGAAATGGCTGAGAATTCTCTAAAACAGAAGACATCAAGCCACAGATTCAAGATGCACTGTACGACCAACGCAGAATAAAGGTAAAAACAAAAACATCGCCGACGTTGAGTATAGTAAAACTGCTGAAAACCAAAAATAAACAGAAAGATCTTAAATCAGTAACACTAGTTAGTAGGTAAATGCAAATTAAACCTTGTTAACATATCAGTGTACTCTACCACAACAGTTAAACCATTGACAATACCAAAGGTTGGTGAGGAACTGTCATACATTCTGGTCATAGCAAACAAGGGTACCAACTTTAGAAAAATGTTCCAGTTCTTACTAAAGTTGAACATATGATCTAGCAATTCTACTCATGACCTAGATATTCTACTCAAGTATCGTCGTGCATCACTTTATGACAGCCATATGTGCTGAAAAATGCATTATTAGGCGACTTCGTCCTTGGGTGAACATCATAGAGCAGTGATGGCGAACCTTTTGAGCTCGGCGTGTCAGCATTTTGAAAAACCCTAACTTAACTCTGGTGCCGTGTCACATATAGAAATTTTTTGATATTTGCAACTATAGTAAAACAAAGATTTATATGTTTGATATTTATTTTATATATTTAAATGCCATTTAACAAAGAAAAATCAACCAAAAAAATGAGTTCGCGTGTCACCTCTGACACACATGTCATAGGTTCGCCATCACTGTCATAGAGTGTACTTACACAACAAGCTATACTCTTACACCACTGGCAGTGCAGATTGTTTACACCAGCATCGCCACAACACAAGTAAGGCTTTGCGCCACAATGTCACAACAGCTACCATGTCACTAGGTGACAGGAATTTTTCATCTCCATTTATAATCTGATGGGACCACCTTCATATATGTGATCCCTCTTGCCCCCTCCAAGCAGCTCCCTCGCTCTCTGTTAGTATGTGTATCAAGTATATATATTCTGTTGGTTCTGAAGAACCCCGACTGACCCACTGCTATACAACTACAATTCTCAGGACAGCCCCTCACAAAAAAAAGAATTATACGCACAAAATATCAGTAGTGGCGAGGCTGAGAAACCTGGTGTTAACCCAAAAGAAAAAAAAAAAAAGCAACTAATCTGTATACTCATGCACAAAAATAAAAGGATAAATAGTTGAATATTTTTCATCTTAACAGTTATTACTTTTTCTTTTACTACTTTGATGTTAGTTGTATTATGAATATTAATCACATAAATAAATGTAAGTATCCCTAAAGGAAAAAGAGAAAATTGTGATAAAGAAGCTTAAATTTCCCACAAATTGTTTTTCCATTTGTAGTTTAATACTAAGGAAAGCTACTTACTTCTCAAAGCCTCCACACTGTCACCTTTCTTTCTGTAGGTCTTCTGAATACCATTGATTCTGAAAAAACACCATTTTCTATTTTAAGTATTTAAAGCAATTTATAAATGTGCGTTTCCATGTACGTTTTCTAACCAAATCTGTCATATTTTGTAAAAATAATAATAAAGTACCTCCCTACTAAAATAATTAATCAAAGAGAGCTAATAATAATTATAAAAGCATTTGTAAAAAAAAACTACAAGACAAAAATATAGTATCCTCTCCATTTTAGATGTCATTCATTCATTTTTCATAAGCCAACTTCTAAAACAAAGTGAAGCATTTAACTCAAGCAATTTAGAAATTTCTTTTCATCTTTGATACTTTTCTGTTTGCAACTAATCAAATACTTGATTTTAGGCAGATTAAAAAACAAATGCTATTTATTTCACATCAGTACACATTTCAAACTGTCAATAAATGTGAAGTGATTCTCTCATTCCACTTTAAATGTTTTACATATTTTACAGAATGGTTTTATTAACCAGTTTGAATTTTACCCTTGAAAAGGCAGACCACTGGCCCATTAATTATATCCTAAGTATTTCCCTCTCCCCAGATTTTATACATTTTTCTTAAACTTAAAGAACAAATTACACTTCACTTTTTCTTTCATTTTTATTTCTGCTCTTTTTCTCATTATTTTTTAATTTGGTTTTGACTGATCTAGCAAGAGATAGTGATTAATTTCTTTGGTTCTTAGAAATTAAAGATATTCTAATTATATCACAATACCTAAGGGTCTATGAAATTAATAGAGGACAATTTCATATGTTGTATAACTTAGATAACATATCCTGAATCAAATTATAAAGTTAATATTTACTGTTTTAATCCAATACCAAGAAAGTTTAAAATAGCTTAACTGTCTAAACACCCAGTTTTATTACTTTAAAATCTTTTCCTTAAAACAAAAATTTCAAACCTAGCAGCAACCTTATTCTAAATGGTTGCAAAGAAGGTAAGAACTTAAAAGACAAGTAGCTCTTAACACTGTTTTAAAAATCATGAAATGTGTACCAAATCTCCTAAGATAAATTACTTACACACCTTATTTAATATATAGGATTTAAATGTGGCATGTTCCATCAGCAATTCTTGTACCTAAATTGCCAAAAATTAAATCATACCTTATGGCTTCTTTTCCTATAAATTCTGAAGAGACGGGCTCAACAATTTCACTAAAACTAATATTCCCATTAACATTGCCCTCTGATAATTCTTTATAATTTCTTTTGTTCTTTGACCAATACGATGGCTTCAAAAAATATAAAGATGATCTCCGTAAGCCAAATTCCCCTGAAAAATAAAAAAAAAAACTGAATTATAACAAATTCTTTCTGAAAACCAGTTTTATAATCATAAAGGTAATATGTGAAATATATAACAACCTAGATCTTGTTTAGATATAAAGTACTAAGTCAATACTGAGATATAAAATATTATCTCAGTCAATAAATAGTTCAGAGTTGCTGAGAGTGCATGGGAATGTAAAGGTGAGTAAAGCACATTTTTTGCCCTAAATTTATGAGTACACATATACCAAGTGGCTAAAGCACAATGCAGACTGTGAGGCATGTCATCCATAATGCTATTAAGAGTCTAGAAGAGGAAACATTTATATCTGGCTAGGGGAAATATTCTGAAAGCTTGAATGTATCATCTTAGAGAGTCTATGAAAATAGGAAGTTTTTAGAAAAGTTAATATAGTTCATAGAGAAGACTTTTTAGAATGAGGAGACTAATACATCAACAGGACAAACACAGGAGACTTATATATGGTAGACAGTGATAGTTGCCCACATAGCATGTACCCATTTTCCCCACCAAAACTGACACTTTAAAAAGAATTTTGGTTGATACTCAGGTGTAGGACGAATGTATGTATG
Organism: Myotis brandtii; assembly: GCF_000412655.1. Lineage (NCBI taxonomy): Eukaryota > Metazoa > Chordata > Mammalia > Chiroptera > Vespertilionidae > Myotis > Myotis brandtii. The sequence continues at coordinate 3,232,595 of NW_005355708.1, read as the reverse complement.
TATGTATGTATACTGTGTGTGAGCCCCAGGATGGACAGAATCTGGGGGGGGGGGGGGGGGGGGGGGGGGAATGGGGGGGGGGGAGGGGGAGGTAATGGGGGGATAAGGACACATATGTAATAACTTAATCAGTAAAGAAATTTAAAAAAAGAATATCCACTCCTAGACGGCCACATGTTTCAAAGAAATCTGACCCTAATTACACAGAAGATTCTAATGGATCTAATCAGTTAACATGCTCTAGTGATTGCTATTGCCCCAGCCATAAGCATGTAACCAATCAGACAGAAGCAAAGGGCATAGATGGGAGAAAGTTTCACCCTCCCTCTTCCATTGGCCATGAAACAAAAAAGCATAAAACCCTGAGCTCATAAGGAGAGCAAATCTGCCAGACTAGAGACAAAGCTGGCAAAAGCATGAAGACAGTGGGTCCCTGATGACATGGTTGAGCAAGTCAAACAACTTGAAAGCCATCCTATCTCTGGACTTCCTTTGAAGTAAAACAATTGATTTCCTTCTGTTTAAGCCAATAAGAAATGATTTTGTAGCTAAAAACAATCCAATACACTGGATATATGTTTAAATAGGACTGTACTAATGAATATTAAGTATAATACGGACAGGGAGGGTGATAAGGAGAGATTAAATATATAAAAGTATTGTGGAGGACATTAACATATGAGTTTCTATTTAACAAGATATACCTATTTAATAAGGATATGCCCACTAAGGATTTTGAGTGGATGATTAACCTGATTAAAGGAAATAGTGAAGTTCTTTGACTTGAGGTAAGGAATTATATGAGAGTCTAGACTAGTGCTACCCAATACAACTTTCAGCAATGATGGAAATGTCTTATATCTATGCTAGACGATATTATCATTAACAGCCATATGTGGCTACTAAGCACTTGTAATGTGGCTTGTGCTATGAGGAAATGAATTGTTAATTTATTTAATTCTACTTAATTTAAAATTTAAAAGCCACGTGTTGCGGTTACCATATAAAACAGTGCAGGTCTAGAACACAGACAAAAGTAATGAAGAACTCAAGGGGAAAAGCATAAGGGGTACTGGGTATTTCATAATATTTTGAATCTATAGGAATTTGCTGTAGATCAGTGATTTTCACCTCATGGCACACATAAACTAACTACTAGAATTCTGTGGCACACCAAAAAATGTTATATCTTTAGCTGGTCAGACAAAAAAAAAAAAAAAGGTATAGTTTTGATTCATTCACACCAGGCAGCTATTTTGTTTTGTTGTTGTTGTACTGGCTGTTGTTTTATTTGACAATCTAAGGGAAAAGAAGTCGGTGCCCCTGACTAAATAGGGAGCACGCCCGTGGTTGAAAATCGCTCCTACAGATGCAGGATAAAAGATGAGAGGAAAGGTAGGAGATACAAGATTGCTTCACAGTTTTAGACCTAAGAGGGTAAAATAATGAAACACTTTAGCCAAAGAAGACTGAGATAGGGAAGTACCAAGTTAAGAAGTTCAGTTAGGGACTTAAGGCTTTTAAAACAAACTGCTCTTGCCCTAGCCAGTTTGACTCAGTGGATAGAGCATTGGCCTGTGGACTCAAGGGTCCCAGGTTTGGTTCTGGTCTACAGCACATGCCCAGGTTGTGGGCTTGGTCCCCAGTGGGGGACGTGCAGGAAGAAGCCAATTGATGATTCTCTCTCATCATTGATGTTTCTATCTCTCTCTCTCCCTCTTCCTTCCTTCTTTCTCTGAAATAAAAATATATAGTATATTTTAAAAAAATAACTGCTCTCTTTTTACAATCTTCTTATGTTCACTAGTGGTTAAGACACAGGTACAAGGTATACTTATTTAAAATTAAATTAAAAGCTTTAACAATGAATATAAGTTGGGTGCTTTGGCTAAAAAAGAAATAAAATTAAGTTGATCCTATGTGGACAAAACTAAAAATCTTTAAAGTTAAATCCAAAAACTATGTGCATACCTGGAATGACTTGATCAAGATAAACAGCCAAGAGGATATAGAATATACTATTAAGTATTAGCATGATAATAGTAATAATTAGAGGATATGGACCTTCAATCAAATTATAAAATGAAGCACCTTCATTAATATCTTCCAAATGCATGACCTAAAGAACAGAAACACCAACTTTATTATACAAAAATGATAAAAATAAGCAAAAGCTACCACTACTTAGAGTTACTCCTTTTATCCAGAGTGACAGTAATCAGACTGGGCTGTTTAACAGATTAAAATCTACCAAATAGTAACATAAATTTATAAGGAAAACAGTAAGAACTTTACCAAACTCTTAAGTGTATCACAGCAATCCCTTTCAATCATGTTTTAAATGTGGTGCTTCTAAAACTAGTATACATTCACTCCTGGGGTATTGAATTCTAATACTATTATTATCAAATGAAATAAAAATAAAGTATGATGTTAATACTAATTAATGCAAACAAAAGACTTATGGTCCACATAGAAGGCAAACAAATTAAAATTATTTCATTAGAGAATAAAATGTCAACATCTTTTCAATACTGAAAAGGGACAAAGTATTAGAATTAATTAACCTAATTATTAATACAATTGTTAAGTTATTCATGGTAGCTATATGTGACAGAGCAGAGAGGACCGTATTAGAGTTTGAGGCCTCATTTAGCTTGTAGACCTGTCAGTAAGTGAATAAACTGTAACTATACCACCTTTCTGAATTTCAGCCTTATCGGTGAAAAGATGAATTAAATGACACTAAAGGCCCCTTCGACCCACCTTCCTAAGTGAAGGGGACTCGGTGGATTTCCAAAATATGTTAACAACAGCTCTTAGGTCTTAAGTAGTTAAAATTTCTTTAACTCAATATTTTTAAACAATCTATCTTAAGTCTCTACCCAGCAAACATGAATAATGTCTTATACTAAGTAATTCATTTTTTCTCTGACATTAACCAAGTGTATGTTGTTACATAAAACAGTTTCTTATAAGAATTTTTCCCTTAGGAATTGCCAGCCCCTGTAAAGACTAATAAAAAATCAAATTTATAAATCTAAATATTATTTAGGTGAATGATAATCTCATGAATCCTGGAACAATAATATCCACCAGGTCTACTTATTTTATTGCTACAGTCATGAAATATTTGTTCTGCTCCACACACAACTTCCTCCAGACACACATCTGAGATTATTTTACAACAGGCAGCAAGGTAACCAGGCCATAAGCAATCTAAATTACCTGACACCTAAACTAATCTCTTCTAACAAACTGAGTTATTGCAATGAACTAGACTGCTGAGATATACTAACACAGAAAGTGGAGAATTTACAAACAGATAATATAAATGAACAAATTAAAAATGGAGAAAATATAAATGAAACCAATATAAAATGTACTTCAGTATTCAAATATTCCTTTCTCAGATTTAAATTTAATTTTTTTTTCAAATCACAGGTAGTATTCATGGTAATATAACAAGCTGCATGAAGCTGAAGAGAAAAGACAACATTTAGTGAAAGCAACATAAATATGCCACCTACCTGTGCAATACCAATCAAAAAAGTACACTGACAGAAGGGACTTAAAAGCCACACCAACGATTTGGGAAAACTTTCCATGAGGACTATCAAAAGGCCAACAAATCCAAAAGCCACAGTGACTAAAAATTCAACTATCCCCACATGTTTTGACTTTTTAAACAGAGGTGTCAGCATTAAAGCAAAAAATACCTATAAAATATAAGTATTAAGTTTAATGCACACTGTTCACATACATTGGTATTAAAACAAATACAATTAATTTCTAAATGCTTACAGGTAAGATTTTATTTTCATACAAATAGTGATATACATTTAAAAATTTAAACTGACAAATTTAAAAACTGCATAATATCTATCTAGTAGGCAAACATGATCACCTCTAGTCTACAGAAACCATAAACAGCTATGTGTTTCTGGAGTTAGATGTATACATATATGAACAAAACAATAAATCAATAAGCTGTTAAGTACATACCCCATCATTAAAGTTTTATGTATCGATATGAAACAAAACTAGTTAAAAACTGGGCAATTATGTAGAAAAGTATACATTATATGTAAATTATTGTGTTAAAGAGAAGAGGTGATAGTGAAATACTTAATAACTGGCACCTCATGGGTATATAAACCAACCAAGATGGAAACTGGGACCACTTAAAACAAAGGCTGGTCATTAACAGCCAGCATCCGGCCAATATACTTAACAGACACCAACACTTCCAAAGAGCTGTATTCACAAAGACATTATCTTAAGACAACAGCATCCTGTAATATAAGTTAACTTTCAAGATTTCATGAAAACAAACGAATAAAAAGTCCAGTACTACACAATCTTAAACGCACATGTTATATGAAGAGTAAAAGATAGGTTCGGGGGATTTCTATGTGAAATACATCATATAAAAACAAGTTAAATTGAAAATTTGAGACTATTTTGTACCTTTCCTAGAATGAGGTATATTGATGCCATATGTGCCATTTATCAATAACCTCATAACAATCTGTCTTTCTTGGGAAATTGACTATAAATAAGCCAAAGAATAAGACTTTACTACATTAAACAAATATTTTGGCAGTTCCTTATTCCTATTTCAAGTTGAAATACTTACAGATGACAACCCATACAGGAAAAAGAGTAGAAATATCACAACGCAGCTACTTTGAGGGAATAATGCAGAAGTTGTTGCAATAACTGCCATTAGAATGGACATAAGAAAAATCAAACTTGCATACAGAAGAACCCAGGAGAGCCTAAAATGAGAATACAAATACATTATGGTTAAATGCATGGGGTTTTAAAAGTTCAAAACAAATCACTTTAAACAAAATTTCATCTTTATTTCAGCCATTATATTCTTAAAATTAAATCAATCTATTAATTTCTGTATATATTCATATATTGAAAATGAATACTCTTGTATGTAATTAAAAATACAGTACTGGTTAAGTTATACTCTGATATAGATATTAAATGATGATTATCGTTGCAAGAGTAAAAAAATGAGTTATTATCAATCATGATTAATCTAAATTTAGTATTTCAAAACTTCAATCATACACATTACTTCTGATTTTCTTAAAATACAAGAGTTTAATGACTAACAATTTTCTTTATTGCATGTGCTACAATAAAACCCCTGACAACTTATGGTATTTTAAACAATAAAGACTACATCACTAATCAACAACATATGTAGTAAGTACATATTTACACATCAGATCAAGAAAATCAGTGACAGATTCACTATAATTGTTCGAAATTTCTCCTCAAATCAGAGCTAAATGGAATTTCTATAGCAGTTTCATTTTATCTTTACTTTTCAAGTTAATAGATGATGATTTAATATATGCTATCATAAAATCACTGAAATAGAGCTAAAGGATACCTAAATTTTCAAAATGCAACTTATCATTTTACAGAGGTAAAACTGAAGCACTGAAAGACTATTTTGCCTAAATTCTTCCAGCTACTGCTTCCTCACAAAATACTTTAATAACCCAATGCATCTTAAAAACCAATCACTACTAAAATGACAGGAGGTTAAAAAAAAAAAAAAGAGCTAAGAAAACAGGTTAAACACAATGATCCCATCAGGTAAAGTGTTATAATTAATTGTTGCATTGAGTTAAATGGAATAAAATTTTGTAAATTGGCCTATAATATCAACTCACATGCTTACGAACTTTTTCCAAAATGTATTAACTTTCTCCCAATATGGGGTCAAAATAAATTTTCTCACAACACAATAGGAAAATTAAAGAAAATACACCTAGAATTACTAATAAAAATGCATGACTCTATAAAATTATGTTTTAAAATGCTCACTTACAAAAAATTTTTCATTTGTTTCTCTATCAATTATTTAAATTTCATCTTAATTCACACAAATAACCTTTTTTCAGGAAAAAAGCCTATAAACTGCATGCACAAAGTTCAATCACTTTAACTAAATTTTTAATAGCATGTACATCTATGATATTGGGAGAGGACCAAACAAAGCAATTAATTTCTAACTCTCCAAGAGCTCATATATTCTATGCACTGAAAAAATACACTAAAATACATGGAGCACACTTTATCAATTCAAACAGAATGTGAAATAAAATTTAAACACGTAATGTTAACATGCTTTCCAAATCCCACTTTTCTTATGTTAAAACAAGCCAATCAATTGCTGAAGCTTGCTGAATAGTCTCACATTTCAAGAAAAGGACAATCACTGTGAGAAAACAGGAGCAGTACCTCTCCTACCAAGTTAGGTGAATAACAAAATTGAAATTCTGAAGATTTGTATAATTAATTATTAATCATACTGAATAAACTCTTAATAACATACCAAAAGGCAGTGTCATGAAGTCCCATTATCTTTAAAAACTCTTTTAGCTTTTTCTCTTTTTCTGCCACGATATGAATTGCCAAAAAGTATCCAAAGGGTGAAAATGCTATTACTAAGTATATTAAAATTACTCCTCGGGGAAAGGTATCTATTTCTACAACAGCAGTTTCTCCCATAATAACAGCTTTAGTTGATTCCAGCTCCTTCCATACAGAAACATTGGTCTTCAACTATAATTGGAAAATGTAAATACATTCAGTTAATTTTCTTCTGAAAGTAACCCCTAAAAAACTGTGATAAGTATACCAAAAAAAAATTAGTCAATAACCTAGTAAATACAGTCCTCAAGAAGCTACACACCTGAAATAAAGTGACTGACCCCAAAACCATGATAGAGTAAAATACTGCTTTTATATATCCTGGAAGCAGACCATAAAGTTTAAAGTCTGAAGTTGGGAAGTATACATAGTTTGATAAAACAATTTGTCAAAGAAAATAAAATTTCACAGCTACCATCTTAAGCAATTATGTATGTATATTAACAAACATATTCATTTATAAAATTGAAGAAGGAATGGTTACTAGTACCATGAATGAATATCATTAAAAGTGTCCTTTTAAATAGTATTTTTTTAAAATAGTATGTCCTATTGTTGTATAATATGTGTGTACAGCATGTATAGATAGAATAATGTAACTGCCCTATGATACCTCTACCAACATTCAACGGAATGTATAAAATGTGATCTGCTTGGTCTATTCTTCCAGTATGGTCTGGATTGTCTGTACCTTAAACTTCTCTATGATTGGTTTGTGTAACATTACATATCTGTAATACATATACCATGTGTGAGAGTTCATATGACAAGTCTACATATATTATCTCATTTGGTTCTTTTAACAACTGTCAGGTAAAGCATTATTATAGTCATTTTACTATATAGCAGTCTAACAACAGAGATAGGTCTTCTGTTCAAGGCCTCCTGTTCATTTTTATAAAAATGTGAAACATGGATCAGGTCTAAGCATGTCTGTGAAATACAATTGTAACATTGTATATGCAATCCTAGTGGCAGTATAGTACTAAAACTATACTGCCAAAAAGCAATAGGCTGAACTAGCTTTCCCTCTAAATTAACCGAGTTTTGGAAAATCACTTAATCTCCCTGTGCTTTAGTTGCACATATAAAATGGACATAATAACAGCAGCACCAATCACAAAGGGTGGGTAAAGATTAAATTGGTTAATATTAGCACATAACTTAGAATCATGTTTGGCAAATAAATTATAAATGTTTGTTAAATTAAAAAATAAAATCTACTACTATGATTAAGATAAAGATACTCACTTTCTTTAAAATAAGTTATTTTTATTCAAGGGGAAAAGTCTGCAAATACAGATCTTTCACAAATATTACCTATGGTCAACACAGATACAATAATACAGATATATAGAACGCTGAATCATATATTTAGAAATTATCCATTAAATGTAGGTTTCAAAAATATTAAAACAGAAAATAAGACTTTTTCCTTATCTTTTTCCCTTAAAGAAGTTATAAGTTATGTATTTTATTCATTTGACAGCAGTCAAAACAAATACTGCTGTAAATACCTAGGGTGTAATTGTTAAAATAAGGTTTGGCTTTCTTTTTCTTTCTTTATCATATTTACCTGAATAATGGCAGCATCTATGGATGCTTGTAAAACTGTGAACCCTGAGGACCAGTACTGAGCAGCCTCACATGACTTTGAACAGCCAGCTATGGGGGAAAAATGTGAGACATAAGATTTTGCATGACTTGCAAATGCCTTCTTTTAAAGATAACATATAGAGGTTTACCAAAGTAATATGATTACTCATTTTCTACAGGACCAAAGAAAATAAGCAATTACCCTTCGAAGACTAAAAATATCACATTCCTGATTTATTTGAAATTTTTGAATTAATAAGTTAACATGTGTTATGATACTGAATGGTAAATGAAAATAAATAGAAATTGTAAACCTAATTATTTAAAATAAGTCACTTTTCTGTTTTAAGGTAAGTTACTCTAAAATGACTTATCAGCTTCAAAGCACTTCCAGATACAAGGACAAGCCCAGGTTAAGTCAATAGAAAAAAATATTCTCTACGGGCTTTTTGGAATTAGTCACAAATTCAATACTTAGCATAGTGACTTCAATATTGATCAACAAATGTCTCTGGTTAATAATATTTCTTCAGAAGTTTAAACATTAAAGGCTGTTTTCCACATTTCAAACATAAACTAATGAAGTTCACTGGTGGAAAACCATGAGGTTTTAAAGATATGTAATATACTATTTGTGAAAAAATTACATGGAGAAAAAATACAGATTTAGAAAGTCATATAATTCAAGATACATTTTTGTGTTACTGTAATCGATGTTATATAAATGTATTAAAATGAAAATGGGTGTTACATTCATTGTATTTTATATTATATATGTAGATGTAGATAGGTGGTTATTTAAGTATACTTACATAAATTCATGCTACACTTGACAGTTTTCTTATCTGAACAAATAAGTATTGTTGAAAATGTCAATGTTGGACCCCACAAAAATTTTGCATATGAACGACGAGCAGCAAAACACATACATTTAACTAGTTTTCAATTTTTTAGGGGGAAACTACTTACCTCTTGAATTCATGTAAACAGAAGTTACTGGAATCATATCAGGAAAAAAACGGAGTTCGTAGGACATGAAGTCTTTGAAAAACACGCCTACAAAGCTGTCAGTCTTAAAAAGACTGGATGCTAGCAATTCCTTTTCATTTGCATATTCTTCAGTAATTATCACTATAAAATACAACAATATAATTAAGTCACAATTTAAAATAGTTTACCTAATACAATAGACCAAATTTACCATTATATTTGATGAATGTAATATTTTATAAGCACTTCTGTTTTATGTTCTAGCTTCTTAGAAAATGAATAGAGATCTTAAAAAATACTAAAAAATAACAAATAAAATAGTACAATTTTACACACACGATTAAACTGTCATTTAATTATATAAATTATGTACAATACATGTTATTGGTATAAGAGTATACACTTTATATGTGATACCTGCAGGTCACTTATCTATCTCCAAGTAAAACTATACAAGTAAGTCCTTGATAAATGAGCGGGTATTTTCTTTTCAAATATCTTCTTATGAAGAAAATTCCATAATCTTTCTCAGACACTAAAGTATATATTTTAGTAACTATGATGCACCTCTTCTTTGAATAAAAATTGGCACTTAAAACCAATGTAGCCTGTTCCTCTCTTAGAAGATATGTGGAGGAAATACTGTAGTCATCATTCAGATCCTTTCACATCAGATAATCCTAATTTTAAAATATTTTCTTGAGGCTTTATTTACAAGCAACTAGTTTTTAGTACAGAAGCTTCAGAACATGTGGTGAAGTGGAAAGAACATAGGATTAGTATTTAACTTTATTACTTATTAGCTGAGTGAGCACAGGCAAACTCCCCAAACTTTAATATCCTCATCCACAATACCTACCTGATTACACTGGGTTCTTAAGATCAAATGCAGTCACAAATATGAAAATGCTTTGTAAATTTAAAGTATTACTTAAATGTTAATTATTGTGATTTTCCAGACCTTTTAAGGCAGACCTGCCACTCCAGGATTGATACGAATAAAAAGGGTGCTAGGTCAACGTCCTCTTAGTCATATTACCATGTATGCAGGTATATCCCACTTTCAGATAGCTGTTGTTAAAAAGACAGAACTTGCCCTAACCGGTTTGGCTCAGTGGATAGAGAGTCAGCCTGCGGACTGAAGGGTCCCAGGTTCAAATCCAGTCAAGGGCATGTACCTTGGTTGTGGGCACATCCCCAGTAGGGGGTGTGCAGGAGGCAACTGATCGATGTTTCTCTCTCATCGATGTTTCAAACTCTCTAACCCTCTCCCTTCCTCTCTGTAAAAAATTAATAAAATATATATTTTTTTAAAAAAAGACAGAACTTTAAAAAATCTATATATGTTTCCACTATTTTGGCATCTAAACTAATATACATTGACTTGAATTCCTTTGGTGTATATGTTTGCTCCTGCTTAGACTTATCAATAAATTTTGTTCTTAACATTTCTGATCAGTTTTTTGAGCTGGCATGCTAAATTATTATGATTATTCATGTTACTTGTGCTTAATATGATAAACCAACAAACATGCTATATGCCAATAAGATAGGTGTTCGATAAAAATATTAAATAGCAATAAGCCAGAAAGAAGTCAATGGGGGAAGTTACTTGACTCCTCATTGTATAAACAAATATCTTCTATTCAATGTTGCACTAGCCAATAATGTCATAACATAACTAAAAGTTAATTACAACTACCCTATTATAAAACATGTTAATGTTATTATAAGACATGTTAATCTGTTATTTTCTACAATTCAGTATTTCATTAAATCAATCACCACAGTATGAACATTTCTGCCACTTTCTCCACGTCCTGCTTTTAGGTTCTCTCTCAGCCACTTTACTCTGAGTACCTCATTGATTTCTATTCCATTTCTTTGTGAGTACAAACTGAGGAAAACAGATTTAGGCACTTAGCCACAGTCATAGTCTCCAAAACTAAGTACTTCTCCAGTTTACACCACATGCCTCCATAAATAAGTATGGCAATCTGAAAAGATTACTGCTTTATCATCTTTATCATATATTTCCAACCTCTTAATTATTACATGAGACAGACTCGAAATGTTCCTTCAAATCTTTTATCCCATATAAATATACTTATTTTTAATGGCCTAAGAATTAAATATAAACTATTAAAACGTATAATATATGCCTCCTATTACCAAAAATATAAATTAAAGTTCCACAAGAAAACTAAGACAGAAGAGTTAAATGATTTTAATATTTTTATAAAACTATTCTTTGGTGAAAGGGTATGTCTCTAAGTATTAAGAATGTTATTTACTCAATAAAGCAAGCAGAAAAATACTGAAGAGGCTTTCTGTAACAGATAGAATACAGATAAAAGCTCACAATACCATCAGAAAGGTGATCAGTAGAAACCTTTTGCATGATGTTTCTTGTAATATTAGTCACTGGAGTATATCCAAGAATTAGGTTAAAGAGAATAGATTTGTCCATAGAATTAAGTTCCATATCAGGCACTTCTTCATATTTCTTATTTGGATGCATCATGCTAATTAATATTAACCAAAATAAAAAAAACAGTGGAAAAAGAATTTCCTATAATAAAGGAAATAAAATGATTATGAAGTTTAACAATGGCAACAAAATTCATCAAAGATTCTATGCAACTAATATAATTAATACCAAGAAAAAACCTGAGAAATTTGGCTCTCAAGTACAAAAAGTAAAAGCAATTCTATCCTAACCCAACAGTCGTATTAATTTTCCTTTACATTTTTACTATATTTTAAAAAACAAGTCATGTAATAAACTTAAAAACATAAAAATTAATATGTATTTAAACAAATGTACTCATATATAACTTTATTTAAAATAATAACTTACCAAACACCCCTAATAGAGGACCATAAAAATGTCTTTATTTAATTCTACATTAAAACTTCATGCTTTAATTATACCTAAATTTCTAAAACTACACTCAGTTAAATTCAATAGTCTGCTATAATAGAGATGATCTATTATTTCATCTTGCTATTTAATTGTTCTGCTGGTTTCAGGAGAAGATGGACAATATATTTTCATCCTTTAAAATTATTATTAACTGGTTAGCCCGAGTTCTTATTTTCTTTTAGCCTTTAAAGCAATGTATGCTTTAAAACATTACTTTAAACAAATATATGACATAATTTTGGTAATGTCAGCCAATTCAACCCAGAGTCAAAAGATGGAAGATTATGGGGAATAAACTATGAAATAATGTTCAACAAAGTTGTCTGTGGAATTTATTTTTCATTTCATGAAACTTGGGAAATGCATTCCTAAAAATTCAAAATTAAGCACTGATATCAGACATTAACTAAATTTAGGAATCATTAGAATTTTTAACATTTAGAAAATAGGGAATTTAGTTACTTTCCTATGGCTTTTTTACTTCACAAGCAAATTAAAGGGACCTAAAAATATAAAATTATAATAAAAATGTATTCAGCAAAATAAACATCTCTTAAAGATGCAATGCAGAATAAACTGCAAGAAGGCATAAGAAAGAAAAACATTCAACTTACCTGAACACTACTTTTTTTAGTCCTGCATTTAATTAGGTAATTCTTCAGTAGCAGTGTCCTGGTCTGTCTCCAAACTCCCACCTCCCTAATTGCAGTAGCCATGTTTTCTGGATCAGGGTTTGTTTTTTAAGGGGGGGGGGGGGATTTAAAAACAAAATAATAAAATAAAAATTTTTTTTTAAACTGGAACCACACAGTTAAGAACATGCCATTTTTAATGGCAAAACCAACAAATGTCTTGGTCTCAGGTTGGATGGAGTTAAGCATACTCCAAGCTCTCTCTCCTGCCTGGACAGAACGCATGGAATAGCAATTTGAAGACCCTGGGAAGTAATTAGTGGCGTGTGAAACAAGAGGGAGCCAGAATTATAACTACCACCCAACCCACAGTGAGCTTGCCACTTTTTCCCTGGAATGCACTGGAAGCAGGCACCAGGGCACCCATCTTATTTTGTTTTCTACTTTTTCTTATGTCCCCGTCCCCCAGTAATCCCAAGATAGTGGCGGCAGGCTGCAATAACGACAGTTTAATGCAGCCAAAACTCTGAAGCAGGGGAACCTTTCTCCCCTTGGGGTGGAGTTATGGTTCCAAAGGAGTGGGGCCAAATCCTACTGCTTTCTTCTCCACTTGCCACACGGGACCCTGGATGTCGTGAATGTGGTTGCAAAAGTGTGTAGCCCAGTGATACAGATAAACCATAGCTTTCCGGCTGGAGGATGAAAAAGAGGAAAGTCAGCAGGGAGAGCAAATCAAAAGGAGCTCAGGAAAGAAACACAGTGAAGTCGTTTATTAACTCCCGGACTAACCCTTACCAAACTGGGCATACAGGGATCTCATCCTATTCTGTGTACCAAAGACGTGAGGAGCTGAACAGATAGATGTCAGACCACTGCCCAGACCCAGTGGCACACACAGGACATATCCAAACTGCATTGCAAAGGCTTTTGAAAACCAAACTGAAACTAGTACCACAGCTCAAACAGTGTGGGTAGAAACCTGCAGCCTGAACCTAACCAGGTTGACAGCAGGCTATACGAAAATAACAACACTCTCCATAGGATTAAGACAAAACTCAAAGTCTCATATAATCCAAAATTACTTGGCAAGTGAAGCATGTGGAAAATATCAACTCTTTTAAGAAATGAAAATCAGCAGAGGCCAATGCCAAGATTTCGAAATTACCTGGCAAAAAATGGAAAGCCGCTCTTAAAGAAAGTGCTCCAGCAAGTGGTGGTGTTGAAAAGAATAAAAGGGAAAGGCAGTGAGGAATGCCTGGCCTGCCCCACATTTAACATTGGCTGTGAGAACAGAATCATGCAGACAATATCCAGGAGTTCGCTCTCTAGTAATATAGTTCACACAAGCACATGGCAGAGTTGGAAATGATGAGAAGACCATACAACATTCAAGAGCAGCTTTCTGAGTAAACAACATATATCAGGCTTTCTCTTTTGCAACATGTATTACAAGATGATCCTTGAAAGCACAAGTTAACAACTAAAATACAATAAAACTTTTCATGGCATATTTTTAACATATCATACTTTCTCCAAAACTTTTAATGCTTGATATAGTTCTAACTCAAAGTCTTACCAATGCAGTATTTTTAAAACTCTTTTAACAAACCCACTTCTTAACTGCTAAAGAACAATGACAAAGATACAGAAATAAAGGTACAAAACTTGAAAAAAAATTAAGTTACTTTCTATTGACTCACAGCATACCTGGGGAATGAGTTACTTTTGTTGTAGTACAGTTTTAAATAATAATTAGATAGGTTTTAAACACCTAATATTAATCAACTATTTAACTTTCCTAGATGAATACTTTCCTAGGTTAAATAATTCATACTAAATCTAATAAACTGCAAGAAAACTGAAAGCCACGAAAGCCCCTTCTCCTTTTCTAATATATTAATAATTGACTTAAAAGATTAGAAGTTTATATAATCTGAAACTCAATCTCAAAAATTCATTTATTTACTAAAGAAATATTGATTACTGCATTAGCATGCCATGAAACATATTTCACCTTTCTCAAAACAATACAAAATGTACATGACCTTTAGAAATAACTATTAGGGGAAAATCATTTGGAATGCATTAGTTTTATTTCCAAGAGAAATGAATTCAGATTATATCCTATAAAATAAAGAAACTGAATCATCCTGATGTTCATAACCTTCTGGTAACAGATGAGGTCAATCACCTTTGCAAGCTTGAGTCTCAGAAAGGCTCTCAGCTGAAAATGTTCCGCTATCTCCCACAGCTGACTGTCAGAGGTTACTTCTGGTCCACCCCAGCAAAGCTGATTATCACTCCTTTGTTCCAAGTCTGTAACCAATAAATAAACTGTAACTGCAGCTACCATACTGGGTCATCATTATTTATTTGTTTACACGTCTTAGTCTTAATCTTGAACTTGACCATGAGATCCTTAACAAAAAAAAAGGACTGCCTAATCTATCTTTGCTTCTCTACCACCAATGGTAATATTATAACCAATATCACCTTCCTGCAAATTACTTTAGGAGGCTTGCTGAGAGTCTGTAGAGATCAATGGTCTGCAAATTACAATGGAAGAGGTGGTGGCTAAATCCAGCCTGTTTTGTATAGCCCGAGTTCAGAGGGTTTTTCCCCCATTTTTAATGATTGGGGGGGTTGGGGGATTAAAGAATAATATCTTGTGACATGTAAAAATTACATGACATTCAAATAAAGTGTTACTGGAACACAGCCACGCTCACTCGATTCGGTATTGTCTATGACTGCTTTGTGCTACAACAGCAGAGTTAGGTAATGGAAACACAGGCCAGATGGTCTGCAAAACCTAAAAACCTGGCTCTTTGCAGAAAAAGTCTACTGACCCCTGATATGGATTAAAGGAATAAGAAAAAGTGGCACATTCATTTAACACTAAAAATAATGACGAAAAATAAGTTAGACACTATCACTGGCTTTACAGATAGATAAAATGTAATATAATGTGACAAGTGCAATTGGGGGGAAAGAGCTTGGAAAAGACTGGAATGGAAATTCCAGGCAGAGAAAAAAAAGGAATGGAAAAGCTAGACTCCCAAAAATGCTTAACTTGCATAAAGAACAAGGACGCCTGCAATATGGCAGAGGCACGGACAAAGTGAATTAGGGCAAAGAACTGCAGGTGCATGCTCCATACCACACTGTGCAGACGGGCAATGGAAGTAAGTTGAGGAATACCGAGCGTGCAAAATCCAATTAAGACGCTCTATTTTGTGTACCCACATAGAGCATCCCATATTTCCTCTACCGGGCTTTTCATACCTCAGCCTGACTGGTTAATTGCCTGGCAATCATCTATTTCACTAATCCATTCACTCTCCCAAAGCCCCAAACCTTCAAAAAGCGTCCACCCCCCCCCTCCCCCATCACCCTCGGATGACGAGCTGATTTCTACTTCACTGAGAATACTGAAGCTACTGGAAATTTCCAAAATGCCCCACCATCCCTCCTACCCACCCACCCATCGACAGCTAACGTGCCTAATGTAATGTTATACATTTCAACAAAGTGCTACTAGTATTTCAGCCCAAACTGAAGACTGTGTTCATTAGAACTCAGCCACAAAAGCGTAAATGCATGGAACCTGGTATTAACTATACAGGGTGGGGCAGAAGTCGGTTTACAGCTGTGAGTACACAAAACAGTTTATTCCTGTAGCATGATTTATGATTACTGCATTATTTTTCCATACAAACAACTGTAAGCCTACTTTTGCCCACTCTGTACTTTTAACATTTATTTTTTTTTGGAAGAAGAGGTTAAGCACATACTTGGCAGATAACTGGAAAGAAATCCTGCCCACACAGGCTTTTCAACTAATGAAATAAAAGCACTACAAAAAAAAAATCAAGCCTTTTTAAAGGAGATAAATTATAAATGCTCTCTTCTCTACTATTTGAACATTTGCTGAAGGCAGTGTAATAACACCGCAAAATACTGTTGAAATGATTTAACCTAAAGTTTATGACAGCATTTCTTGCTGAATGGGAAAATAACGACGCAATCAATGGTACAATGATAAGCTATCCAACACCTTTTCTTAATGGCTCCTAAAAGCTTGTGCTTAAAACTACTTTAACCCAATTAATTCACACACGAATGCAGATTGCCACGTTTAGAAGAGTGTTACAGAATTCTTTCATAAGATCATCTTCCCAATTAAACTCAAGGGCAGAGATGCTACATTTTACTCATCTTGGTACTCTTGGCACATAGCTGAGTATCCGGAAAATAAGGCATTCAAACAAACATGGAATGGGCCGATAAATTTGCTTTTATCCTGAGTGTAAAGTTTCCCTATACTCAACCCCTTTTAAAAAGGCAAATACACTTAAAAACAGCGGGTATTCCAGGATTCATGCCTTGTTAGTTCGATTTTACCCAAATACCCCAAGGAAGGGCCCTAATTGCCCTACTGTACTCTTGTATGGAGTCTCCCCTAAACATATGACATATCGCTCTTTGGGCCCAGACACAAAATACAAAGCGCCAGCATTTAGCGTCTGGCATCCCTGGGTTGGAATCGCAGCTGTACCTCTTCTATTATTATTTTTTTCTGGCTGAGACCTTCATAAGTGACTTAACCTCTCTGAGACCCATTTTCCACACCAGCACCGCTAGAATAACGCCTCCAGCCCTACAGGGTTCCCCTCAGGATTAAATGAGACGAACACTAAGCCTGGCTTCCTAGTCGGGAGTCCAACACAGACGGCTGGCCTCCCCTTCCGCCCCGGTTCCTGCCGGACGCCCTTGCTGCACGAGAGACCCGACCGTCTCCATCCGAGACTTATTTACACGCACAGCTAAGCCTCGGAGCTCAGGGCGATCCCTCCCGGGGCCGCGTCCTCGCCCCCAACGGGGAGCCCCATGCCTCCAGCCGGCTTAACTCGCACCCAGGCCGCAATCCCTTCACGGCCGGAGCTCTTCTTTGAGGGTTAGGAAGCAGGGTGTCTCTTCCCCCCAAATCGTGTCACGAGCTGTGCGCATTCCCCCCACCCACCTCCCTTCCCCACGCGCGGCGAGGATGAGCGAGCGCGCCCCCAGGAATAAGGAGCTAAGCTAATGCGGCGGCTGTGCGGGGGCGCGCGGGGGTGGGGGTGATGGACACCATGTCCCGTCTCCCACGACGCCCCGAGGAAGGAAACGACCCCGTCCAA